>NC_041391.1:126126174-126161348 GCF_002162155.2 Triticum dicoccoides
GAGAGAGAGTCAGACTCTGGGAAGAAAAGGGTGGGAGGGCGGGAAAACAAAGGCAACTTGGAAGGGGAAATTGACGAATATCTTGAAGAGAAAACACCGGTTGAAATCATTGAGGAAAGAAAGCAAAGACTTCACACGAGTAGGATGGATACTCGATTACAGACTCCGGTTTCGAGAAGAAAAGGGGTGGGCGGGTGGGAAAAGAAAACAACTGAGGATTGAACTCAAAGATGAAGAGGCTCGAGTCAACTTGACGAGAAATGCACCGGATGAAAAGAGCTAAGGAACAACGATCGGAAAACCAACTGCGTGATCCTAAAGAAAAATTTGAAGGGGAAGAGGACTAATTCAAAACACCTACGTCAACATTCCTTACCAGAGCGACGAAGGGGCTGAGGAGTAAAAAGAATTCCTACTCTCTGATATAACTAGACTCCGAAAAACAGTTTTATTCTAGACTCAACAACGGCCAAACTACACGATCAATCAAGGGGGCTCCTAAGGTCGGTCGAGGCTCTGATACCAACTTGTCACGCCCAATATGCGATACTATCCTAAAGAGACTCGAAGGTCCCACCAAGGATAGAACCGCATATTGAAACGCTTTTGCAAGGTGGATATCATTACATCAGCATTACATAATAGATGGGGATATATACAAGAGGCATACAATGCCACATGAATACAACATCACAATACATAAGAACCACATCCGACTATGGATGAAACACAAACAGAAACACAAACAACATCCACCCTGCTAGCCCAGGATGCTGACCTGGAACCTATCCCCTGATCAAAGAAGCAGAAGAAGAACTCCAAAACAAGCAACATCGCTCTCGCGTCATGATCATCGCATAATCTGTACCTGCAACTGTTGTTGTAGTAATCAGTGAGCCACAAGGACTCAACAATCCCATTACCATGGGTATCAAGACTAGCAAAGCTTAAAGGGAAAGGAAGGGGTAAAGTGGTGAGGTTGCAGCAGCGACTAAGCATGTATGGTGGCTAACATATGCAAATAAGAGCGAGAAGAGAGCAAGCGGAATGGTCGTGAAGCTAGCAATGATCAAGAAGTGATCCTGAACTCCTACTTACGTCAAACATAACCCAAAAACCGTGTTCACTTCCTGGACTCCGCTGAAAAGAGACCATCACGGCTACACACACGGTTGATGCATTTTAATTCGGATCTGGTGTCAAGTTATCTACAACCGGACATTAACAAATTCCCATCTGCCTATAGCCGCAGGCACGTCTTTCGAAAGATTATACCCTGCAGGGGTGTCCCAAGTTAGCCCATGATAAGCTCTCGCGATCAACGAAGGATATACCTTCTCCCAGGAAGACCTGATCAGACTCGGAATCCCGGTTTACACGACATTGCGACAATGGTAAAACAAGACCAGCAAAGCCCCCCGAATGTGCCAACAAATCATGATAGGAGCTGCACATATCTCGTTCTCAGGGCACACCGGATTGTCCAAACTTCCGGTAGGCCAGCCCAGAGTTGCCCCTGGTGGCCACCGGCGGTTAACGGGTTGGACCAACACTCACGACGAGCACTGGGCCAGGGGGGTAAAATAAATATGACCCTCGAGAGGGTGACTCCCAAGGGAAAAAAGGGCTAGGTGAGGCGAATGGTAAAACCAAGGTTGGCCCTTGCAAGAGTGGAACAAAACACCAGGCAAAAGGCCGAGTCTTCCACCCTTTACCAAGTATATAGATGCATTAATAATATAAGAGATATTGTGATATCCCAACATAATCCTGTCCACCATGGAGAAATCTTCAACTTCACCTGCAACTAGCAACGCTATAAGAGGGCTGAGAAAAGCGGTAACATAGCCAAGCAATGGTTTGCTAGGAAGGGTGTCAAAGGTTAGAGGTTCATGGCAATTTGGGAGGCTTGATGAACAAAAGATAGGTAACGCAGCATAGCGATAGAACGAAGCAACTAGCATAGCAATGATAGTAGTGAGATCCAAGGTAGCGGGCATCTTGCCTGAAATCCCGCTAGGAAGATGAACGAGTCCATGAATAAGATCAACGGATGAAGCCGAACCAAGCGTATACGAATGAATCCTCACGATCGCAGCGAAACGTGAACTATCGAGAAGAAGCACACAACAAGGTAAACACACCACACATATACAATACATGATGCACAACCAAGCATGATGCATGACAAAGGCTACATGAAGCTACTAATGGCAAGAGATGATGTAAACAAGAGCAACACATCAAAGCAAGTTTAAATGAGGCCTGGAACAACATATAACAATTCCGGTAGGTCCTCATATGCAACTTTCGAAATTGGTCCAGAACTGAATAAACCTTATGTTCAAGTTGTTAAACATCAAGTTAAAATGCACCAAGATGATCTACACGAGATTCTAGTCAAGTTACATATAAAGTTCATTTAGTTCAGAGCTACGGCCTAGAAGATATGAGCAAAACAAGTTAAACATGGCATTGATGCAAAATGCATTCAAACATCAAGAAAACACCTCAAAACAAGGATGCAACATGATAATATGAAACTACATGCAAAATCAATCAAGTTTCATATAGAGCACACTCAAAACGGAGCAACGGTTCAACACACACACACACTAAACAAGTTATAGCAACAATCTGTCCAAAACAGCAACTAGGCATATTGCAAGCACCAAAACAATATGCTACAGCACACCAATAAGAAAACAAAAGGCATGGGCATGATGTACAGGTAGAGCTTAACAAAACATGAACACTAAGCTATCTCCAGAAATCAATAGAGCATGCTCAAACACACATGGCAAGATTGCAGATAATAACAGTTCAGACTTTGCAGAAAATAACATCAGGTTGCAATGTTTAGAGCTATCAAACAACATGTTACAGGAACTTATCATGCCAAACAAAGGCATGGCATGATACTACTAAATGCATAGAATAAAAGTCCTTTACTGACCATAAGCCAAAAAGGATCAGAAAATATGATGGCACCCATGTAAACATAGCAAGTTATATGACAGATTCATACATGGCAGGAACAACAATAAGTAGGCATGTTGATAAGCTTGTACCACTCACCACAGAGCAATAAATGGTACGACAAGGCAACCAACAGTAATAAGACATGTTTATGAAGCTAAGCATGGCAAGAGAAAGTCTATAGGGTGCATGGATCACTAACAACAATCATGGCAACAACTGAACTTAATGTTAACAGGCTGACATAAACATTATTTAGCAATTTTGGAGCAAGATTACAACAAGCTATAGCAGGCTATAAATGCAACCAGGGGCATGGATGGATAGAGCATAACATGTAGAACAAAAGATCCTTAGTGAACATCTCCAGGTTATGCATAGAATGACTTGTAGCAGCAGGTTTACATAGCATCACGAAATAACAGATTCAGCCTAGCAAAACAGCAACAGCGAGTACACTACTTAACAAGCTTGATTCACTCACCACAAGTCATTGCATGACAATATAAGCATAGCATCAACAAGAAGACATGTTTATGAAGCTAACCAAGGCAAGAACAAGTTCATAGGATGCAAGGATTAACTACAACAACCTTGGCAAAATTGAATAACATGTAAACAATCTGCCAGGAAACATTTTGTAGCAAAAGTAGAGCATGAAAATGACATGCTAGACTACTCGATAATTGGAAACAGGGGCATGAATGGATAGAGTAAAACCATATATTCAAAACACCCTTACTGAAGTATCTCAAAATATGTATGGATCTCTCTGTAGCATCATGTTTACATGGCATGAAAATAACAACAGAACAGGGACAGAAATCAGCAACATCACGAAGCCTAGTTTGCATGCTTGTTCTAGTCACCATATTGATCACAAAAATACATGGCATACACCACTTTAAAGAGTTAGAAACACATGTAGACATCAACCTCATAGGATGCACACATCAATCATGGAAAAAATGACAAATGAGCAAGTTCTGTTAACAGACAGCAGACAACATCATAAAGCACTCTTGCAACAATGATTCAGGCATCAAGATGAGCTCACATGAACATGATGCTATGGAATGAAATGAAGTACTCGTTGAGACGAACAATTTGACATATTACACGTACATAACGGAGCAGTATGCACAGAGATATGATGCGATGAACAGGGCAACATAATGCAAAATATTTCGGGACTTAGGCAAAATTAGCACCACGGGGAAAAGTCAACCCGGGACGAGGAGATCCCGGGACGGAGCACGCGTTTGGATCGGCGGCTGGGTGGATCTGATCCAACCCGGGCGGATCCGGCCGGAGCTCCGGCGAGGGCGAACTCCGGCGAGCTGCGCGGTGGCCGGAGACGGAGGTGACGACGACGATGCAGCTGGAGGGACGAGGGCGCGGGGCAGAGCAGATCCTGGTGGCCGGTGCAGGCGATGCGGGCGGAGGTGCACGGGCGGCACCGGCCAGGGCGACGAGCGGGCGGCGGCACACCGGAGGACCGACAGCGGAGGAGCGCGAAAGGGCTCGGCGGCCATGGACGTGCGACGCGGGCAGCGTGCGCCGGCGAAGGCAGCGGCGAAGTCGATGAGGGCACGGGGAGGCGTGAGGTGCGGAGGGGATGGAGTTCGCCGGCGGCGAGCGGCATGGTGGCGCGGGCGACGGCGGCGGGGTCACGCGCGCCGGCGGCAGGGCCGAACGGGCCGGGCGGCGGCGGCGATCGGGCTCCGCGGGCCTCCTGTGGACCGCGCGGGCCGGTGGTGGTGGAGGCGCGGGGCAGGGCCATGTGGCGAGCTCAGATTCGTCGGGGCGGTGGGCGGACGTGTCCGGCCGCCGGGCGGACATGTCCGGTGGCGCGAGGAGGGAGAGGGCTAGGGTTTCATCTGCGGAAAAATCCGGGGGGAGGACCTATTTATAGATTCTGGGAGCTAGGAGAGTCCAAATGAGGAGCGGTTTTCGGCCACGCGATCGTGATCGAACGGCGGAGAGCATGGAGGGGGCTAGGATGGGTTTTGGGCCACTTTGGAGGGGTGTTGGGCTGCAAAGAGAAAGGGGGGTTTCGGACTACTCGGTTAACCGTTGGAGTATCAAATGACCTCCAAATGGCATGAAACTTGACAGACGGTCTACCGGTGCTATACCAAGGCTGCTTGGCAAGACTCGGTCCATTCCGAGAATGTTTAACACCCGCTCACAACGAAAGACAAAAGGGGAACGCCGGAGGGCATAGGAGTGCCGGATTGCAAAACGGACAACGGGGAATATGCTCGGATGCATGAGACGAACACGTATGCAAAAATGAGATGCACATGATGATATGATAAAATGCAACACACAAGCAAATGACATGGCAACGATGGCAAATAACTGGCGTTACAGAGGAGGCTGCGGCTTGCTGGGGATTTGGGTGGCGCGGAGATCACGGGAGGTGCTCGGAGGCCGCGGTTGGAGGGGGTTGGACGAGAGCCAAGGAGAAGGGGATCTGGGAGGATCCCGATGTGGGTTTTGAGTGTGGCGGCGGTGAGGGGACAAAGGAGAGGATTTCTAGGGTTTGCCAAAATGGACTAGGGGTGGACTATATATGGAAAGGATGGGAGTTTGGATCATCCATTCAAAATCCGACGGATGAGAATAAATATGCTAGGGAGTCCAATAAATAAAACGATGATGTTTTATAGATGTTTGGGGATGATCTGAACCCATCGGTAACGAAAGCCCGGGTCGGGTTCGGGGAAGTTTACGGACGCACGGAAGAAGGGGTCGGTGGTTGTAGAGAGGTTAGGTGGTTTGACAAGAGGGAAACAAAACACGGTTGGACTGAGATCAGTCAACGAAGGCAAGGGGGAACGCGGCAACAATGAACGGATGCAAGTGTTATGAAAACATGCAGATGCAATGCACATGATGCTATGAGATGAGATGCATGACATGAACACAGTGCAAAACAAAAGACAAAACCCCAACCACGAAGGAAATATCATATCGCATCTCCGGAAAAGGCAAGAGTTGGAGTTACAAATGTGGAAAGTTGTATACAGGGCGTTATAGAGGGCCTCCTGCTCGTCAGCTTCCTTGCACATCCCAGGTTTCAGAACCCATCGACTCGCACGCATGTAAGACTCCTTGGTATGTGTTTCAAGACGGGTTGGATGGGGATCCCGTAGGCCGTTGCAGCGCAGTGCCCCGAGGGACACGCCTTTCGGCATGCGGGTACCAGTCATGCCGATGACTGCCACCGGGGGCACCTAGGGCCCTCGGGCTTTGGCCACCGCCATGGCCGACAAGAGTCCACACCCCGAGCCAAACAGCGGACCAGCAAGAGTCGTTTCGCATACAGCCGGGGCACATCATCGGCCCCCATCCGCTTCCCTCCTGGCAATTTCAAGCACTCTTTGACTCTCTTTTCAAAGTCATGTTCATCTTTCCCTCGCGGTACTTGTTTGCTATCAGTCTCTCGGCTGTATTTAGCCTTGGAAGGAGTCTACCTCCCGATTTGGGATGCATTCCCAAACAATCTGACTCGTTGACGGCGCCTCGTGGGGCGACAGGGTCTAGTCCAGACGGGGCTCTCACCCTCCCAGGCGCCCATTTCCAGGGGACTTGGGCCCGGTCCGTCGCTGAGGATGCCTCTCCATACAATTCGGATGGCACAACCGCCCGATTCTCAAGCTGGGCTGCTCCTGGTTCGCTCGCCGTTACTACGAGAATCCTTCTAAGTTTCTTCTCCTCCGCTTATTTATATGCTTAAACTTAGTGGGTAGTCCTACCTGACCTGGGGTCGCGGTCGAGGCGACGTGCGCTTAGTTTGTTGGTTAGTTCATAGGCCATAATGCTAGCTGCACATCAGATGCACTGCGTTGATAAAGCGAGGACGCCCACCATGCGCTGTGTCCGTCGTGGTATGCCGGCAGCCTGATCTTCAGTCCACCGCCCCTAGCAAGGTGAGGGACCTGATGAGGAAATATACCTAGGGTAGGGTCATAAGCCTGACCTGTACGCCCTACCCAAGGTCACTACCCTAGAAGCAAAGGCACCCCAGAGACAACAGGGAATACCAATTGAATACGTTGAGTGCAATCACTCGACCAGTCATATCACTCGGGTACCCCTCCTTCTTAATATCACTCGACCATACAAGAAACCACTGACCAGGAGTCGCACAGGACAGCAATGGTCAAGCATTCACTCTGTAGTCTTTAAAGGCATTAATAGCACTTTATAGTTGGCGTTATCAGTAATGCCCTCTCTTTAGGTACATTGAACTCTCTATAACAGGGGATGGCTGGGGTCCTGGCGCACTCTATATAAGCCACCCCCTCCTCTAGCACAAGGGTTCACACCCCTGTAACACACACACACACACACATATTATAATCCAGTCGACCGCCTCCGGGCACCGAGATGTAGGGCTTTTACCTCCTCTGAGAGGGACGTGAACTCGTAAACACTTGCGTACAACCTCACCGTAGCTAGGACCTCGCATCCTCATACGTACCCCCTACTCTTACTGTCAGTCTTCGTACCATGACAGTTGGCGCCCACCATGGGGCAAAGTGTCTTAGCAACTTCCGGCGAGGTTGCATTTTCTTCAGTCTTCATCAACATGGTTTTCGATGGTAGTTTGATCATGGGCCGCGAGTTCCGACTCGGCATGCTCACTTTCATCGCCGACGACTCGGCCTGGCTCTAGGAGGCCCCCCTCGTCGTCGAGGCACTACCGATCCGGGGTTCATCGCACTTCCGCGCAAGTGCCCGCGGCGTCCTACTCCAGCAGCCGTTGACCCTGTACCAGTCGACGCCCGTGTCATTCTCTCGCTCAATGGACGCCGCCACAAGCGATCGAGTCGATCATGGCTCCAACCGTGGGTGAAGCACGCGGTGGCTCGACAAATGTTCACCCCCCAAGTCACGGCGATCGAGCCCGATCTATATCACTGTGGTCCAGTCGACCCGTCGACTTACTTAGGAGACACACTTTCCGAGAGCGGGAGTTGTGACCCCGCGGCGGAGGTCCTCATGGTCGACTCTCATCACGGCCAGCCCAGTTTTTGTCGCAGCGACGAGAACAGGGACGACAACTGTACGTCACTCGGCAATGAGGAGTACCAGCCTCAACCTCTTAGTCCACAACAGAGGGAGGAGCTGCTTCGCCGCAATGAGGAGGCTCTCCATACACCCATCATAGGGGAAACCACTGAGGCGCGGGCTTTTGAGAACCTCCAACATTGCCTCGACGAGTGTGCCCGTCGACTGATCCCCGGATCCAGTCGGCGTTCACGACAACTATTTCCACCGGAAACTCAGGTATTCTGTATGCTGATTCAAAATCTCGCAGCTGTTGCGCGTATAGCAGAGTCAATTCAGCCGTCTCGCTCAGAAGCAGAAAGGGGCTTGGAACAGATCAGAGCGCTGCTCCGGGCAGCAGGAGATCGGAACTCTGCCGTGTCCCAGTCGCAGAATAGAATTCATAGTCGATCGGTAATGGCAGACACCGTTCAATCGGCACACAGTCCTAGGTCACCTTTGAGGCAAAGAGATCGTGAGCACTGCCAGGATCGGCCCTTAGGAAGAGTTCATGGAGATGATGACCGTGAGTTTGCTCGCGACAACTATCATCGAGTGCCTTCGCCCCTTCTGAGGGGCAGGTCGTACGCGCCCCGGCGGTATGACGATAGGCGTCCATACGGTAATGACCGTAGAGTTCCAGTCAACCCAAAAGATCCTGGGTTCGATGCAATATCAGTCCTTTTTTAGGGCTCGGTCGACCGGAAAAGAGCATACATGGAAGGGTTAGACAGAGATAGGCCCAGCGGAAGCAGGGTCCACGTGTCTGGTCCCGAGTGTGCCGGAAGAGCCACCAGGGCCGCTGAGATCCCCCACAACTTCAGACTGGCAACTGTTGTCAGCAAGTTCACGGGAGAGTCGAAGCCCGACACTTGGCTTGAAGATTACCAAGTGGCTGTGCACATCAGCGGCGACAGCAATGAGGTGGCCATGAAGCACCTCCCTCTTATGCTTGAAGGTTCTGCCAGAGCTTGGCTGAATTAGTTGGCCCTTGGGAGCATTTTGAGTTGGGATGAGTTAGCCCGAGTGTTTACCAGAACATCCGAGGGCACCTCCAGGAAACCTGCTGGTCTACCAGAGTTGCATCATTGTGTGCAAAAACCGAATGAAACCTTGAGGGACTATATCCAAAGATGGATCACTCTGCAGCACACAGTGGAGAATGTGTCAGATCACCAAGCAGTCTGTGCCTTCAAGGAACGCGTTCGCTATAGAAAGCTCAATCTGAAGTTTGGTCGGACAGGAGATATGACTCTGACTCGGATGATGGAGATTGCCACCAAGTACGCTAACGCCAAAGAGAAAGACCGACTCCAGAGTGGTAAGCATAAAACAGCCGCCCATGGCACCAGAGGAGGAAATTCTAGTCTGAAGCAGAAGCGAAAGGCTGAGGCAGCAGTGTTGAATCAAGGAAAGTTCAAAAGGAAGCCCAAAGCGCTACCAAAAAAAATACACTTCCGTGATGATACATGTTTGTCACAGTAGGTCGCGTTTTTTGTCATGCATGTACATCCATGACGATTTTATGACAGAATCAAGATAGTCATACATGTGCTGTCATAGAAGTGTTCCATGACATTACCAAAATTATCATCTCGGAAGTGTCCACTTCCATGACGATAAATCGCGCATCACAGAAGTGCTTTCATCAAGGGTGACCGACACGTGGCATGCACCGTAACGGAACGCCGTTAAGCTATCGGTTCCAGTTTTGGATCCAATAACCCGTTAATAGCCCACACCAATGGGGATTTTCCACATGTAAAATCATCATTGGCCGCAGGAAACACGTGTTGTCTCACCGTTGGGACAGATGTCATCCACTCATTGGACAATTGGCGCCGATGATAGGTTGACACGTGGCACGGCCCAACAGTGGCCCATTCCGGTGAAAAAGGCTGGCCCAGTAAAAATTAGCAGGCCGGCCCATATAAGACCTACTTGTGTTAGGTCCATTTCAGCCCACGGCCCATATGAGATGTGCCAATTTGGCCCGTCAACAGCCTGTTAAAGATTTTACACCATTGCAGCCCATCGTCAGTTTGAGCCCGTTAACAGCCCGCTAAATATTTGGGCTCAATATCAGCCCGATGCGATTTCGGCCTGTTAACGGCCCATTCAATGGATGGCCCAATTTTTAGGATGTACATCTTTCGGCCTTTTAGCAACCCATTTAAATGTTGGGCTAATTTCCTGCCCGGTGTCTTATAGCCTGTTGACAGCACATGAATCAGATGGGCCATTTG
Source organism: Triticum dicoccoides (assembly GCF_002162155.2). Taxonomy (NCBI): domain Eukaryota; kingdom Viridiplantae; phylum Streptophyta; class Magnoliopsida; order Poales; family Poaceae; genus Triticum; species Triticum dicoccoides. The sequence continues at coordinate 126,136,461 of NC_041391.1, forward strand.
TAGTCGGACATGAGTTTTGGCCTTTTAGCGGCCCATTTAAGTGTTGGGCCAATTTCCGGCCCAGTGTCTCTTTCAGCCTGTTGATGGCCCATATATCAGTTGGGCCATTTGTAGTCTGGCCTGAGTTTTGGCCTTTTAGGGACCCATTTAAGTGTTGGGCCAATTTGCGGCCCTGTGCACCTTTCGGCCTGTTAACGGACCATAAATGAGTTGGGCCATTTGTAGTCGGCCCTTAGTTTTGGCCTTTTAACGGCCCATGCCCTTCATGGACCAATACCATCCCAGATTCTCTTTCGGCCTACTAAAGGCCCACAACACAATTGGGCCATTTACAATACGACCTGACTTTCAGCCTCTTAGCAGCCCATGCTCTTCATGGTCCAGTACAAGCCTGTTGTCTCTTTCGGCCTGCTAAAGGCCTATAGAATAGTTAGGCCATATGTAGCCCAAACATAGTAATGTCCCGTGGAATCAATTGGGCCCACATGTTTCCCGCTTTGATGTCGGCCTGTTAACGACCCGGGAGGTAAGAGGGCCGACCATTAACTTTCTTCCTAGTGCCCATTAACTTAATGGGCCCACTAAAGTTCATACATGTCTTTAGGCCAAATTAGATAATTTGAGCCCATTACGACGAGCAGTTATGCACAGGACCAAAACCGATCAAGCAAAGGTACGACATACAGGGAATAACGTTGCACATCCAGCATATATTACAGGAAATTACATCCACTGGGCAATCAAAGATTGATGCCAGTGCAAATAAAAATGAGCAGAACCTAACCATCTACAACATCACAATCTGCAAACTCAGCATAGACGATGCCCATAAGCATGTGGGAAAGTTCTTACTGCTTTGCCACAATGTCTCTGAAAACATTGATCAGTTGTTGTGTCGCACAACTCTGCGCCTCTGATGCATCCACCATTTCCATCATTGCTTCAGCCATTAATTGGTTCACAAACATACATTTATTCCATTGCATTCGAGACAGAGGATACTGAACAAATTCAGATGGTGATTTTGGCACGCTTTTATTATTGATAGTGGAGAGTGTCTCTACCACTGCATCATAACATAAATTAGGAGGGGAACCAAACAGATTAATCATGACTTATTGCCATATTACCTAGCCTAGATTTATTGGGAAAAAACAATGGGGTTGCCTTGCTGTTTTCAGAGTTTGTCTTCTTATCTTCAGCAGCCTACACCAAATAAAAACACTAGCATTGCTATCATTGGCCATGTCAGATAATTGGAAAGCAACATTGACACAATGAATGAATGGGAAACTAGAGAAGCACTACAATATATCACAGCTATCATCAGCCAGGTAAGGTAATACGAAAGCAACATTCACACAATGAATGAATGGGCAACCAGAGAAGCACTACAATTTAGTTATGTGCGTGATATGAGATAGTACACTCATGGAGCTCAGTATGCAAAACTACCAGGCAGTTTTCCTTACAAAAATCAACATTGGCGCCATTAACATTTTGCTACAACTATGTTTAGACCAGATAAAGGTTAGATTCACGCCGATTAACAAAATACATGGTGATGTAAAAATATAGTGATATACAACAGGTACTTACATCAGCATTGGAGCACAGAGAATTCCCGCCAGATATTTTCCTCGAATACGATCCCAATGGAGGAAGTCTTCTATCGTTTAACCTTATTTTCTAAAAGAGAGATGGGTAAGAAACATGTAGAAAATATGATCAGAATGCAATAAAATTTCATGATGCGAGGATACGCACACACTTCTTAGAATGGAGTTGACATTCTTTTCCTGGACTGGAGCGGACTAGTTCTTTGGCCACTGGAATCTGCTTATTATCACTGGGAGTTGGGTTTCTTTGTGCTGGAGCAGTATCTATGAAAAATGTAGTTGGTTTATTATCTCTTGGCGTTTGGATCTTTTGCAAAGACCTGGTTTGTAACCCTTCAGATTCTAACATAGCCGTCTTCCCCTTGCATGCCTTATATAGAAGAATGGTGCTTCAGTTATAAAACATGCTACAGGAGATATGGAATAGGTACTGAAGAATAGAAAGGCATGACATATTCACATGTATTCCCTCCATCTGGAAATAAATGGATGGGTCTAGGCGTATTTCAGTTCTAGATACATCCAGTTTTATCCATTTCTATGACATGTAATCCACATGGAGAGAGTATGATGTAAGAGCTAGGGATACGAAAGGAAAACACCGTAAAAAAACACTAATAACCCACTGCAGAACCAAAGTATTCAAACCCACTGATATGAGATAGTACACTCATGCAGTTCAGGATGCAAAACTACCAAGCAGTTTTCCTTACAAAAATCAACATTGTGGCCTTTAATCATACATTTTGCTACAACTAAATTTAGATCAGATAAAGGTTGATTCACGCCGATTAGCAAAATACATGCTGATGCAAAATATAGTGATATACAACAGGTACTTACATCTGCATTGGAGCACAGGGAATTCCTGCAAGAATCTTTCCTCACATACGATACCAGTGCAGAAATTCTTCTATTTTTTAACCTTATTTTCTAAAAGAGAGATGGGTAAGAAACATGTAGAAAATATGATCAGCATGCTATAAAATTTCATGATGCAAGGTTACCCACACGCTTCTTAGAATGGAGTTGACATATTTTTGCTGGACTAGAGCGGACTAGTTCTTTGGCCACTGGAATGTGCTTATAATCAGTAGGAGTTGGGTTTCTCTGTTATGGAGCAGTATCTATAAAAACTGGAGTTGGTTTATTATCTCCTGGTGTTTTGATCGGTTGCAAAGGCCTTGTTTGTAACCCTTCAGATTCTAACATAGTCGTCTTCCCCTTGCATGCCTTGTATAGAAGAATGGTGCTTTAATTATAAAACATGCTACAGTAGAGAGATGGAATAGGTACTGAATAATAGAAAGGCATGAAATGTTAACATGTATTCCCTCCATCTGGAAAAAAATGGATGGGTCTAGGTGTATTTCAGCTCTAGATACATCATTTTTTATCCATTTCGGCAACATGTAATCCGTACGGAGGGAGTATCTTGTAAGAGCTAGGGAATGTAAAATTGTATGCTAGCAGAATACATACAGAAAAAACTAAGGCAACATACACGTGTATGATTGGGAAACTAAGATGGCATTGAAACAGAGCATTAGAACAACACTTCAATGTAAAAAACATGGTATGGTAGACAGATGAAGTACATACTGATGAATAACAATGCATAAGATATTCAGAAGCATGATGTCCAAATTAGGCAGATGGCATTGCGATAGAGTAGAATGACAGTACTTGAATTTGAAAACATGTTATCATGAATGGAATAGATACTGAAAAACAGGAAGGCATGACATATTTACATGCATGATCAGCATGCTAAGCACATGGCATTGCAACAGAGTAGATACACTCCAGGACATTATAGGCATGTTGTACCCATATCACAGGCCAAGTTAGAGCAAGGACCTTGTGGGGTGAAGAGGATTCATCATCTTTCTGCAAGTCTTCTGAAGAACTGCCTTTACATGTTCCATTATATTGGGTATCATTGACATCAAGTTTATTGGCCTTTACATTGCTCCGTGAGGTTCTTGTGGATATACCAGTGTGTGCAATTATATCTGACATGCATGGAAGACAACTAGTAGTTAGATTTATGTAATGAGTGCCTGTAGGAGACGACATAAATAGTAGGACTGGGGTTAACTAGACGCAAAAGGTCTCATAAACTAAAGGGAGAACATAGATGAAAGCTACAGAATATGTATCGTTTGTACTCGAGATTAACTAGATGGCACACAAAAGTATTAAAGAATAACATAGGTAATACTAGAAGTGGTATAATACTATAATTACCAGCCTGTGGGATAGCATTGGCTGATGGATGATAACTATGGAACAGCGTTACCTAATGAACAAGTATCTTAGCTGAACTATGGAACAACATTAACTCCTGAACAAGACCCTGAAGAGATCAGCATGAATGTACAGTGAAATGTGATAATCTATTTTCCATGCTTAGATGAATAACAAAGCCATAAATGTTGCACACAAGTAAGATGAGGGTACAACCTATCTGGCCACCATCGATAGGAGTGAGCATCATGTGCTGACTTGTCAATGGCCCTGCAGTTGTTGTGGATGTCCATGTCGGGCACGCGCATTCGATGCAGGGAACTGTTGAGTGGGGACTATAGCTCCCTTCTGGTGTATGCTTCCCTTGTTGGAGCAGTTGCGATGAGTCGGAAGACGGTGTATCTGAAGATGCAGATAACACATAATGTTAAGAACGACATATCTCTTTGATCTGAAGAAATATACTAAAAGATCAATAGTAAGGTACGAGAGTGGTCACACGTTTGTTGACTGAAGACTAAATTGGGGTCACACAATTTTATTTTATTTTGGTACTGTCCGATCTACGCCGTATGGCTTGATGGTCGTCTTGTGCCTCCCGGCTGACACTGTTCGGAATCTTCCCCGAAGAGCCAGCGACTAACGGCAGAGCAGCCTGCCTCCGCCGTCCGTGGCCCCGGCCAAAACCCTGCTCCCCGCCCCACCGCACTGTCTGGTTGTGGCGCCCCCGGGCCAATCCACAAAGACTCCCCGTCATCCAGATCTAGTGGCGGCAGTACCTTCAACCCACGCAACTCTAAGATAGCCATCTAAGCACTGCTTCCACAGCGAATTTGCGGCCCCGCACCCTTATGTTAGACACCAGCCAACCGGCAGCTTAGGAGCTCCGCCGCCTCGAGGGGTGCTGCTTCCCATTGGGAATCGATTGGCCCAGAATAAAAATTTAGACAACTAACGCCCAAATAAAGTGATTTGAGATGAGGGTGCGACATATCTGGCAGCATGGTGAAGTAGGCAGGTCCAGATGCCGAGTCGGTGAGGCCGGTGTGGTTGCTGTGGCGATCGGCGGCAGGGAAATAGCGATGTCGCGACGGTCGACGGCTATGGGGAAGCAGCGCCGGGACTCTGGATGGATCCAAAATTGGAGCCGCTCCGGCGCCGTGAACAACGACGGGGGTGAATCGGCTCCGGTACGGTTCACGCGGACGTCGTCGAGGCAGCTCTAACAGCACGGAGTAAGAGGCACATGGCCCAGTGCACGATGGCAAATGGACAGCGTCTCCAACATTAGGGAGGAGGGCGGCTATGGTTATGGTGGGGGCGCCATGGAGGAGGGGCTGAGGTTTCGCGGCTCGGGAGAAGGGAGCTTCCCGGGGAGAAGGTGATTTTGCGCCCACGAGGTATGAATTGGGGGGGGGGCGATTGGAAGGGGAGTGCAACCATGTCTTACGGACGCATTTGTCTGAAATGTGAGTGGGAGTTACAATTCTACCCCTACCTTTAGGCTTCTTGGCTTGGGTGTGTGTACTGAGGGTTGGGGATAGTAGAGTAACTTTGCTTCTCCCCAAATAGTGGGCGGGAGCAATTTCGGGTGAGGAGGGCGTGTTTTGAAATATAGTGGGGGCGAGCGATTTCGGGCGACGACAGCGTGTTTTGAAATAGTGGGCGAGAGCTATTTCGGGCGAGGAGAGTGTGTTTTGCCGACCATGGTTTATGAATTATTCGGCACATGTCATTTCGGCCGAGGAGAAGGAGCGCTTGGATGAAGTTACGAACCTACCTTCGATGTACAACGGGCCAATTGATGCGTATCCCACATAGGACAGTAATTTTGCATCTCCCATTTATTTTCTCGGGCAAATTCCACCGAGCGGAGGATGTTTAACGGTTCGTTCAAATTTTGGGAAAACGAGCATCCATGTCTACCTTAACAAGTCAATTCGAATCAAATTTTGAAATATCAGCTTCCCACTTCTTTTTTAGATGGAGAGATGATGCTCGGGAGTAATGTGTTTTTACATGCTTTTGCTAGCAATTTACTATATGACAAATAGTTGACCCACTAAAAAACGCGAATCAAACCCAAAATGAAATATCTCGATTCAATGAAATAGCTCGTTCACAAGGTCAAAATAGTGAACTAAATCCAAAATTGAACACCTCAATCGAGTAGCATGTTGTACAGTATTATAGTACTCCATGAACATGTTGAAAGTCAAATTAATGAACTTGTTTGATATACACATACATCCGTTCATGTGTGGATTGAAGGCAACATGTTCTCCAATTTAAATATTTGAATGCAAGTTTATATCGAAACATGGTTTATATCAGTCTTTGATGCATAAAATGCGACCTCCCCCTCTCCCGGACACCTGTTCTCTCTCTGTCTCTCTCTCTCTCTCTCTCCGACAATCTTCAATTATGTCGCACGCATCCGACACAAAAACCTTGTTGGTCCCTCTCCCTTTCTCTCCATCTCTCTCTCTCTCTTTGTGTGTGTGTGGGGGGGGGGGCTTTCTAGTTTGCATGCATATATACTCCATCTATATGTCTCTCTCGCACACTATGTATGATACTCTAGCTAGTCCAAGCTAGATATCTTGGGTGCACTCATCGTACGCACACAAATTCCTTGGCTCGTTGCCCGTAACTCTCTCACGCACCACTCTGTCATCTCGGAGCTCTTCCCCCTCTCTCTCAAACTCTCCATCTACCTGGGTCACACATACACATGCGTATCTCACTCGCACTCAATAGGCCCATCTAAAACTCTATCTCTCTCCCTTGTTCTCTCTCCATCTCACACGCACACACATGCAATGTCATGCCTAGCTAGCCAAGTATGATGGTCTCTCACTCAATTGTAGGCACACGCAGTCCCCCCTATATGTATATGACTAGCTAATCTTAGTCTCCATCACAAACATGTGAATGGTCTATCTCGATTTCTCTTGGGGCTTCTTTCTATCGCGCACGCACCTCCCTTGATCTCCCACCCATATAGTCCCCTCACGATCTCGAGGGGATCTCTCTATCACAAACACACCCTCTCTCCCTCCCATGACTCCATGTCCTCCATGTGTCCCTCTCGACCTTTGTTCCTTGCTGGCCAGACCTCTATTGGACACGTGCTACAGGGGTGTCTCTCTCCGTTGCAAACAATCACACACTAGCTATCTTCGTTTATCTCCTCGCCTCGCTTTTCTATATCGGAGATGCATGCGTGATATGTTCGCATAAGAAACGAAAAACACACTCTCTCTCTCTAATTTATCGTTTGTTGTCCCTTTATCTTTCACACACATACTCTTTTTGCACACTTACTCATTCTCCTTCACACGCACTTGGTCTGTCTCGACATAGGCACTCTCGTCGGTCCATAGCATATAGATTTATTGAAAAGTGAAACATCACAAAGTTTGACCATGTACGTGGAGAAAAACAATTACATCTAGAACGACAAACATATACCATTAGATTCACCATGAGATGTAGTTTTGTATGTTGTATCTTTGGTATTGTAGATATAAATAACATTTGCGTAAACCTGATCAAAGTTTCCAAAGTTTGACTTCTAAAAACTTTACATGCACTTCATTATCGAGCGGATGGAATATCTCTTTCCCCCTCTTAGCTATCTGACAAACCACTCAGCCTTATCGGGTCTCCTCAATCTCTCTCAAACTTTATTGGTCAGTTTGGTTTGTGACCTGACCCTCATGCCTTGATGGCTAGTACTGCTTGGTGTGGACGTGAGATGTAAAATATTTCTGCCTGGCCAGGTTTGTGTGGTGCTGAAGCGTTTGGTTTATGCCTCGGCCAGGCAAAGCATCAACCTCCCATCAATCAATCCATGTAGCAATTATTTAATGCCAATATCCATCCAGGTTGTTGTTAGCCTCATGGCCGCACGACCAGGCACGGCCAGGCGTTCAAAATCGGTCGCCTGGGCCAGGCTACTTGCAGTGTGTGGAGTCTAGCCAGGCTAATTAAAGTGCAAGGAAATCCAGGCCAGGCGGGCTTTGTTTTTCACAGGGTGGCAACCAAACAAGCGTGCATGAACTCCAGCCACAACCCCAGGCCAGGCAATAGCTGCTCAGGACGCAAGCCAAACTAATCTTATATCTCCCTGGTTCACACATACACATGTCTCGCTCACGCTATACATATAGACCCATCCAACACTCTCCGCCCTTGTTCTCTCTCCATGTGACACGCACCCCCTAAGTACCATAGTCCCTCACTCCATCATAGGCGCAAGCACTCCCCCCCTCCTAAGTATAATTATCTCTTACTAGCCATTAGGAACACATGTATTGTCTCCTTCCATCCATAAGTCTATCTCAAGATCTCTCGGGGCATCTTCTATCGCGCACACACCTTGTCACTCGATCTCCCACCCATGTAGTCCCATCACGATGTCCAGGGGATCTCTCCATGACAAACATACCCTCTCTCCTCCCCGTGTCTGCATTTTCTCCGTACATCTTTCTCGACCTCTCACCCTTGTTTGTTAGACCCCCCTTGCCCACGTGCTAGGGGTCTTGCTATCTCGGTTCCAAACAACCACACACTATCTCGTCACCTTGCCTCAGTTGTTGAAGATGCATCTGTGATATGTTTTCATAAGACACACACGCTTTTTCTCTACTTTTATCGTGTGTTGTCCATGTCTCTTTCACACACGCACACACACTTTTTTCACTCACTCTTTCTATTTCTCTCTCTCTCTCTCTCTCTCTCTCTCTCTCTCTCTCTAGTTAGGGACTCTGTCACGTCCATAAGCATATGGATGTTTTGAAAAGTCAAACCTCAGAAAAGTTTGACCAGGTATATGTGGAGAAAAACATTTACATCTGGAACGATCATTAGATTCATCACAACATGTACTTACTTCATACTATCATTTATCTTTGGTATTGTAGATATAAGTAATTTCTTTATAAACCTGGTCAAATTTTCAAAAGTTTGACTTTAAATAAGTAAACTAGAGGCCCATCTGACATGCGGTGAAGTAAACAAACTTGAAACCACTCGGGGTAGCACCCCGCACGCTAGTAAATTGAGGGCGCAATGAGGACACAATTCTTGCGCGTGCAGGACGCACTCGTGCACAATTCACAACTGCACGGCGGCATGCACAAAAGGACGCACTCGCGCACACCCAACACACAACACACACCAGCACACGTGTACACCGGCGTCGCTGCCGGTTGAGATGGGCGGCGAGGCAGCCAACAAGCGGAGGCCGCTCGATCAAAAACCGCATCCGGTGAGCGTGGCCTTCATCAGCAGCCTCCCCGATGAGATGCTGCTCATCATCTTTGGCCTCCGCCCCACCAAATCTGTCGTGCGGACCACCCTGCTCTCCCGGCGGTGGTGCCCCTCTGGGGCTGCATCCCCCTCAACCTCACCATCGACAGATGCCTCTGCGATGGGGATTGGAAACGCATGGCTGCTGTCTCCAAGATCCTTTCATCGCACCCTAGAACAGCCAGACGCCTTGACATCCACATGTTCAGTACCAACTGCAAGGCCCAACCCAAGTTTGACGAGTGGTTCTTATCCCCCGCCCTAGATCATCTCGAGGAGCTCATATTTGAAGCTGGACGATGTCGCTCTTTGCCGCTGTTCGCGCTCCGCCTCACGCAAACGCTGTACTGCGCCAGCTTCAGCTCCTGCTATCTTCCCCAGATTAATGCTGCGCCCACCCTTCTTATCCCTCAACTCAAGCAACTCGACCTCTTTTACGTTGTCATCTCGAAGAAGGCTATGGAGCACCTGCTCCGGAGCTGTACTGCGCTCTAGTACCTTCGTCTTGAGCAGATGCACGGGTTCATTAGCCTCCACATCGCCTCGACGAATCTCTGATGGATTTATGTGTCTTGCTGGCCCCGCAACAAGACATCAATTGGGAAGAGATCACTCCAGTTGTTCCACATTATGGTCATTGAGAATGTGCCTTTCCTTGGGAGATTGCTTGTATCGGATCTAGAAGGTCCAACAAAAATAAGGGTCATTGACGCGCCGAAATTGACAGTGTTGGTGTACTTGTCTGCCAAATTCTCCGTACTCTTTATTGGTTCTGTAATCGTTCAGGTACAACACTCATCTTCTTCTCCGTCTTCTTGAAATTCACATTTTTAAATTTCTTCTTGATGTATTTACGACCATCTTCCAGAAAATGATTCCCACAAGCTTGACCCAGTCCATGCGCACAGTGAAGATCTTGGCACTAAAATCTATCGACCCCAATTTGGATCAACTTGTTGGATTCCTTACATGCTTTCCGTGCACGGAGAAGCTACTCTTTGAGGTGAAACTTCTTTCCTATTAGTAAACCATAATCACAACATAGCTCAATTTTTTCGTAATTTTCCCAAATTACGATGACAAGTGTAGTGTTCAAAACTGCATCTACGCACTACACCGAAAGAAATGTTTTTAGTATTTTTTTCTCACGTGATCACCTGCATCGTTTTTATGCTTTACTACTATAGTAGCCTAGGCTAGTCATAGTGGAAAGTAACTTAGACTACTCCAATAACTCTATGGTTACCCTAAGAGCAAGTACTAGCTCCGTCCTGGTTTACTCTTCCAATTTTGTAGTATCAAAATTTGACCATAGATTTAACTGACAAAATGTTAATGCATGTCACTAAGAACTATATCGTCGGATTCGTATTTGAACATAATTTCAAATGGTGTAATTTTTAGTGACATGCATTGGCACTTTCTTAGGTAAATCTATGGTCAAAATTTTATACTAAATATGAGATAGTACTCCCTCCGTCCCGAAATTCTTGTCTTACATTTGTTTAGATACGGATGTATCTAACACTAAAAATGTAACTAGATACATCCGTATTTAGACAAATTTAGGACAAGAATTTTGGGACGGAGGGAGTACAAAAGTGAGCTATGTAGGCCAAAACAGGTGCCAAATTCACTTGTGATGCATTTGGCATCGATGCCCCTCCATTGCTCACCTGGTGCCCTAATCTGGATCACCTACTTTGAGAGAGAGAGGACCAAGGCAATAAAAAACACTTGTTTGGGAGAGTGAGAGGCTAGTGTAGTTGGTTTGATTGATTTGTTTATACATGTGGGTCCGTGTGCACAGCGGTGCCAACTCTCTCACATCGCAAGAGCGGTGCCAAAATCTTTTGATTTGACATTGATGCGTATTATGTGGCATACTTTTGTGATATATGGCATCGGCCACACAGTGGAAGGCAACAAATGCCCAAGCTCTTCACGTGCTCCTACTTAAATGAGAGGAAACAGAAAGAGAGAGAGAGAGAGAGTGAAAAAATATCACTAGCCAGCCAATCCTATCGTATGAGAAAATGATATTGGTACCTCTTGATGACACGACAATCTTATACAGCCAGCTGCTCTAATATGTTCTCTTCTTTTGCAGATAAAAAAAGACCCGAAAGTGAAAATTGTGTTGCACTATATCAATCTCATTGAATGCCTTGATCTCCATCTTACAAAATTTGACTTGAATGACTACCGAGGCAGCACATCTGAGATTAAATTGGCCAGGTTCTTTGTTCTGGAGGCAAGTGTGCTCAAGGTAATGAGGTTTGGCATTCTCTGGCGCAACAATGAATGGCGTGCTGATCACCGCAAGCGTCTAAGCCTAAATGACAAAGTCTCCGCAGAAGCTGAATTTGTTTTTGAAACATCAAGTGGCCAGAGACTCAAAAACTTATTTTCCCATTAGTTACTTGTCAGGGCGGTGGATTTTAGTTTGTACGATAATGCTGCATCCACCTAAAGTAACCAAAGTTCTTACGTAAACTTCCTAGTAATTCCCTCTTCGTAGGTGCAGCATTACTCCTAACATTTGTAATATCAGTTTGAAACTGGTAATATTGCCGTGCCATATTCCTGCGTTTTCAAAATCCTGCGAATCAAAAAGGTCCAGAGTTGGTGATGATGTTGTGCCTCCCATCTTTCACCAATAGCCGTTGGATCTAGATCTGACGCATACAAACCAAACTTCTCCATTTTTGCAAAAAGATGCCCGCACTTGTTCCCTATTTACAAACAACTCATTGTCTCTCACAATTAGCCTTATCTCCTCCCCACCACATCTACAAGGCCGTGGAAAAATTTGGCGCGATGGCTGCTGCCTGCGCCGTCCACCTCTAATCTTGGTGTTCCGTGCAATGCACGGGCATCTACGCACGGGAAATTATGTCGAACAGGGCTAGTTGTAAGAAGGCTAGCTCTACAGCCATGATGATAGTGACTGTAGACGGTGAGGCTGGCTATGGTATGCCGAACATGGCGCCTATACTCAGGTGTCATCTCTGGCGCAGGGTCTTGTCGCTTCACTGTGAGGAGCAGCACGTAAATAATTTGACCAACGGGTAGTACAGTGCTAGTACTCCTACTACATTGGTACTACTACTAGTAGTACTAGTAGCACAACCGTCTGGATTTAGGAGTACTACCACGTCCATCTGGATTTTAGTATTTGACTAGCGGTATCTAGTAATGCATGTCACAAAAAATGTACTACTCCCTTTGTAAATAAATACATGGTGTATTGTTTTATTCCTATCATCGAGAGAACTTAATGTCTTTTTGCTAACTAATAGGATTACATGCAATGAACTAAACACTGCATGTCATGTTTGGTAGTCTCAAGTCATTGAAAGCATGCACGACCCACATCTCTCATTGGTTTACACGTCACAAAATAAGAAACGAGGAGGGAGTTAATGTACCGTGCCTAAGTGTTTTGGGATTATTTGGTTTTCATAAGGTGACTTACACAACATTTTTGTTTACATCCATTAACATTTTATTAGTTAAATCAAAGGTCAAAATTTGCGCAAAATGCAAAGGGGACCAATATACCAGTAAACATCAAACTTCTCTCGTTTGGCCCCAACTAGAGGTCTGGTGAGATGACTATATACTGCATCGGCACCGAGGGGGACGCATCTTCATTGACTTACTGCAACTGCCTTTGGGTGAATGACACGTGGGCCCAACGGGTGGCTGGCCCACCTATCATACAACAAAGGCAGGTGTAGTAGAGGGCCGAGGAGAAGTACGAAATCCTACGCGCCTACGCACGCTAACCAAGGGCAAGAGTGATCACTCGAATCACAAGATCAGTTGAATAGAAACTAAGCTAGACCCATGGAGGCGATGAGCGCGAGCATCAGCCTGCTCTGCCAGATGGTCCACGACACTGGCCTGTGGCCCGGCACCGAGGAACGTCTCCAGGTATTGCTTGAGGCCGCCAGGCGAGGGGCTTCTTGGACGACAGCTTCGTCTCCTTGTTTGACGAGGTCCTCGTCGGTTTCCTCGACAAGTTCACCACCGTCAAGAAGCTCGCAGACGACTTTGACGTACGCCTCCAGCCGACGCACCCAAGCTCTGCGATGCCCGCCACCCTCAACGGCTACTATGGTGACAACCTCTTCGACGCACTGGTGGCCCTGTGACTGCCCCCCGTTGCACCAGAGAATGTCCACCTCGAGGTCGCGCTCGCCGCGCAGCACCTGGTGCAGCAAGACACCATCGATATAATCACCCACGTCTATGTGGAAATCGTCCACAAGGACTACTACATGCAAGAGGAGGACGATAGGACGCTGGCCTTCTTGGACCGCAGGGAAACCTTGGACGACATTATTCAGAAGCACGTTGAGCTTGTCGCAAATGCCGCTACTCCTCACACGTCGGTTAGTGACCCGGCGCACTAGGGCATGAGGTTGTCGTTGATGGATCCGTGTGTATATTTATCTTTCTGTCAAATCCATGTAGTAGTAATATGGTACTACTAGTAATTATCTTACCTTTCGCATCAACTTCATAATTTTCATACGTACTCCATGCATGAACGGCGCTAGAACCAAACTTCTCATTACTCTAGGCAAAATCGTTATTTTCTATCTATCGGTCGCGCCATGGAGCAGAACCAAATTTTACAAGTTACGAGTTCAAAAGGAAAAGGCCGTCATGTTCGCATCGCACCCCCACATGGTTGGTCCGGCACGCCTGTCAAGGGGGAATGCGTGCGGTGTTGCATTTTCACTTACAAGTGGGACCGCTGTTGAGCAAATTGACTATCGGCAAACCCCCACCCCGCCCACCGCGTGATGGCTGAGAAAATAGGAGGGAGAAGAGATGGTTATAGCACGAACTCCAAGAAAATTAGTGTCGGATGGGACTCGTGTGGGTGGCATGTGTCGTACTGCTAGACGTGAATGCTAATTATGGCCCTTGCCACCCCACTATATCGAGCCTATATCGAGGTGCTGGTTACGTACAACAAATTTCCTGGAGTCCGTGCTCATCCCTCCTCTATCTCTCTTCTCAGCCAGCCAGCGGACACGCAGAGCCCATCATTTGTTTGCTCACATGTGGCCCCACATGTCAGTGAAAACGCAAGAGGACCCACTAAACCTGCACATCTTTCACTTCGACGTGCAGGTGATGAAAAACAAATCCAATAAAGATCTTCGGTGGCTGCTTTACGAGTTACTCAAGAGTAGTAAGATTTTATTTACAGTTTAACCCAAGATGCACATCACGTGGCTTCAACTACCGCTCTATTTTCTTGCATGACACGACCTGGATGCTGGATGTCGCACGTGTCGGCAAAAGGAGGAAGAACCCGGCCAAATCTTCGGTTGTGCTCTCGGATTAGACTAGCTGTGCTAACTTAAAAAATGTATTGTGTACTCCCTCTGTTCCAAAATACTTGACATCCATTTGTCCAAAAATGGATGTACCTATATACTAAAACATGTCTAGATACATCTATATTTTGACAAATAGAAGGCATGTACTACTGTGGAATGGAGGGAGTAGAATGGATGCAAGTTTTGGTATTGGGAACAAGAGTACATCGATATATTGATAGAGCGCAATTTAGTAGATGTTCTAGCACTTTTAGCTAGCATAGAGGCTAGAGATGAGACTAGTGCACTTGTTGATACTCCTACTAGAATACTCCCTCCTTTCCGGTTTGTAGGGCTTATCTCAAAATTTTAGTTTTTCCATTTTATAAGGCTCAATTTGGTTGTTTCCCATCACATGTTCAGATTCCACGGTCCATTAAATCATTGCATGCAAGTATTGAGAGAAAATTGACCGATGCATGTACTTTATGCATGCATGCATTGCAATTAATGCGTTGATAAACATAATTTTTTGAGAAAAACAAGAGAATTAATTAGGTGCTTTTGCAAACTACAAAAAGTATTCCACCACTCACCATCTACCTTAATTCGTGAGATTTTTGAATTGAGCCTTATAAACCGGAAAGGAGGGAGTAGAGGCTAGACATGAGACTAGGATGTGAGGAAGCAACGTCTACTTCTTTACACTCGAAGAAGAAAGAAGCACGCAAGATTGAGCCTCCGCAGATCAACAATGAATGCATCGAGAAGGCACTAATCCAACTTACAGGAGTAGTTATGGAAGTTGGATATCTTCTAGTAGTAGTAAAATGTATTCTTGTGGTTCTTTTTTCTTTGGTCTTGCTTTTCTAGTCAAAATTATCATTGGAGTTTCTGCAAAATGGAGGTCCCTTTGGGGACATGTGTTGGAGTTGGCCTTACAAGTGGGACCGCAGTTGAGGAAACCGACTATCGGCAAACCCCCACCTCGCCCGCCGCGCGATGGCTGAAGTTAGAGAAACGACAAGTTTGAAGAGATTGCTCTAGCACGGACTCCAAGAAATATGGTGTCAGATGGATGTCGTGCTGGTGGCGTGTGTCGTACTCCTGGACGTGAATGCTTGTTCTGGCCCATGCCACCCTACTACTCCTACTACTTATATAGTACTCCTACTAGTAGTATCGAGGATTCGAGGTGCTGGTTACATACAGCGAACACATTAACATAATGCTACAGTAAAAACACCCGCCCGACGTGCGAAGCATGTGAAGATAGTACAAATAGTGTACTACTATTGTTGATTGGCCTCATCCGATAACCTGTTGCAATGCACGTACAATTATGTATTCAGAAAATATATTTTTTCCATGTCGCACCACTCACTTAGAGAAGCGACTCAAAAGCCATTCATAAATTTAGTAAGTTTATCACAGGCATATCATTTTATTACATACAACAGTTCATCAGCCCACATCGACAACAAGGATACATTATAAATACTAAAGTTTTCATCACACAACAAATAACAAGCAATGAAATGAACTTCAACTCAACCAATCCTCGATGTTGGAAACGCTTGCTTTGAACCACAAGTCATTCTCTGGGACGGGCCATCCATTATCGATCTCGAGACCAACACAGGACTGCTCATCCAGGCTGAAGCGGCCAACTATATCAGTACCAGGGTAGGGAACCACCCAAATGTCCGAGGTATAGATACAGTTGCTTCTCATAAATGGTACTAGTAACATTGTGTCAACAGCAGTTGGATCGCCTTTCACCATCATTGGATAGTTTTGTCCGAGGAAGAGCGAGTTTTCTCCAAGACTATCAGTTCTGTACCAGGGAGAAGGTGTTGGCTCTAGCACACTAGTATCCATCCCGAATACCATGCAGCGGGTGTTGGAATAGGTCCGTAGAGTGCGACCATGGGATACTACACCTGCTTCCTTAGTAGTAACATTATCAGTGGGCTATATACCCACAAGAAGAGGCGATCCATCGAAATTAGTTGCCAGGCACCACAGCATATATGGGCGCTGCTTGTCCTCATGCCCGTGATCATCACCATCGTCATCTCCCCTTTGGTTATAAATTTTTTCAAGTATAGGTGGTGGAATGTTCACAGGACCTTGGAAACACAAGAAGAAGGTTAATTAGTAAAGGGAAACTTGCTAACCCGCATGCATGTGGATGAAACAATTATAATTACGGTGGAAGACAAACATACAGAAACTACGAGGATCCCATGCAAAAAAAGTGCCATGAGCGGTGGAAGCAAACGCAAGGCCCTCGTATTGAATTGCATCACAGTACTCATCCGTGTACAGAAACTTATTTTTGAGCAATATCCATCCAGTCGAACCACGAAGGACGGCAACAAGCTTGTCGAAGATAGCAACAACTTCATAGTTCGTGTAATCCCAAGAGCGGTTGGGAACTTGAAAAATTGCTATCTTCCGTAGATGACAGTCAGCATGATCGTATTCGAACGTGCGTACAATACCGGTGTGCTCAACCTCTGGGCAGTCTACTGAGATTTTTGGAAGTGGAACCCGTTGACGAGTGTACACATTCACAAGTTCCCACTCGCAGTTGGACCCAATATAAACAACCCAATCTCCATTTGCGCCTGCCCAAGCCTTGCCCTCAAGTGATGGCATCTTAACATCATACATATCATTATCAAGCGGCATCAACTTGCACAAGGCGAGGCCTCCGTCGTCCCCGCGCCAGTCATTAGGATCACGGTGAAGAAGATAGGGGAGATCAAACCGCTCCTTGACCCTTGGGTTCCTTGTAATGATGTTATTAGTTGAGTCGAGAATGGTCTTGAACGAACCTGCCATGCTAGTCGAGGTGATGACGTCGCACCGATCAATGAGTTCCTGCACCATGTCATCTTTCAGATCGGGGCAAGAATAACAGGGTCGTTTCCGGCCTGTTCCCTCCATGGAGAAGACGATCGAACAATGGCAGAAGGAAGGGTGAAGGAAAATGGAGAAGGGAGAGGAAGAGCGTGCGATAGTAGTTCCAAATGAAGAGTGAAATGCAAAGAGTCGGTGGACGATTGCCAGTTTGCCACGGTACATGAAGAGGCGTCGCGGCCTACACGTCCGTTCCGAAATACTAGTAGAAAAGGACTCGTCGTCGTCTCACTGATATGTTGGAACGGGACCACATGTCAACGAAACATGGTGTGTACTTTCTCGTGTAAAATGCGATCTGGCCGTGTTGGCCCGAGGTGCCGCATTAGTTATCGACCTTAATTTTTTTAATGGCATGCCTTTAGTTTTGAAGCATCACTAACTGGTATTGTACGCAGAGAAAATATAAAGTACTCTACCACTACTCCACCTCGAGTGCTAGTAGTATAAAAAAGATATATAGGCTGGAGCTTCAGTGCTTTCTTGCTAAGGGCTGCCCACTTGCTTCTCACACTATCACCCTCTCTCCAGATCTAAAAAGACGGCCTCTCTCTCCCTCGTCACCGGTGGTCACAAATCCGCCGGGGAAGAAAACGACATGCAGCGTTGACGCACTCGTTGTCGGCGAGCAAGGTCACGCATTGACGGCAAGGCCGTCCTCTCAGACCTAGCGCCCGCGCGGGATGGCCTCCGTCCCTAAGCTCGCTGCCGTAGTGTATGCGGAGGACGACGACAATGAGCGAAGCCACTTCCGGCCGACCCTCAGGTATGCTACCTCTTTTCAAACCATACCCTTGTTCTATTGCCCCATCTGCCACGTTGTTGCATGTGGGTCTTTGTCCACTCCACCATCTTCATGAGATAAGTTAATTTTTTTTTCAATGTCACCAAAATGCCAAGGCGCTGATGTCATTTTATTTTGGTTAAACTGCACAAAAAATTATGAAGACAAGAGGAAAGGTCAAGAGTGGGCACCTCCTCCTCCGGCCTTTCTCTTTATTCATTCGATCAAGTTTTTATGTTTGATCAATTAGCAAGATTGGGATAGCAATTTTTAAGGTCCCCACGAGATTGAAATGATATTTACCTTGGAGGTACATGGTATGCAATTTTTTTATACTGTCATTAGTTAATAATGCTAGTTACCTTCAGACTTTTGTATTTGGTTTAACGCTCATGCACAGCTAGTATACCAATGGTGAAACTTGTTACCTTTACATTTTGTATTGTTAATTCTTATAGAAATCTTCCAGTGCTAGAGTTTATTGAAATATGTTCAGTAAAATCATTGTACTATACCCTATAATAAAATAACTACTCTACTGTTGCACTAGCCACTAGATTAGTGTGTATTTATAGTATTCAAATGGTGCTGCATTAGCGTATGGACATAAAAAAAGTGTGGCAAGCTTTCCCAGATATGTGCTCAAGAAAACTACTACCTATTTTTCTAAATACTAGACGTTTGGGTACTTTAAATTGAACCGCGAACACGTCTTATATTAAGGAACAGAGGGTGTAGAGTTCACTCAAATTATCCCGGTAAAGCTAGTCACACCTTTGTTAAAATTAATGTTCATTATGTTATCGGAGGAGGTGTGTATGTTTGTCTCTAATGCCTTTCGACTACATACCTGACATCATGATGTAATGTTACGTCATTTCCTTTTGTACAATGTCGATGAATTGTCAAGGCGGTGATGGCATTTTATTTTAGTTGAACTGCACAAAATATGCTTAAAAGAAGAGGAAAGCTCATGAGTCGATCATTCTTTCAAAAAGAACTATATATGCCTTTCTGACATCGTCCACTGTTGCCTTTTTTATTCCTTCAAACAGGTGGTTAGAAACAGTCTTACTACCTTTTCCATTAGGAAATTGGAACGCTTACATTTGTGAGTCTATGCTTCAACTAGTGTCGTTTTTATAGTAATCACACTTTCAATATCTATGCAAACAGGGATGCTCGATTTTAGTGGAACTGCACAAAAAGTCCAACTGGTTCAACATTAGGAGCATGTTTTCTTCCAAACCTTTATATCCAATTGGTGGCAATGTGAGGTGTTCATTACAAAGGTACATGGTTTCCTACTATATTGCTACTCTTTTTGTACTGTCATTAGATAGTAATACTAGTGGTTTGCATGTGAATTTATTGGCAGGGTGGACCTACATTGGAGGTGCAGGACATGATTTAATGATTGGATGCTCAATTTCGGTTGTATCAATTTCACCTCTTCCATCACTGCGAACATGGATATCCATGGCAAAACATAACTGTATCAAATTGTCCAGTCTAGAACATGACAGATGCTAACGGAAGAGTCATGTTTAAACCAAAAATACAAGGTGTGGTATATGTTTACTAGGTGCTTGATATTTGTGCATACAGAGATGTCTACCCGTTGCTATTTGGGAAACAAACAAAGTGACCGCAATTTTGGTTGAACTGCACAAGAGAATAGTATAGTCACTACATGCAGTGCCATTTGAAAATAGACACAGGAAGAATGGATAGTCACTTCATGGACTGCAGAAAAGTAGTAGTATACTAATTATTGGCCAATACTAGGTGCTTCATTGATTTGGTCTGATTATCCAATGGGCATCATTTTTCCTAAGTTAAAGTTTGTATTCTGAAAATAGTCTCGCGGTGTGATCGAGAGAAGACCAAATCATATTGTAGTGGATGTTCCTCCATCATGTGTGGTTCATTCTCATGGTTCCAGCTGTTGGTGAAACCACTTAGGTTTGCAAGAGGAATTGTGGACTTCACAAACAAACTTGTCTTCCAGTCTGTACTGAATGTTGGCCAAGAGAAGCATCCATGTTAGTAGGAAGAACAGATGTTTTTTCTAGATCTTTGCTTTTGGAGCTACATATTTGTATATGATCTGTGAATCATTGAGATGCATTAACATGTTGATCTTATGTATGGGAATCGTAGTAGCTGGTTTTAGTTGCGACGCAAGATCCGAAGTGGCTGATCTTTGTTTTTGGAGCTACATATTTGTGTATGATCTGTGAATCATTGAGATGCATTAACAGTTACTTATTTCTATTCGCTCAGTGTTTACAAGTTAATGATCGATCACTAGCTAGCCTATTAATGCGCTCCTGGTAGTTTTATTTGCGATGCAAGATCCAAAGTGGCAGTTTTTTTGAATAAAAATGCCTACCTCTTAAGAAACTGACAAGCTACACTATCCTACCTACTCGATCCTACACGGATAAATAGCGGATCACGCATGTACTACCTCCTTTCCTATTTGCAGGGCTCAATTCAAGAAATGAACTACTCGATCCTACACGAATAAATAGCGGATCACGCATGTACTAGTACCTCTTTTCTGGTTTGCAGGGCTTAATTCGAACCTCTCAACAACCAAGGTACTCCCTCCGTCCGGGTTTATTAGTCCCGTGAACAAGGCAGCAAGACCAAGGCATGGCTCTAATTAACGGCATGCAGAAGTTTAAGCCTAATTAATTCCAGCGATTTAAGTGGCTGCATGCGTGCCCTCGGCTGCGACTCGTTGCATGCAGCTCCACGTACTGGCTGCGAGCGATTCTGTGTGCCTGCATGTAGCTGGCCGTAATTAAGGCATCTAACTGATGTGAAAAAAGATGTGCTTTAATTGTTGCAGGCTTTTTAAATCCGTGGAATCATTATTGACAAGGAGGGAGATGATTCGAGTGCACTTGTTTTACCATCATGCCGGCATGCGACCCAGATGGGACGGGACGGCACAATCATAATTTCAGTTTCTCTAGTTTTGCATGGCCAGCTAGCGCTAAGCCATGCCTGCTTATGCATTTAATTCCGATGACCGTCGCACTACCTTCCGCCTATACTCATAAGCCCCCACCGGCCCGACGTCGCTCGCCACGTCCGCCATGCCCGCGCCCGTCTGCGGTAGGCGACGCTGGAGGCGGTCACCGCCGGAACTAGTGTTTGGTTTTTCACCGGAAGGCAGACGGAGGGAGGAGGCATTCTATGTGTCTTTAGATGGCAATGCGGAGATCGAGGACTTGTTGGAGCATGACCGCCTGGCAGCGGAGCAGGAGTTGTTGGAGCGCGACCGCCTGGCGGAGGAGTAGCGTATCGCCGATTTGCGCCGCCAGTGGGACATGGAGCAGCAGCGCATCGACGCGCTGAGTCGCAAGCAGAGCGCCCGCAACTGGGCTGACTACATGGAGGCCCGCGCCTGGAAAATAGCCCTAGAGGATGTCGGGCATGCACGCGTTCGCGATGCTGATTTTTACTACCAGCTCGTCAAGTGGGTTTCTCGCTTGGAAGCCAAAGCTTCGGTGGACCACACCGGCATGGAAAGGGCCAACGCGCGCGAGCAACCCGCCCTATTGCACCTCTGGCAAGTCCGAGGCGAGGTGCAGGACGCTGGTGCCGGCGTTTAGCGCATACCGCAGATGGCGGCTAGCATTGTCTAGTTAGTTAAGAGTAAGTTAGTACTTGTACGCTACTAGAGTATTAGTGGGAGTAGATAGTTAACTTGGCTATTATGGTTGTCAACGTGAAAGTTTTGTACTCTATATGTGGATCAGGCCTGTTACTTTGCTCTGAATGTTGAACTTTCCATTTGAACGTATGGAATGGGCCGTTATTTTTTTATGGGTTGTATTTGTCCTCCACGGGTTTAGAGGATGACTTGTGGGCCTACCAAGTTGACGCATACACAATCAGGAGATGATTGTACGTGGAGAGGATGACAGTAGGGACCCGCCATGGTCGTGGCAGTACGCAAGCAAGTGCCTCCTATTTCAAGCCAATAAAAAATGGCTCCTCTTAATGGATTTCTGACATGTGGGTCCCATGCCGTTGGCAACGTAATCAATAAACGAGAGAATTGCACAACGAGCGGCTGACACCAGGGACCCAGCAGCTCGCCCAGTTATTTTTGTTTTGGGTTAATATGATAAATGCCACTCCAAATCTGGTGTTTCTGAGAAATGCCACTGCAATTTCCAAAATTTGAAAAATGCCATTTCATGCCATTTCTAGTGGCATTTTTTGAAGTCTGGAGTGGCGTTTTTCAAAGTTTGCAAAGTGCAGTGGCGTTTTTCAATGTTTGCAAAAATTGCAGTGGCATTTTTCAAAGTTTGGAAATTGCAGTGGCATTTTTATGAATCGCCATAATTCGAGTGGCATTTACCTAATTTGTTTTTGAGACAGAAGCAGGGTGTCAACTGGGCTGTGCGGGACACTCTGGCCTGTCTAGACAGCCTTTTCTTTTATGTTTACCACAGACCAGCCCAGTAGTTTTTTTTGTTTCTAAAAATGGCTAGTCTAGTTTTTTTCGTGATTTTTCAAGTAAGTCGCTTTGTCAGGCCTGTTGGGTTTGCAAATCTTTCAAGACGAGGAGAGCTTCATTTGGATGGCTGAGAAAATGGCCTATCAGTAATGAGAAATGGGTTGTACATTTTTAAAACACATCAAACCGGCAATTAGTTTCAAATATCTTTTTTTCATTTCGAGATTTTAAATTGCACTGATTTTTATGCATGGACAATTTATTGGATTTTATATTGATATACATTTATTTTTAAAATCAGTCTGAATGTGACTCGAAATTTAGGGAATAAAAACAGTTCAGACCGCACCAACGTATGCAAAATTTCATATTATTTTTTAACCATGGCCACAATATGGGCTGTAATGCTAACGAAAAGAATATGGGCTCCAAAAAAACCCGTAAGAATTAGCAAATGGGTTGTAAATTATATGAAATAATGGTAGATGGCCTATATGCTGTTTCCCACAGATTTGAGGCTTTCCTAAAAAAAGGTTGACGCACAAGAAGTGGTTGTTGGATGTCCATCCAACGGCAGTCGTGCTTCTTCAATCTCTGCTCTTCCTGCTCCAGCCGCTCCAACAAGCGCTGGCGGGACTGCCTGCTCCCTCCTCCTCACGGCCGGCTGTGCTGCCGCGTAGGCCTCACCGCCCCACCGTACTCCCATCGCTGGCCTAGCCATCCCTCTACTCACCCACACCTGCTATTATTCTCCGCCGATGACAGACGAACCAGTAAACCCTCGTACAGTCATACTCCCCTCCACGTGGGAAACAACTGCCGAGTCTTCACTACCTCCGTCTTGTTCCCTTACTAGGCCTCGCCGTCATCCACCGCCCTGGTGCTCTCGGCGTGGCCTGGTGAACATGGTGAATGACCGACATGCTTCTGAAGTGGACTATACGTGGAGAGGCTGACAGCTGGGTCCACGGCCGCAGCAAGGAAGTGCCTCCTTATTATGCGCAAAATAATTATTCCTCCACCTGACAGTGAGGACCCACTGGACGGGCCACTGTATTTTGCGAAAAAAAACATTCCCCCCTGACTGTTGGGACCCACGAGCTACATCTTCGCACACAAGGAAGTGCGTCCGGGCAAAAAAAAATGATTCGCCCCCTTGACTGTTGGGACCCAGCAGCTATATCTTCGCACGCAAGGAAGTGCCTGACAGTCGGGACCCACCTGGTCGAAGCATACGTAGCATTGTCATTCTGGTCGCGAACGTGTACATACATATATACTAGTCGATGTAGAGGCGCGCACATGTCATAGTAGAGGCGCGCACGTAGCATGTACACGTACGTACAACGGCCAGGGTGCAAGAAAGAAAATACGGCCACGTACGTACATACGGGCGTGGTCTCGAATGCCTACTCGCGCATATATACATATGACCAGGGCTCGTGTACATGGCTGGGTCGGAACGGAGAAACATCATCGTCATCGTGTTCATGTTGAGCCAACCGGCTGGGTCGTAATGGAATGCGTCGTCGTGTTCACTGGGAGGGCTTGGATGGAACAGGCGATGGAAATGAGGCCTGGCGTACCGTAGACTGGAGGAAATGGCCTTGTGTTTGACCGGCCACGTTTGAAATGGGATCATGTTCATCGGGAGGGGTCTGGCGTACCGCAAAATGGAGGAAACATACCTCCTATGGTCGAAACAGGGGTCCTGTTGATCGGAATGGGTGTGGCGTACCGCAAAACGGACGAAACGGACTTGTCTTGGAGCGCTACGGTCGAAACGGGGGTCCTGTTCATCGGAAGGGGTGTGGCGTACCGCAAAATGGGACTCCACGAGATACTGTTCATCTCCACCGTCGACCTCCTCTAGCCTCCACGGGCTACTGTTGATCCACCGTCAACCTCCTCCAGCCTCCACCTGCGACTGTTCATCCATGGGCTCCTGTTCATCCATCCTCCACCGCGCGCTACTCCACCGGCTACTGTTCAACCACCCCTCTCCACGGGATCCTGTTCAACCACCCCTCCACAGGCTACTGTTCGTCCACCCATCCACGCGCTACTGTTCATCCAGCCCTCCACGGGGTCGTCCTGTTCATCCAGCCCTCCACGGGGTCTTGTTCATCCAGCCCCAACCGGCTCGATCAATCGGGGTCCTGTTCA
>NC_041391.1:126161629-126171028 GCF_002162155.2 Triticum dicoccoides
GCATTGCTCACTATTCATCCAGAGGCAGCATCGATCGTCTTCAGTTAGCAACAGTAGCGAAGGAATTGCTCGATCGCTCGGGTTCAGTAACGCGTAGCCTGTAGTGCAATCGCTCGGGTTCAGTTAGAGCCCAACGCCTCTCGCACACACGCGTACGTGTACGAGAGAATCACGCATCGCTCGGCCCCCGACAACCCACCGTAACCGGGAACTCCCCAAAATTTTCCACGCCCTCACTTCTACCACGGTTTTTTCCGTCATGGATGGCCCAAAGAATGTCATGCAGCTGCGTCTCCGGCCGCCTAGGATGAAAAGCCCATTTTCTGTCATGATTTTTTGTCATAGAAGTAGGAGCCTACCACATCTATGATGATACCGGGTTTTGTCACAATTATCGTCATAGAAGTGTCATAAGTATGACAGGAAAAAAATTCGTTCGACCCAAAATGTCACGGATGTGTCTTTTTTTGTAGCGAAGGGCGCTGGAATCCCAAGAAAGTAAAAGATTGAAATGGAAATGATGTGATGGATTTGCCGTGTCATATTCACACTATGAAAGATGAAGAGGGTAATCTGATCCTCCCCAAGCATACCACTCGACCGTGTCGACTCCTGATCCAGAGTTTCCAGAAGAAGAGTCAGCCCAGCAAGAAGGATAAAGATTGTAAGAAGGAGGAAGACAAGGAAGAAGAGGAATAAGGATATCCCCATGTTAATGCCACCCTAGTGATTTTTGTTGATGTTGAGAGCAGAAGTCGACTGAAATTCATTAACAGAGAGGTGAACATGGTTGCTCCGGCAACACCAAAATATCTGAAGTGGTCAAAAACTCCTATCACATTCAACTGATAACCCAGAAGTATAGGGGATCGCAACAGCTTTCGAGGGTAGAGTATTCAACCCAAATTTATTGATTCGACACAAGAGGAGCCAAAGAATATTCTTGAGTATTAGTAGTTGAGTTGTCAATTCAACCACACCTTGATAACTTAGTATCTGCAGCAAGTATTTAGTAGCAAAAGTGGTATGATAATAATGGTAATAGTAGCAACAGTAAAGATAAATGTTTTTGGGTTTTTGTAGTAGTTGTAACAGTAGCAACGGAAAAGTAAATAAGCAAAGAACAATATATGAAAATCTCGTAGGCAATGGACAGTGATGGATAATTATGCCGGATGCGATTCCTCATGCAATAGTTATAACATAGGGTGATATAGAACTAGCTCCACTTCATCAATGTAATGTAGGCATGTATTCCGTAAATAGCCATACGTGCTTATGGAAAAGAACTTGCATGACATATTTTCTCCTACCCTCCCGTGGCAGCGGGGTCCTAGTGGAAACTAAGGGATATTAAGGCCTCCTTTTAATAGAGAACCGGACAAAAGCATTAACACATGGTGAATACATGAACTCCTCAAACTACGGTCGTCACCGAGAAGTATCCTGATTATTCTCACTTCGGGGTTGTCGGATCATAACACATAATAGGTGAATATAGACTTGCAAGATAGGATCAAGAAAACACATATATTCATGAAAACATAATAGGTTCAGATCTGAAATCATGGCACTCGGGCCCTAGTGACAAGCATTAAGCATAGCAAAGTCATAGCAACATCAATCTCGGAACATAGTGGATACTAGGGTTCAAACCCTAACAAAACTAACTTGATTACATGGTAAATCTCATCCAACCCATCACCGTCCAGCAAGCCTACGATGGAATTACTCAAGCACAGCGGTTAGCATCATGAAATTGGTGATGGAGGATGGTTGATGATGACGACGGCGACGAATCGCCCTCTCCGGAGCCCCGAACGGACTCCAGATCAGCCCTCCCGAGAGAGATTAGGGCTTGGGGGCGGCTCCATGTCGTAAAACGCGATGAAACTTTCTCTCCGAGTTTTTCTCCGCGAGACGGAAGATATAGAGTTGGAGTTGAGGTCGGTGTAGGTCCAGGGGGCCACGAGATAGGGGCGCGCCCCCCTGTCTCGTGGACAGGCCCTGGGCCCCCTCGTGCATTTCTTTCGCCCAGAAATTCTTATTAATTCAAAAAAGTGCCTCCGTGGATTTGCAGGTCATTCCGAGAACTTTTCTTTTCTACACATAAAACAACATCATGGCAGTTCTGCTGAAAACAGTGTCAGTCCGGGTTAGTTTCATTCAAATCATGCAAGTTATAGTCCAAAACAAGGGCAAAAGTGTTTGGAAAAGTAGATACGTTGGAGACGTATCAACTCCCCCAAGCTTAAACCTTTGCTTGTCCTCAAGCAATTCAGTTGATAAACTGAAAGTGATAAAGAAAAACTTTTACAAACTCGGTTTGCTCTTGTTGTTGTAAACATGAAAAGCTAGCATTCAAGTTTCAGAAAATATTACGAACTAACCATACTCACAATAACACATAGGTCTCACAATTACTCATATCAATAGCATAATCAGCTAGCGAGCAATAATAATAAAACTCAGATGACAACAATTTCTCAAAACAATCATAACATAATATAACAAAATGGTATCTCGCTAGCCCTTTCTGAGACCGCAAAACATAAATGCAGAGCACCTTTAAAGATCAAGGACTGACTAAACATTGTAATTCATGGTAAAAGAGATCCAGTCAAGTCATACACAATATAAATCAATAATAATGAATGCAAATGACAGTGCACTCTCCAGCGGGTGCTTTTAATAAGAAGGATGATGACTCAACATAAAAGTAAATAGATATGCCCTTCGCAGAGCAAAGCAGGGATTTGTAGAGGTGCCAGAGCTTGATTTTAAAATAGAGATTGAATAACCTTTTGAGCGGTATACTTTTGCTGTCAATGCAACACCTATGAGATGGCTATATCTTCCATACTAAATGCATTATAGGGAGTTCCCAAACAGAATGGTAAAGGTTTATACTCCCCCAACCACCAACAAGCATCAATCCATGGCTTGCTCGAAACAATGAGTTCCTCCAACATACAACAGCCCTGGGGGAGTTTTGTTTAATTATTTTGATTTGCTTTGATCTTTTTGGATCATGGGACTGGGCATCCCGGTTATCGGCCCTTTCTCGTGAGTGAGGAGCGGACTCCAATCCTCTGAGAATAACCCACCTAGCATGGAAGATATAGGCAGCCCTAGTTGTAACATGAGCTGCTCGAGCATACAAAACAGAATTTCATTTGAAGGTTTGGAGTTTGGCACATACAAATTTACTTGGAACGGCAGGCAGATACCGCATATAGGTAGGTATAGTGGACTCATATGGAACAACTTTGGGGTTTAAGGAGTTTGAATGCACAAGCAGTATTCCCGCTTAGTACAGGTGAAGGCTAGCAAAAGACTGGGAAGCGACCAATTGAGAGCGACAATAGTCGTAAGCATGCATTAAAATTAATTCACACCGAGTACAAGCATGAGTAGGGTATAATCCACCATGAACATAAATATCGTGAAGGCAATGTTGATTTGATTCAACTACATGTGTGAACATGTGCCAAGTCGAGTCACTCGATTCATTCAAAGGAGGATACCATCCCATCATACCACATCATAATCATTCTAATAGCATCTTGGCACACCAGGTAAACCATTATAACTCATAGCTAATCAATCATGGCACAAGTAACTATAATCTCTAATTGTCATTGCAAATATGTTTACTTCATAATAGCTGACTCAGGAACGATGAACTCATCATATTTACAAAAACAAGAGAGGTCGAGTTCATACCAGCTTTTCTCATCCCAATAAGTCCATCATATATCGTCATTATTGCCTTTCACTTGCACGACCGAACGATGTGTATAATAATAAGAGTGCACGTGCATTGGACTAAGCTGGAATCTGCAAGCATTAAACTCAAAAGAGAAGACACGTAATATGGGCTTTAAGTTAAATAAACAATCATGCATATGAGAGCCACTAAACATTTTCAATACGGTCTTCTCGACCCCCAAAAGAAAGAAAAGAAAAGAAAACTATTTACACAAGAAAGCTCCCAACAACTAACAAGAAGAACTAGAAATCTTTTTGGATTTTCATTTTAGTTACTACTACAAGAATGGAAACTAAACTAACTATTTTTTTTTGGTTTTTCTCAAGGTTTATCAAACACACAAGAAGAAAACTAGAAAACGGAATTTAAACTAGCATGGATAGTACAATGAAAAAGTATGAGCACCGAAGACTAGTGTGTGAATCTGAATGTAAAGTCGGTGAGAAATACGTACTCCCCCAAGCTTAGGCTTTTGGCCTAAGTTGCTTTAATACCAAGGACCGACGCTACTCTCTCCGGTGTAATGAGAGGTGTAGTCAGGATACCACTGGCTAGTTATCTCCGGATCCCACTGGACAAATGATGCACGATAAGGGTCCAGCTCATGTTCCGGCTCAGGTTCAGGTTCTGGAGTGGCCTGAGCTCGATAATGGTTCACCGCCTCTGGTGTAACGAGAAATTTTTCTGCAAGCAATCAAACAACAGAGGCGCAGGCAAAATAATAATCTCAATGTGTGTCCTTTTCCTCATGTTTATACAAGAGCATCCTATCTTCGTTGCCAACAATAAACTTATGTGCTACCATGCTCTTGTAATCTAGACTGTCAGGAGAAATATTGTCTCCTTTTCCTCATGGTGCCTAATGGGTATCTGAAAATGTCTAGCAAGACATGCAGCATAGATACCTCCAAATATGGGGCCTTTTGTACGATTAAGGGCAACCGTTTAGCAATGACGGCACCCATATTAAAACTATTGTCTCCAAGCAAAGCATGTTGGAGCATGATAATATCAGGAACACTCAAGTTTCCACTATTCCCGCGACCAATCAAGCATCCACTAGCGAATATGGCAAAGTAGCGTAAAACAGGAAAGTGTATGCTAGAGACTTTCACCTCGGACCCCTTCTTTGGCTCCTCTACAGCGATAATATCAACAAAGCCAGCCACGTCTTCACGATGGGGTTCCTCTAATTCTCCCTCATAAGGTATCCTACATACCGCGCAAAAATGACGTAAAGACATTTCTTTGAACTCGTCATATAAATGAAATGATACTCCAGGCAGTGACCTCTTAGGATAAAAATAAAAGTTTTGCACGAAAGTATTGGTGAGTAAGAGATACTGATCGATTCGGTCATTGATGAAACCGGTGAGGCCTGCAGTCTCGATTAAAGCATGAAAGTCTTCATGAATTCCGGCCTCTTTCAAGAAATCATCACATGGCCATTCACACGGTCGTACTTCCGTTAAGCGAGGAATATTATACTTGGCATTTTCCTTCTCTTTAGCTTGTTTTTCCTGGGAGCCTTGGCTAGAAGAGCCCCTCAAAAGTTTCCTCAACATTTTCTGAAAATTTCTGAAATTTTAGTAACTTCAAAATAAAAGTGCATAAAACCAAACAAGATTGATAGCAACTACTCCTACAAGTGCCTAGGGCCCATATCATGCATTGGAATTACTTGGAACCTCAAAAATTTAACATGCAAGCTCAAGAACATGGTCACCTAAGAAGAAAAAATTTGCAATGAATAAAGCACTAGAACAAAAACTAATTGGACCAATGGAGGAGTCACATACCAAGCAACAATCTCCCAAAGCAGTTTTGTGAATGGAGCTTTGAGCTAAGAGATCAAAAATCGCAGCAAAACGAGCTAGAACTCGTGCTTGAGCTGGATGGAGATTTTTTTGGGTAGAAGATGGAGTGTGTGGGTGCTGGCATAAGTGGAGGGGAGCCACCAGGGGCCCACGAGACAGGGGGGCGCGCCCTCCTCTCTTGTGGCCTGGTGCTTGCCCCTCCTGAAGTGTTTTCAGTGCCTAAAATCCTCAAATATTCCAGAAAAAATCATACTAAATTTGCAGGGCATTTGGAGCACTTTTATTTTCGGACTATTTTTTAATGCACGGATAATTCAGAAAATAGACGGATAATACTATTTTTGCTTTATTTATTCTAAAAACAGAAAGTAAAAAGAGGGTACAGAAGGTTGTGTCTTCTAGTTTCGTCCATCTCATGGTCATCAAAATGAACCCGCTAACAAGGTTGATCAAGTCTTGTTAACAAACTCATTCCGAACAACAAGGAACCGGAGAAATTTCTAATAACACTAAGTTACCTCAACGGGGATAAGAAAATCCCCAACAATAAGAATATCATACTTTTTCTTGACAGTTGGGAGAGGAAATTGAAAATCTCCAAAAATGATAGTTGGAACTTTTTCAATAGAATTGATGCAATGAACTTGAGATTGTTTCCTCGGAAAGTGTACCATATGCTCATTGCCATTAACATGAAAAGTGACATTGCCTTTGTTGCAATCAATAATAACCCCTGCAGTATTAAGAAAAGGTCTACCAAGGATAATAGACATACTATCGTCCTCAGGAATATCAAGAAAAACAAAGTCCGTTAAGATAGTGACATTTGCAACCACAACAGGCACATCCTCACAAATACCGACAGGTATAGCTGTTGACTTATCAGCCATTTGCAAATATATTTCAGTAGGTGTCAACTTATTAATTTCAAGTCTACGATATAAAGAGAGAGGCATAACACTAACACCGGCTCCAAGATCACATAAAGCAGTTCTAACATAATTTCTTTGAATGGAGCATGGTATAGTTGGAACACCCGGATCTCCAAGTTTCTTTGGTATTCCACCGTTAAAATTGTAATTAGCAAACATGGTGGAATTTGAGCTTCTGGTATCTTTCTTTTATTTGTGATGATATCCTTCATATACTTAGCATAAGGATTTACTTTAAGCATATCAGTTAAGCGCATACATAAGAAAATAGGTCTAATCATTTCAGCAAAGCGCTCAAAATCCTCATCATCCTGACTTGGATGGTTTAGGAGGAAAGGGCATGGGTTTCTGAACCCATGGTTCTCTTTCTTTCCCGTGCTTCCTAGCAACAAAATCTCTCTTATCATAATGTTGATTCTTTGATTGTGGGTTATCAAGATCAACAGCAGGTTCAACGTCTACATCATTGTCATTGCTAGGTTGAGCATCTACATGAACATCAATATTAGCATTATCAACAGGTTCATGTTTATCTTCGGATTGTGTTTTAGCATCAGAGATGGAAGTATCATTGGGATTCTCAAGTGTTTCAACATTAGGTTCACTAGAAGTTTGCAAAGTCCTATCATTCTTCTTTTTCTTCTTCTTAGAAGAGCTAGGAACATCTAGATTATTATTCTGAGAATCTTATTCAATTCTTTTAGGGTGGCCTTCAGGATACAAAGGTTCCTGATTCATTCTACCAGTTCTAGTACCCACTCTAACGACAAACTCATTTTTATTATTCAATTCATCAGGCAAATTATTTTGAGCTTTGAGTACTTGCTCAGCTTGAGTAGCAACCATAGAAGCATATTTGCTAATGTGGTGAAGTTCATCTTTAACTCTAGCTAGATTATCACCTATGCGTCCTATCTCGAAAGCATTATTCTTTAACTCTCTACCAACATAAGCATTAAAACTTTCTTGTCTAGCCATAAGGTCATCAAATTCATCCAAGCATGGGCTATGAAATTTAGTAGAGGGTATTTCAACTTTATCATATCTATAGAGAGAATTTACCTTTACTACCTGTGTCGGGTTATCAAGACAATGTGGTTCTTCACGCGGTAAATTAAGACCATGTATATCTTCAATAGGTGGTAAATTCTTAACATGTTCAACTTTAATACCTTTTTCTTTCATTGATTTCTTTGCCTCCTGCATATCTTCAGGACTGAGAAATAAAACACCTCTCTTCTTCGGAGTGGGTTTAGGAATAGGCTCAGGAGTTAGATCAATTGGTTCAGGAATTACTTCAGGAACTGGCTCGGGAAGAGTCCAATTATTTTCATTAGTCAACATATTATTCAATAATATTTCAGCTTCGTCGACTGTTCTTTCCCTGAAAACACAACCAGCACAACTATCCAAGTGGTCCTTGGAAGCATCGGTTAGTCCATTATAAAAGATATCAAGTATTTCATTTATTCTTAAGAGGATGATCAGGCAAAGCATTAAGTAACCGGAGAAGCCTCCCCCAAGCTTGTGGGAGACTCTCTTCTTTGATTTGCACAAAATTATATATTTTCCGCAAGGTAGCTTGTTTCTTATGAGCAGGGAAATATTTAGCAGAGAAGTAATAAATCATATCCTGGGGACTACGCACACAACCAGGAGCAAGAGAATTATACCAAGTCTTAGCATCACCCTTTAATGAGAACGGGAATATCTTAAGGATATATAAATAGCGAGACTTCTCGTCATGAGTAAACAGTGTGGCT
This sequence comes from Triticum dicoccoides, assembly GCF_002162155.2. NCBI lineage: Eukaryota > Viridiplantae > Streptophyta > Magnoliopsida > Poales > Poaceae > Triticum > Triticum dicoccoides. The sequence continues at coordinate 126,169,914 of NC_041391.1, forward strand.
ATATCATTCAACTTGGTAAGATGTGCCACAACAGTTTCAGATTCAAGGCCATAAAAAGGATCAGATTCAACTAAAGTAATAATATCAGGATCAACAGAGAATTCATAATCCTTATCAGTAACACATATAGGTGAAGTAGCAAAAGTAGGATCGGGTTTCATTCTAGCATTAAGAGATTGCTGCTTCCATTTAGCTAATAATTTCTTAAGATCATTTCTATCATTGCAAGCAAGAATAGCTTCAGCAGCTTCTTTGTTCATAACATAACCCTTAGGAACAACAGGTAATACATAATCATTGGGGGAACGTTCATCATCACTATCATCAATAATAAGTTCTTCAATATTTGCATTCCCCCTAACTCTAGCAAGTTGTTCATCTAGAAATTCACCTAATGGCAAAGTAGTATCACGCACAGAAGTAGTTTCATCATGCATACCAGAAGTGGCATCATCAATAACATGCGACATATCAGAATTCATAGCAGTAGCAGGTTTAGGTGTCGCAAGCCTACTAATAACGGAAGGAGAATCTAGTGCGGAGCTAGATGGCAGTTCCTTACCTCCCCTCGTAGTTGAAGGAAAAATCTTGGTTTTAGCGTCTTTCAAGTTCTTCATAATGATCAACAGATATAAATCCCAAGTGACTCAGAGAATATAGCTATGCTCCCCGGCAACGGCGCCAGAAATTAGTCATGATAACCCACAAGTATAGGGGATCGCAATAGCTTTCAAGGGTAGAGTATTCAACCCAAATTTATTGATTCGACACAAGGGGAGCCAAAGAATATTCTTTAGTATTAGCAGTTGAGTTGTCAATTCAACCACACCTGGATAACTTAGTATCTGCAGCAAGTATTTAGTAGTAAAAGTGGTATGATAATAATGGTAACAGTAGCAACAATAAAGATACATGTTTTGGGTTTTTGTAGTAGTTGTAACAGTAGCAACTGAAAAGTAAATAAGCGAAGAACAATATACGAAAAGCTCGTAGGCAATGGATCAGTGATAGATAATTATGCTGGATGCGATTCTTCATGCAATAGTTATAACATAGGGTGATATAGAACTAGCTCCAGTTCATCAATGTAATGTAGGCATGTATTCCGTAAATAG
>NC_041391.1:126171228-126172194 GCF_002162155.2 Triticum dicoccoides
GGCAGCGGGGTTCTAGTGGAAACTAAGGGATATTAAGGCCTCCTTTTAATAGAGAACCGGACCAAAGCATTAACACATGGTGAATACATGAACTCCTCACACTACGGTCATCACCGAGAAGTATCCCGATTATTGTCACTTCGGGGTTGTTGGATCATAACACATAATAGGTGACTATAGACTTGCAAGATATGATCAAGAACACACATATGTTCATGAAAACATAATAGGTTCATATCTGAAATCATGGCACTCGGGTGTAACGCCCCGGATTCGATGCGCCAGGTGTCCTCCAGTTATTTTCCGTCATTGCCATGTCATTTGCTTGCATGTTGCATATTGCCATGTCATCATGTGAATTTCATTTGGCATACGTGTTCGTTTCTTGCATCTGAGCTTTTTCCCCGTTGTCCGTTTTGCAATCCAACACTCCTATGTCTCCCGGCGCCCCCTTTTGTCTCTTTTCATGTGCGGATGTTAAACATTCTCGGAATGGACCGAGGTTTGCCAAGCGGCCTTGGTACACCACCGGTAGACCGCCTGTCAAGTTTCGTGCCATTTGGAGGTCGTTTTATACTCCAACGGTTAACCGGGTAACCGTAAAGCCTCTTTTGTGTGCAGCCCAACACCCCTCCAAAACAGCCCACTAACCCATCCTAATCCCCTCCATGCTCTCGTTCGTTCGATCTCGATCGTGTGGGCGAAAACCGCTCGTCATTTGGAGTCTCCTAGCTCCCTCTACATATATATAGGCCCTCTCCCCCGAAATTTACGGATGAATCCACCCCTAACCCTAGTCTTCTTCCACCTTCCGCCGCCGGACATGTCCGTCCCGCGTCGGACGCGTCCGTCCCGCTCTCCCCGTCCAACCACAGCGCGCCACGTCACCGCCGCCGGCCCCCTCTCTCTCTCCTCCGCCGCCAGGGCCCGCACGGCCCAGATCCGGCCCGTGGGGCCCGAGCCGCC
>NC_041391.1:126172923-126177638 GCF_002162155.2 Triticum dicoccoides
GCGCCCGACCTCGCTGCCGGCCATCTCCGGCACCGGCCCGCCGCCGCCATGGAGCCCGCGTGCTCCTCCGCGGCCCCGGACCGAGCGGCGCCGCCCCGCGCCGTCTCCTCATCGCCCACGCTCGAACCGGCCCCTGGCCCCGACTCCGGCTGGACCTCGGCCCCACCGTCGCGCTGCCCTCAAGCTCCGGCGCCCCCTCACCAGTGTCGCCCGTCCCCGGCCATGTTCCCCAGCCCCGGCCATCCTCGTGACCCGCGCCAGATCTGGATCCCGAAGGTTGACCCCGTTTTTTCATCTATCCCGAAATTATTTGCATTTTGGTCCCTTGTTCATCATGTCATATCTCTCTACATACTGCTCTGTTTCATGCGTGTAATATATAAAAATGTTCGCTGTCAGATGCTCTACATTTCATTCCATTGTGTCATGCTTGTTTGAGTTCATCTTGATGCCCGAACCATCATTGCAAGAGTGCTATATGATGTTAATCTGCTGAAACTGTTATAGCTTGGTGATTTGTCATTTTTGTTGCATTTTGCGTGTGCATCCTATGAGCATGAACTCTACATGTGTTTTGAACTACATCATGCAATATTTACAGAGGTGCAATCCATGTATTTTTGTGAGTCTTGTACTAAGTGCATCAAGCTTGTTAAGTAGGGTACTTGCTGTTACTGTTTTGCTAGTCTGAATCTGTTATTTCGTGATGCTATGTAAACCTGCTGCTACAAGTCATTCTATGCATAATCTGAAGATGTTCACTAAGTATGTTTTATTTTGCATGGCTTTCTCTATCCATCCATGCCCCTGGTTGCCTTTATAGCCTGCTATAGCTTGTTGTAATCTTGCTCTCAAGTTGCTAAATAATGTTGCTGTCAGTCTGTTAACATTAAGTTCATTTTTTTCATGAGCTTTGCTAGTGATCCATGCACCCTATGAACTTTCTCTTGCCATCCTTAGCTTCATAAACATGTATTATTACTGTTGGTCACCTTGTCATGCCATGTATTGCTTTGTGGTGTGTGGGACAAGCTCACCAACATGCCTACTTATCGTTGTTCCTGCCATGTTTGAATTTGTCATGTCATTTTCCATGTTTACATGGGTGCCATCATATCTTATGATCCTTTTTGGCTCATGTTCAGTAAGGGACTTTTGTTCTATGCAATTAGTAGGTTTCATGCCATGCCTTTGTTTGCCATGTTAAGTTCATGTATCGTGTTGTATAATATCTCTAAAGATTGCAACCTGATGTTATTTCTGCAAAGTCTGAAACTGTTACTATATTTAATATTACCATGTCTTTTTGAGCATGTTCTAGTGATTTCTACAGATAGCTCAGTGTTCATGTTTTGTCATACTGTAACACCCACGATGCGGCTATATCTCCCACGTGTCGAAGCACGACTTAGAGGCATAACCGCATGGTGGTTTTGTCGCAAGAAGGGTCATCTTCACACAATCCCATGTAATGAACAAGAATGGGATAAAGAGAGTTGGCTTACAATCGCCACTTCACACAATACATAATTTAAGATCATACAACATTCAAATACACTCATAGACCGGCTACGGTCAAGTTCAAATGAAAAGAAGACAACCCCAAATGCTAGATCCCCGATCGTCCCGACTGGGCACCTCTACTGATCATCTCGAAACAATACATAGTAACGACCAAGGGCCTCATCAAATTCCCACTTCAGCTCAGTTGCGCCATCTGCGCCAGTATCCTCGGCACCTACATCTGTTTTGGTAGAATCTGTGAGTCACGAGGACTCAGCAATCTCACACCCGCGAGATCAAGACTATTTAAGCTCATAGTTAGGTAAGGGGGTAATATGGTGGAGCTGCAGCAAGCACTAAGCAAATATGGTGGCTAACATACGCAAATGAGAGCGAGAAGAGAAGCAACACATCGGTCGAGAAACTAGAAGTGATCAAGAAGTGATCTTGAAACTACTTACGTCAAGCATAACACAAACCGTGTTCACTTCCCGGACTCCGCCGAGAAGAGACCATCACGGCTACACACACGGTTGATGTATTTTAAAGAGGTCAAGTGTCAAGTTATCTACAACCGGACATTAACAAATTCCCATCTGCCTCATAACCGCGGGCACGGCTTTCGAAAGATCATATACCCTGCAGGGGTGTCCCAACTCAGCCCATCACAAGCTCTCACGGTCAACGAAGGAATAGACCTTCTCCTGGGAAGACCCGATCAGTCTCGGAATCCCGGTTCGCAAAACATTTCGACAATGGTAAAACAAGACCAGCGAAGCCGCCCGATGTGCCGACAAATCCCGATAGGAGCTGCACATATCTCGTTCTCAGGGCAACACCGGATGAGACATCCTACAAGTAAAACCAACCCTCAAGTTTCCCCGAGGTGGCCCCACAGTCTACTCAGTTCGGACTAACACTCGAAGGAGCACTGGCCCGGGGGGGGGGGTTAAAATAAATATGACCCTTGGGCTCGCCAAAACCCAAGGGAAAAGGGCTTAGGTGGCAAATGGTAAAACCAAGGTTGGGCCTTGCTGGAGGAGTTTTATTCAAAGCGAACTCTTAAGGGGGTCCCATAAATCACCCATCCGTGTAAGGAATGCCAAATCAAGGAACATAACACCGGTATGACGGAAACTAGGGCGGCAAGAGTGGAACAAGTCACCAGGCATAAGGCCGAGCCTTCCACCCTTTACCAAGTATATAAGGTGCATTAATTTAAACAGGAGATATTGTGATATCCCAAAATATCCGTGTTCCGACCAAGAACAAACTTCATCTTCACCTGCAACTAACAACGCTATAAGAGGGGCTGAGCAAAAGCGGTGACATAGCCAGACAAGGGTTTGCTAGGACAGGAAGGTTAGAGGTTTAGCATGGCAATAGGTAGGCATGGTAAACAATGGCAGGTAGAGCTAACATAGCGAAAGAGCGAGTACTAGCAAGCAAAGATAGAAGTGATATCGAAGGTATGATCATCTTGCCTGCAAGGTTCTCAGAGTTGTCGAAGGCTGGATCCTCGTAAGCATTCTCAACAGGTTCCTCGTGCACGTACTCGTCTCCCGGCTCTACCCAAAGCAAGAACACAAGCAAGGAACCACAATAAATCACGGTGCAATGCACAAACAACATGATGCAATACATGTCATGCTATGCGAGATGTGATATGCAATGCATATGCGTGCTTCGGAAGGAAAGATGATGAGCAATGCATCAACTTGGTAAACCAAGTATGCCGCTGGAAAGATGAGATGATTTCGGTTGAAATCGATATAAAGATCACCGGATTCGGATGCACGGTTTGCAAATGGCAAGCAAGACAAGTATGGCACAAAGCTGCGATTAACAGCACGATGCTACTTAGCATGCATCAATAAACTATGCTACAGCACCCCAACATTAAAACAAAGCATATAGAGATCATCTACAGGAGATGCTTTACAAAAGAGGAACACTGAGCTACGGCTAAATCACATCATAACAGGTTCAAACAAGCATGGAGAAAGTGCATAAAAATATCAGGTTGGACATGGCATAAACAACATCACGAAGCAATGTTCAGAGCAGGCTATCAACATGCTACAGGAACTTATAATATCAAAGCAAGGCATGGCATGAATCTACTCAAAGCATAGATCAAAACTCCCTTACTGACCATAAGCCAAAAAGGATCAGAAAATATGATGGCGCCCACGTAAACATAGCAAGTTTCGTTAACAGATTCAGCAAACAAAGCATGGCATTGAAATAATTACGAAGGCACCTTCGTGAGCTTGATGCACTCACTACAGAGCACCTCATGATAAACATAGCATACATCCATCAAGAAGACATGTCATAGAAGGTATACATGGCAAGAAACAACATCATAGTATATCCGGACCAACAACAACAACCTCGGCCAAATTGAATAACATGTAAACAATCTGCCAGGAAACATTTTGAAGCAAAAGTAGAGCACGAAAATGACATGCTAGACTACTCCATAATTGCAACCAGGACCATGGATGGATAGAGAATAACCATGTTTTCAAGACACCCTTACTGAAGAATCTCAAATTATGCATGGATCTCTCTGTAGCAACATGTTTACATGGCATGAAAATTATAGTAGAACAGGGACTAAAATCAGCATTAACACGAAGCCTAGTTTGCATGCTTGTGCTAGTCACCACATTGATCACAAAAATACATGGTAAGCACGTCTGTAAAGAATACATAGCCTAGTTCGAAACACATTTAGGGACCAAGTCCATAGGATGCACACATCAATCATGGCAAAAATGACAAAAGAGCTCCTTCTGATAAGAATCTGGAACTAACATTATGAAGCCCTCTTCCAACAGCATTTCGGGCATCAAGATGAGCTCAAATGTAAATTATGAAATGGAATGAAATGATGTACTCTTCGAGGCGAACAATTTGACATATTGCACGGCCAAAACGGAGCTACGGATGTGGAGATGTGATGCGATGAAGGTGCAACAATATTTCTGCAAATTATTGACAGACGATTTCGGGGGGGAGAAGAAGTCAACCGTGGCTTGGATCTGGATCTGAGCCGGATCCGAGGCTCGCCGGAGTCGGGGACGTGGCCGGAGGGAGATGGCCGGGGCTGGTTCGTCGGGGGAGAGGCCAGAGGAGGGCGCCGGCGGCGAGATCCGGCAGCGGCCGGAGGCTGGCGGCGGCGGCGGCCTCCGAGGCGACCGGGC
>NC_041391.1:126178170-126191385 GCF_002162155.2 Triticum dicoccoides
GCTGTTTTGGAGGGGTGTTGGGCTGCAACTTAAAAGAGGCCTTTGCGGGAGTGCGGTTAACCGTTGGAGTACCAAACGAGCTCCAAATGACCCGAAACTTGACAGGTGGTCTACTGGTGCTATACCAGGGCCACTTGCCAAGGCTCAGTCCATTCCGAGAACGTTCAACACCCGCACACGAAAAGAGACAAGAGGGGGGGGGGGTACACCGGTGCATGAGGGAGTGTCGGATTGCAAAACGGACAACGGGGAAAATGCTCGGATGCATGAGACGAACACGTATGCAAAATGAAATGCACATGATGACATGATATGAGATGCATGACATGAATAAAATGCAAAACAAAACACAAAACCCAAACACGGAGGGAATATCATATCACATCGCCGAAAATGTCAAGAGTTGGGGATACAAATATGGAAAGTTACATCCGGGGTGTTACAACACTCCACCACTACAAGAGGATCTCGTCCTGAGATCTTGGACTGAAAGAACTCCGGATATTCGGAACGGAGGTGATCCTCGCGCTCCCAGGTGGCTTCTCGGTCGGAATGGTGTGACCACTTCACTTTCAGGAATTTGATTGACTTGTTGCGAGTCTTGCGCTTGGTTTCTTCAAGAATAGCAACAGGGTGCTCATGATAAGAGAGATCTTCTTGGAGGTCGATCTCTTCGAAGTTGATAGTGCACTCAGGAGTCTTGAAGCACTTGCGAAGCTCTGACACGTGAAACACATCGTGCACGTTTGCAAAGTAGGATGGAAGCTCAAGTTGATAGGCAAGGTCGCCTCTTTTGCCAATGATCTTGAAAGGACCCACGTATCTAGGGGCAAGCTTCCCTTTGATACCGAAGTGACGAGTGCCTTTCATTGGAGAGACGCGGAGGTAGACATGGTCTCCGATTTCAAAAGCCAAATCACGGTGCTTGCTATCATAGTAACTCTTCTGTCGCGATTGCGTGGCTTTGAGATTCTCACGAATGACTTTGCACATTTCTTCGGCTTCTGTGATCAAGTCGTTGCCAAGAAGTTGGCGTTCACCTGTCTCAGACCAATTGAGAGGAGTACGGCACTTTCTGCCATAGAGGATTTCGAATGGGGCCTTGCCCGAACTCGCTTGGAAGCTGTTGTTGTAGGAGAACTCGGCATATGGAAGACAATCTACCCACTTCATACCGAAAGAGATGACACAAGCCCTGAGCATATCTTCAAGGATTTGATTGACTCGCTCGACTTGGCCACTTGTTTGAGGATGGAAAGTTGTGCTGAAACGAATGTTGGTGCCCATGGCCGTCTGAAAGGAGTCGGAGAACTTAGAAGTGAAGATGCTTCCACGATCTGAAGATATCACTTGTGGAATGCCGTGCAAGGAGACAATTCTGGAGGTGTATAGCTCTGCCAGCTGAGCTGCTGTGATAGATTCTTTGATAGGAAGAAAATGAGCCACTTTGGTAAGCTTGTCAATGACAACGAATATAGCATCATTTCCACGCTTGGACTTAGGAAAACCAGTCACGAAGTCCATCTCGATATGGTCAAACTTCCATTCCGGAATAGCAAGAGGTTGAAGGAGACCAGCTGGTCGTTGGTGTTCTGCTTTCACTCTTCTGCAGACATCACATTCATTCACGAATTGAGCAATCTCTCGCTTCATTCGAGTCCACCAATATGACTGCTTGAGGTCATGGTACATCTTTGTACTTCCAGGATGAATGGATAGGAGGGAATTGTGTGCCTCATTCATGATGACTTTTCTCAGAATACCTTTTGGAACCACAATTCGATCCTCGAAGAAAAGAGTATCTTTTTCATCCAAGCGATAGCACTTGTACTTGGGAATGCCCTTGTCAATACCATGTTTCACCTTCTTCACCATGGTATCCAGGAGTTGTGCCTCACGAATTTGATCTTCCAAAGTAGGAGAGACTATGAGGTTGGCAAGAAAGCCTTGAGGAACAACTTGAAGATTCAGCTTGCGAAAAGCCTCACAAAGATCCGGTTGAAACGGCTTGAGAATTAGACTGTTGCAATAAGCCTTTCTGCTCAGAGCATCTGCAATCACATTCGCCTTGCCAGGAGTATATTCGATACTCGGATTGTACTCCTGAATCATTTCGACCCATCGAGTTTGCCTAAGGTTAAGGTTGGGTTGAGTGAAGATATACTTGAGGCTCTTGTGATCGGTGAAAATGTCCACTTGCCTTCCCAATAAGAGATGTCTCCATGTTATAAATGCATGGACAACTGCCGCCAACTCAAGATCGTGAGTGGGGTAGTTCTTTTCGTTGGGCTTCATCTGACGAGAGGTATAGGCCACAACTTTCTTCTCTTGCATCAACACAGCACCGAGACCTTGAAGGGAAGCATCACAGAATACTTCGAATGGCTTGGATTCATCTGGAGGAGTCAAGACAGGAGCTCTGGCTAGCTTCTCTTTGAGGGTGTTGAATGCGACGTCACACTCAGGCGTCCAGACATACTTGACATGCTTCTGGAGGAGGTTGGAAAGAGGCTTAGCAATCTTAGAGAAGTTCTCAATGAATCTTCGGCAATAGCTTGCAAGACCAAGAAAACTGCGGAGCTGCTTGACATTCTGAGGAGGTTCCCAATTCAGAACTGCAGAAACCTTCGCCGGATTAACAGCAATTCCCTTGGTGGAGATGATGTGACCAAGATAAAGAACTTCATCAAGCCAGAACTCACATTTGGAAAACTTCGCATAGAATTGATGCTCTCTGAGCTTGTCGAGCACCAATCGCAAATGTTTGGCATGATCCTTCTTATTCTTGGAGAAGACCAAAATATCATCGAGATACACCAGAACAAATTCATTGGTTTAGGGGTTGAAGATAAAGTTCATCATGCGAGAGAACGTTGGAGGAGCATTGACAAGGCCGAAAGACATGACAATATATTCATAAGAACCATAGCTTGTTCTGAATGCTGTCTTGGGGATATCTTCTTCACGAATGCGAATCTGATGATAACCCATACGAAGGTCAAGCTTGGAGAAGACTTTAGCACCTTTGAGTTGCTCGAAGAGCTCATTGATGTTGGGAAGTGGATACTTGTTCTTGATTGTCTTCTTGTTGAATGGACGGTAATCGACGCAAAGTCGGTCCGTGCCATCCTTCTTCTGGACAAAAAGAACTCCACAACCCCATGGGGAAGAACTCGATCTGATCAAACCCAAAAGCTCTTGTTCATCGAGCTGCTTCTTTAATTCCTTCAGCTCCTTGGGTCCAAGCTTGTAAGGACGCTTGCAAACGGGTTCTGTTCCAGGCTCAAGATCAATAACGAACTCGACTGGCCGATGAGGAGGCATACCCGGAACCTCTTCTGGAAAGACATCTTGGTACTCACAAACGACTGGAATTTGAGAAATAGCATCCAATTCGCCCTTCTCATTGAGAGAAAACAACCGAATGGTTTCATCATGAGCGGCATAGATGATAACATCCTTAGAAGGGTGTGTCAATTGAATTTGCCTGGCAGCACAATCAAGCTGAGCCTTGTGCTTAGAAAGCCAGTCCATCCCAAGAATAAGATCAATATTAGAATCGCCAAGAACAACTGGAGAAGACAGAAATTTATAGTCGCCCATCTGGATGGAAACATCAGGAGCAACGAAACTGGAAGTCATAAGTCTTCCCGGAGAAACAACTTGCATTACTTTGGACAAGACCTCTGTGCCCACATTGTGCTCGGATGCAAATGGGTATGACATGAAAGAATGCGATGCACCAGTATCAAATAAAACTTTAGCAGGAATATCATTAACTGGAAGATTACCTATGATCACATCTGAAGAATCCTCTGCCTGAGCTGCATTCAACATGTTCACATTTGCAGACTTTGGATTATGCTTGACCACTACATTGCTTGAAGATGTCACAGGAGGAGGAGGAGGAAGGCGCCTTTGATTCAAGCATTTGTTCGTGTAGTGGCCTTTCTGCTGGCACTTGTTGCAAGTCACTTCTGAGAGCGGACGGTGATAAGGAGCACTTGACCTTGGAGCTTGAGGCTGAGACTTGTTCTGATAGCTTGGGTTGGGTTGGTGGGAAGATCCACGACCACTTGAGTTCTTCTATTGGTAAGGCTGACGAAGCGGAGGAGGAGGAAGATAAAACTTCTGCTGCTTAGCTGCCACTTGTGAGGAAGAAGAAGATTGCACTGCATCTCTGATTCTCTTCTTAGAAGCCTCACACTTGAGCTGATCACCTTCTTGCTTGAGTGCCATATTGTAGAATTGATCAAACTAAGTAGACTCAATAAGAACGAGAGCTAACTGCATATCCTCTCTAAGGCCACCTCTGAACTGATAGATCATACTCTTCTCATCTGGAACATCTTGCTTAGCAAAGCGAGCAAGTTTCTGAAACTGCTTGTTGTATTCATACACTGACATGTTGCCTTGCTTGAGATTGCGGAACTCCTCACGCTTGCTCTCAACAACACCGGTAGGAATATGGTGAGCTTTAAAGTCCCGACAGAAATCAGTCCAAGTAATCACTCGACCACCTCTGGAATCCTTGTATTGCTGGAACCAATCAGCTGCCTGATCCTTGAGCTGAAAAGAAGCGAACTTGACATAATCCTCAGGCCTGACATTGCTGCATTCAAAATGCTTTTTGATATCCACGAGCCAATCATCGGCGTCTGTGGCCTCGACACAATAGCTGAAAGACTTCGGCTGATTTGCAAGGAATTGGTTGAGGGTTGGAAACTGAGGCTGATGATTGAACTTCCCTTGACCTTGATTCCCTTGGTTGCCTTGGCCTTGGTTGCGCTCTTGCTTGAGCTGGATCATCATCTGAGCATGGGCGTTAGAGTGTAACGCCCCGGATACAACTTTCCATATTCGTAACTCCGACTCTTGCCTTTTCCGGAGATGCTATATGATATTCCCTTCGTGGTTGGGTTTTTGTCTGTTGTTTTGCATTTTGTTCTTGTCTTGCATTTCATCTCATATCATCATGCGCATTGCATCGGCATCGTTTTCTAAAACTTGCATCCGTTCTGGTTCCGCCGGTTCTCTCCGTTGTCCGTTCTGAGCCCGACCACACTCGCACGCGCCCGCGGCACCTCCGAAATATTAATTTATAAGTGGCATAAAAATGTTCTCGGAATGGGTTGCAACTTGTCATGCGGTCTTATTATAGTGTAGACAGGCCGCCTGTCAAGTTTCGTCGCATTCGGAGTCCGTTTAACTGCCCAACTGTTAAATATGTAACTGCGATATAGTCGGTTTAATCGTCGGATGTTTCGGTCTCCAAAACTGCCCTGGGCCGCACCTCTTCTCTCTCTTCTCAGCCCAACTCCTCCGCACAGCCCACCTAACCCGTCATAAAACCCCCCTTGTCTTCGTCGACCTCTCTTAGACCCCTCACGCGTGTCTGAAACCTGCCCCGAACCCGACCCGCTCGGTCATCACCGATGGGTCCGGATCATCCCCAAACCTCTATAAAACATCACCGTTTTCTTTGTTGGACTCTCTTAGCCTACCTACTATATATGGACACCCCTTGTCCATTTTGGGCAGCCTAACCCCCCTCCACCTACCTCTAGCCTTCCCCCTCCCTCAAAATCCGCGCCGCCCCACCTCCTCCCTGTCACCTGGCCTCCTCCCATTGGCCAGCCGCCGCTGTGCAGCCTCCCTCGCCCAACCGGAAGCCTCCACATCGCCTCCCCCTCAGCCTCCTCCGCCGCTGGCCCGCTCCAGCCCGTCCAGGCCCACCCCGGGCCGAATCGGGCCCGAGCCGCCGCCGCCGCTCCCGCAGGAGTCTGCCCGTGCGCCGTCCTCGTGCGCTCCCGATCTGGATCGAGGGGAGGAGCCCCTCGACCCCGATTTCTCTCCCCTCACCGAACCCAGCCCGCCGCAGGCGAGCCCCGTCGCCGGAGCCCCACCGGACCCCGCCTCCTCCATCGCCCAGATCATACCGCATGTCGCCCTAATCCTCCTTCTTCCCTCCTCTCCTCCCTCACAGCTCTCTCTCTCCCTCCTTGTCGTGAACAGGAGCGCCGCCGTCGCCAGGAACCGTCTTGACCCGACGAGCCGCTGCCGGATCCGTCCTCTACTCCCTCCCCCGCGTCCATTCCCGACCTCCACGCTCGTCGCCGTCGCCGAGAGGACCTCCTGCCGCCGGTCTTCTTCTGCGTTGGAGGGTGAACGAGGCAGCGCTCGCTGCCGTTGACCACACCACCGCCGTGCTAGTCAGCTGCCTAGGCTGCCAGCCGCGCCAAGCCCCAGCCCACCAGAGCTGCCGGCCTGCCAGGCCTCTCCTCCAGCTGGGCCGAGCCCATGGGTGAGCTGCCCCAGCGCCTCCCTTTTTTTCTTTCCTTCTGCTGGGCCTGTTCCAGTGGTTTCGGCCCGCGTAGGTTTTCTTTTTAGCATCTGTGAATTTGTCTAATTATCCAGCGATTTACAGTTTTACAGAAAACCCCTCATTATTCATGCATTTAATAACTCACAAACTGTGCATCACATGTAAATAATTTATATATGTAAAATGCTCAGAAAATTGTGTAGATTAATAATATGTCATTTTCACCCATGTTAAAAATGTTTAACATGCTGTTTGTGTTTATTTTGCATAATGCCATGCTAATATGCTTTATTTCATAACTAAATAACCGTAGCTCCGTTTTAAATAAACTTTATATGTAAATGGGGTGGAAAAATGCCTAGTTTAACATGGTCCACTTTATTTTCCTGTGTAACAACTCTAAAATTGTGTTTAGGGCAGAATAGTACCGAATCTAAAATATGCACATGGGGATTTTCCGGAATTATTGTTTGTTGTTCCGGCCTCATTTAAAATTGCCTAGATAGGTAGTTTGGTTATACTTCACCTCTTGCCATGTTAATCAACATTTAATATTGATGTGTACCTAAACGAGATTAAACTAAATATTTGATGTGGTGTTTCGTCAATATGCAACTCGTTGCATATTGAGCTCCACTTAACTTGTAGTATTGCTTGTTGCACTTTGCCATGCCATGCCTCTTTAAACCGGACATGCATCATACTTGATTGTGCATCATGCCATGTTTATGCTTGTGCATTTACCATGTTGTTTGTTTCTTTTCGGTGTTGCTTCTTAGTTCCGGTAATGTTGCGATTGTGAGGATTCGTTCGACTACGTCCGCTTGTCTTCTTCATGGACTCGTTCTTCTTCCGTGCGGGATATCAGGCAAGATGACCGTTACCCTGGATCTCACTACTATCTTTGCTATGCTAGTTGCTTCGTTCTATCTCTATGCTGCGTTACCTATCTGTTGCCCTTCAAGCCTCCCATATTGCCATGAACCTCTAACCTTTGACACCCTTCCTAGCAAACCATTGTTTGGCATTGTTACCGCTTTGCTCAGCCCCTCTTATAGCGTTGTTAGTTGCAGGTGAAGTTGAAGATTGCTCCATGGTGGACAGGATTTTGGTTGGGATATCACAATATCTCTTATATTATTAATGCACCTATATATTTGGTAAAGGGTGGAAGGCTCGGCCTTATGCCTGGTGTTTTGTTCCACTCTTGCGACCCTAGTTTCCGTCATACCGGTGTTATGTTCCCGGATTTTGCGTTCCTTACGCGGTCGGGTGATTTATGGGACCCCCTTGATAGTTCGCTTTGAATAAAACTCCTCCAGCAAGGCCCAACATTGACTTTTACCATTTGCCTCACCACCACCTACTTTTCCCTTGGGAGTAATTAACCCAAGGGTCATCTTTATTACAGCCCCCCCCCCCCGGGCCAGTGCTTGTCTAAGTGTTGGTCCGAACTAGAGCCCTTTGCAGCGCCCCCTCAGGGAAACTTGAGGTCTGGTTTTAGTTGTACGGATTGCTCATCCGGTGTTGCCCTGAGAACGAGATATGTGCAGCTCCTATCGGGATTGTCGGAGCATCGGGCGGCTTTGCTGGTCTTGTTTTACCATTGTCAAAATGTCTTGTAAATCGAGATTCCGAGTCTGACCAGGTCTTCCTGGGAGAAGGTCTATTCCTTCGTTGATCGCGAGAGCTTGTCATGGGCTAAGTTGGGACACCCCTGCACGGTATAATCTTTCGAAAGCCGTGCCTGCGGTTATAGGCAGATGGGAATTTGTTAATGTCCGGTTGTAGATAACTTGACACCAGATCCGAATTAAAACGCATCAACCGTGTGTGTAGCCGTGATGGTCTCTTTTCGGTGGAGTCCGGGAAGTGAACATGGTCTTTGGGTTATGTTTGACGTAAGTAGGAGTTCAGGATCACTTCTTGATCATTGCTAGCTTCACGACCGTTCCACTTGCTCTCTTCTCGCTCTTATTTGCGTATGTTAGCCACCATATATGCTTAGTCCCTGCTGCAACCTCACCACTTTACCCCTTCCTTTCCCTTTAAGCTTTGCTAGTCTTGATACCCATGGTAATGGGATTGCTGAGTCCTCGTGGCTCACAGGTTACTACAACAACAATTGCAGGTACAGGTTCATGTGATGATCATGACGCGAGAGCGATGTTTGCTTGCGTTGAGTTCTTCTTCTGCTTATTCTTCGATCAGGGGATAGGTTCCAGGTCGGCAGCCTGGGCTAGCAGGGTGGATGTCGTTTGAGCTTCTGTTTGTGTTTCATCCGTAGTCAGATGTTGATCTTATGTATTGCGATGTTGTATTCGTGTGGCATGGTATGCCTTATGTATGTATCCCCATCTATTATGTAATGTTGATGTAATGATATCCACCTTGCAAAAGCGTTTCAATATGCGGGTCTATCCTTGGTGGGACCTTCGAGTTCCTTTTGGATAGGGTTGCATATTGGGCGTGACATAGAGGCTGCCATCAAAGCTTCCCATGCCTTCGGAGGCGGAGGTGGAGGTGGAGGGTTCGCCTGACTCCCATCATTGCGATCTGGATTCTGATGCATTGGCGGAGCCATCCTGAAGAGGGTGACATCCGTTAGCATCTTGATAGACAGATAGACAAGTTGAATCAACGGATAGAAATTGCAACATATAGTCTTCACAATAAACATTCGAACAAAGATGAACGAATGAATTCCAAAGTAAACATCACATGTCCATTAAGGTGAGAAGCCACTAGAATAGAGATTGATGAATGAAATAAACAAGGTACAACTAGAACAAATAAGTGGTAAGGATTACCCAATCACAAACCAAATATCTGCGGGAAGAAATGCTAGAGCTACATGAATCCCACCTATAAACTCCCAAAACTTTCTTGTTATGCAATAAGGTGTTGGGGATACAGGGGAAGCACAATATCTCACCCAAACTAACAATCCCTACATCCAGCTGTATCCATCCGTCAACACATAACCAAGAAACCTTCGGAAATTGTGTACCTCAACCTTCGAAAAGCATCCGTTATACGAGTTATGGCAATACTCCCGAGCTCGCCCCAGTACTGGGTTATCAGGGTTATCTCACCAACAACTGCATAAAAGAGATTTTCGATGTCGGCAAATCTCAGGTATTCCAGAACTGCAACGATAAAATTGTGACGACAACACCTCGGAGCTCTACTCCCCGGGACACTGCCACAACCCCTAAATGTCAGGAGGCACCAAGAACAATGTTCTCATCACAAAACCATCGAAACGATTCCAAGATACCCGCATGATCCTAAAAAAAATTAGTGAAAATTTTGAGAAGAGGATAGTCAAAACATCTATGACAGGAGACCTCACCACGAAGGGACTGAGGAGTAAAAAGAATCCTACTCTCCGATATATATAATCCTAAGACTCAAAACATTTTTGTTCTAGACTCAACATCGCCAGCAAACAATCAAGTAGGGGGCTCCTAAGTCGGGGATGGCTCTGATTACCAACTTGTAACACCCACGATGCGGCTATATCTCCCACGTGTCGAAGCACGACTTAGAGGCATAACCGGATGGTGGTTTTGTCGCAAGAAGGGTCATCTTCACACAATCCCATGTAATGAACAAGAATGGGATAAAGAGAGTTGGCTTACAATCGCCACTTCACACAATACATAATTTAAGATCATACAACATTCAAATACACTCATAGACCGGCTACGGTCAAGTTCAAATGAAAAGAAGACAACCCCAAATGCTAGATCCCCGATCGTCCCGACTGGGCACCTCTACTGATCATCTGGAAACGATACATAGTAACGACCAAGGGCCTCATCAAATTCCCACTTCAACTCAGTTGCGCCATCTGCGCCAGTATCCTCGGCACCTGCATCTGTTTTGGTAGAATCTGTGAGTCACGAGGACTCAGCAATCTCACACCCGTGAGATCAAGACTATTTAAGCTCATAGTTAGGTAAGGGGGTAATATGGTCGAGCTGCAGCAAGCACTAAGCAAATATGGTGGCTAACATACGCAAATGAGAGCGAGAAGAGAAGCAACGCATCGTCGAGAAACTAGAAGTGATCAAGAAGTGATCCTGAAACTACCTACGTCAAGAATAACACAAACCGTGTCCACTTCCCGGACTCCGCCGAGAAGAGATCATCACGGCTACACACACGGTTGATGTATTTTAAAGAGGTCAAGTGTCAAGTTATCTACAACCGGACATTAACAAATTCCCATCTGCCTCATAACCGCGGGCATGGCTTTCAAAAGATCATATACCCTGTAGGGGTGTCCCAACTCAACCCATCACAAGCTCTCACGGTCAACGAAGGAATAGACCTTCTCCCGGGAAGACCCGATCAGTCTCAGAATCCCAGTTCGCAAAACATTTCGACAATGGTAAAACAAGACCAGCAAAGCCGCCCGATGTGCCGACAAATCCCGATAGGAGCTGCACATATCTCGTTCTCAGGGCAACACCGGATGAGACATCCTACAAGTAAAACCAACCCTCAAGTTTCCCCAAGGTGGCCCAACAGTCTACTCAGTTCGGACCAACACTCGAAGGAGCACTGGCCCAGGGGGGGGGGTTAAAATAAAGATGACCCTTGGGCTCGCCAAAACCCAAGGGAAAAGGGCTTAGGTGGCAAATGGAAAAACCAAGGTTGGGCCTTGCTGGAGGAGTTTTATTCAAAGCGAACTGTTAAGAGGGTCCCATAAATCACCCAACCGTGTAAGGAACGCAAAATCAAGGAACATAACACCGGTATGACGGAAACTAGGGCGGCAAGAGTGGAACAAGTCACCAGGCATAAGGCCGATCCTTCCACCCTTTACCAAGTATATAAGGTGCATTAATTTAAACAGGAGATATTGTGATATCCCAAAATATTCGTGTTCCGACCAGGAACAAACTTCATCTTCACCTGCAACTAACAACGCTATAAGAGGGGCTGAGCAAAAGCGGTGACATAGCCAGACAAGGGTTTGCTAGGACAGGATGTTTAGAGGTTTAACATGGCAATAGGTAGGCATGGTAAACAATGGCAGGTAGAGCTAACATAGCGAAAGAGCGAGTACTAGCAAGCAAAGATAGAAGTGATATCGAAGGTATGATCATCTTGCCTGCAAAGGTTCTCAGAGTTGTCGAAGGCTGGATCCTCGTAAGTGTTCTCAACAGGTTCCTCGTGCACGTACTCGTCTCCCGGCTCTACCCAAAGCAATAACACAAGCAAGGAACCACAATAAATCACGGTGCAATGCACAAACAACATGATGCAATACATGTCATGATATGCGAGATGTGATATGCAATGCATATGCGTGCTTCGGAAGGAAAGATGATGAACAAGGCATCAACTTGGCAAACCAAGTATTCCGCTAGAAAGATGAGATGATTTCGGTTGAAATCGATATAAAGATCACCGGATTCGGATGCACGGTTTGCAAATGGCAAGCAAGACAAGTATGGCACAAAGCTGCGATTAACAGCACGATGCTACTTAGCATGCATCAATAAACTATGCTACAGCACCCCAACATGAAAAAAAAGCATATAGAGATCATCTACAGGAGATCCTTTACAAAAGAGGAACACTGAGCTACGGCTAAATCACATCATAACAGGTTCAAACAAGCATGGAGAAAGTGCATAAAAATATCAGGTTGGACATGGCATAAACATCATCACGAAGCAATGTTCAGAGCAGGTTATCAACATGTTACAGGAACTTATAATAGCAAAGCAAGGCATGGCATGAATCTACTCAAAGCATAGATCAAAAGTCCCTTACTGACCATAAGCCAAAAAGGATCAGAAAATATGATGGCACCCACGTAAACATAGCAAGTTTCGTTAACAGATTCAGCAAACAAAGCATGGCATTGAAATAATTACGAAGGCACCTTCGTGAGCTCGATGCACTCACTACAGAGCACCTCATGATAAACATATCATACATCCATCAATAAGACATGTCATAGAAGCTATACATGGCAAGAAACAACATCATAGTATATCCGGACCAACTACAACAACCTTGGCCAAATTGAATAACATGTAAACAATCTGCCAGGAAACATTTTGAAGCAAAAGTAGAGCACGAAAATGACATGCTAGACTACTCCATAATTTCAACCAGGACCATGGATGGATAGATCATAACCATGTTTTCAAAACACCCTTACTGAAGTATCTCAAATTATGCATGGATCTCTCTGTAGCAACATGTTTACATGGCATGAAAACTACAGCAGAACAGGGACTAAAATAAGCATTAACACGAAGCCTAGTTTGCATGCTTGTGCTAGTCACCACATTGATCACAAAAATACATGGTAAGCACCTGTGTAAAGAAGACATAGCGTAGTTCAAAACACATTTAAGGACCAAGTCCATAGGATGCACACATCAATCATGGCAAAAATGACAAAAGAGCTCGTTCTGATAAGAATCTGGAACTAACATTATGAAGCCCTCTTCCAACAGCATTTCGGGCATCAAGATGAGCTCAAATGTAAATGATGCAATGGAATGAAATGATGTACTCTTTGAGTCGAACAATTGGACATATTACACTCCCAAAACGGAGCTACGGATGCGAAGATGTGATGCGATGAAGGTGCAACAATATTTCTACAGATTATTGACTTAGACGATTTCGGGGGGGAGAAGAAGTCAACCGTGGCTTGGATCTGGATCTGAGCCGGATCCGAGGCTCGCCGGAGTCAGGGACGTGGCCGGAGGGAGATGGCCGGGGCTGGTTCGTCGGGGGAGAGGCCGGAGGAGGGCGCCGGCGGCGAGATCCGGCAGCGCCCGGAGGCTGGCGGCGGCGGCGGCCTCCGAGGCGACCGGGCGCGGCCGCGGACTCCTCGGGCGGCGGCGCGGCGC
>NC_041391.1:126191619-126215214 GCF_002162155.2 Triticum dicoccoides
GCGGGCTGGGCGGGCCCTGCCTGGGCCCGGCGGGCGGCGGCGCGGGAGCGCGGCGGAGGGGCACGTGGCGCGTCGTGGTTCATCCGGGGCGGAGAGGCGGACGTGTCCGGCTGCGGCCGGACATGTCCGGTGGCGGCGGGGACGAATCTGCTAGGGTTGCCCGTGAATTTCGGGGGAGAGGCTATATTTATAGGTAGAGGGAGCTAGGAGCGTCCAAATAAGAGGCGGTTTTCGCCCACACGATCGTGATCGAATGACCGAGAGCATGGAGGGGAGTTAGATGGGTTATTGGGCTGTTTTGGAGGGGTGTTGGGCTGCAACTTAAAAGAGGCCTTTGCGGGAGTGCGGTTAACCGTTGGAGTACCAAACGAGCTCCAAATGACCCGAAACTTGACAGGTGGTCGACCGGTGCTATACCAGGGCCACTTGGCAAGGCTCGGTCCATTCCGAGAATGTTCAACACCCGCACACGAAAAGGGACAAGAGGGGGGGTACACCGGTGCATGAGGGAGTGTCGGATTGCGAAACGGACAACGGGGAAAATGCTCGGACGCATGAGACGAACACGTATGCAAAATGAAATGCACATGATGACATGATATGAGATGCACGACATGAATAAAATGCAAAACAAAACACAAAACCCAAACACGGAGGGAATATCATACCACATCGCCGAAAATGGCAAGAGTTGGAGATACAAATATGGAAAGTTACATCCGGGGTGTTACACATACTTTACCTGTACATCATGTCCATACCTTTTGTTTTTATGTTAAGATGTTGTAGCATGTTTTTTTGATGCTTGCAATATGCCTAGTTGCTGTTTTGGACAGATTGTTGCTATAACTTGTATATAGTGTGTGTTGAACCGTTGCTCCGTTTTGAGTGTGCTCTATATGAAACTTGCTTGATTTTGCATGTATGTTCATATTATCATGTTGCATCCTTGTTTTGATGTGTTTGCTTGATGTTTGTATGCATTTTATATCAATGCCATGTTTATCTTGTTTTTCTCATATCTTCTAGGCCGTAGCTCCGAATTAAATGAACTTTATATGTAACTTGACTAGAATCTCGTGTAGATCCTCTTGGTGCTCTTCAACTTGCTATTTAACAACTTGAACATAAGGTTTATTCAGATCTGAACCAATTTCGAAATTTGCATATGAGGACTTACCGGAATTGTTATATGTTGTTTCCGGCCTTATTTAAACTTGCTTTGATGTGTTGCTCTTGTATGCATCATATCTTGCCATGAGTAGCTTCATGTAGCTTTGTCATGCATCATACTTTGTTGAGCATCATGCCTTGTTCATGTGTGGTGTGTTTACTATGTTGTGTGCTTCTTCTCAATAGTTCCTGTTTCGTTGCGATCATGAGGATTCGTTCGTCTACGCTTGGTTCCTCTTTGTGGCTTCATCTTCTTCATGGACTTGTTCTTCTTCCTAGCGGGATTTCAGGCAAGATGACCGCTACCCTGGATCTCACTACTATCATTGCTATGCTAGTTGCTTCGTTCTATTGCTATATGCTGCGCTACCTATAATTTACTATTCAAGCCTCCCAAATTGCCAAGTCAGCCTCTAACCTTTTTCACCCTTCCTAGCAAACCGTTGCTTGGCTATGTTAATGCTTTGCTTAGCCCCTCTTATAGCATTGTTAGTTGCAGGTGAAGTTGAAGATTGCTCCATGGTGGACAGGATTATGTTGGGATATCACAATATCTCTTATGTTATTAATGCATCTATATACTTGGTTAAGGGTGGAAGACTCGGCCTTATGCCTGGTGTTTTGTTCCACTCTTGCCGCCCTAGTTTCCGTCATACCGGTGTTATGTTCCTGGATTTTGCGTTCCTTACGCGGTTGGGTGATTTATGGGACCCCCTTGACAGTTTGCTTTGAATAAAACTCCTCCAGCAAGGCTCAACCTTGGTTTTACCATTTGTCTCACCTAGCCCTTTTTTCCCTTGGGTTTCCGGAGCCCAAGGGTCATTGAGGGAGTTCCGGATTAGGGGGTGTCCTGATGACCGGACTATGAACTTTGGCCGGACTCCTGGACTATGAAGATACAAGATTGAAGACTTCGTCCCGTGTCCGGATAGGACTTTACTTGGCGTGGAAGGCAATCTTGGCGATACAATATGTAGATCTCCTCCCATTGTAACCGACTCGGTGTAACCCTAGCCCTCTCCGGTGTCTATATAAACCGGAGAGATTTAGTCCGTAGGACGAACAACAATCATACCATAGACTAGCTTCTAGGGTTTAGCCTCTCTGATCTCGTGGTAGATCAACTCTTGTACTACCCATATCATCAATTTTAATCAAGCAGGAGTAGGGTTTTACCTCCATCAAGAGGGCCCGAACCTGGGTAAAAACATCGTGTCCCTTGTCTCCTGTTACCATCCGCCTAGACGCACTGTTCGGGACCCCCTACCGGAGATCCGCCGGTTTTGACACCGACATTGGTGCTTTCATTGAGAGCTCCGATGTGCCGTCGCCATCAGGAAGGATGCCGCACCCCGTCTTTAAAGACGGCGCTGTTGCTAAAGGAGCTTTGGCTATCGGCCAAACTCTCCGGCTAGGCGGTTTTCTAATGACCGCATATTCGGCCGCCGCGCCGACGATGACCTCTCGGGTCATCGAAAGCAATCTCCACGTCCACTCGGAGCTCGCCGAGCAATTAGATCCGATGGAGCTCTCTTCCTTGAACAAGCTCTTGGATCGCATCGCCGCCCTAGGAGTCACTACAGATTACGATCAGATTGGGCTTAAACTCGATCCGAGATAGATTGAGTCTCCCACGGTCACCCACCACGTCGAAGTGGTGGAGGAACAATGCGGCGAATCTTCGCCCATCCTAAGGACCAGATATGTCAGGATTCCTGACCCCTCCAGGCCGGATACCCGCTGATGGTATCCTGGACTAGGGGATACTCACCACGTCATCTCCCGATATGTTAGATTGGGCCGAGGACCCCATGGCCATATACTCATGGGCCAGTCCGGACGGCTGCCGCATACAAGGAAGATTCCACAAGACTTGGTGATCAAGACAAGGACTCCTCCCCCACCGGCGTATTCAGCTAGGACTCTTGTTATCCTAGGCCTCTGGTGCATTATATAAACCGAAGCCAGGCTAGTCGATAGGGACGAACAACAATCATACCATAGGCTAGCTTCTAGGGTTTAGCCTCTCTGATCTCGTGGCAGATCAACTCTTGTACTACCCATATCATCAATATTAATCAAGCAGGAGTAGGGTTTTACCTCCATCGAGAGGGCCCAAACCTGGGTAAAAACATCGTGTCCCCTGTCTCCTGTTACCATCTGCCTAGACGCACAGTTCGGGACCCCCTACCCAAGATCGCCCGTTTTGACACCGACATTGGTCCTTTCATTGAGAGTTCCGCTGTGTGTTCGGCAAAGGGTCGATGGCTCGCCTGCAGATCAACTGTGACTTCGGCATCTTCGTCACCATCTCGACTGGTCACCTTGGTTCGACCAAGGATTGCGCCCTACCTCCGACCATCATGTTCGGATGAGGGCCTTCATCAACA
Source organism: Triticum dicoccoides (assembly GCF_002162155.2). Classification (NCBI taxonomy): domain Eukaryota; kingdom Viridiplantae; phylum Streptophyta; class Magnoliopsida; order Poales; family Poaceae; genus Triticum; species Triticum dicoccoides. The sequence goes on from NC_041391.1 coordinate 126,195,183, forward strand.
TCAACTCCGATCTCTATCAAGATCATGGAGGAATCATCCAGGGAGCCCGGGGGCTCGACGTCAATATTGCCTTGGGCGACCGTGCTGTTTTTCTGAACAGCGAACTTGCGTCCGTCGTCACCGCCTCCTCGAACGTCGGTTCGATGATTGCTTCGGTGGAATAGTGCGGAATTGAATCTACAACAACCCTGGAAAATTTCGTCGAGTTCCGATGGAGGAAACTCCGGCAATCTCCGATATAGCGGAGCCGTGTTAAATCTGGACGAGAATTCGGACGAGTTGGAGCGGGGTGTCCAGCATCTAGCTCGGACGTCCTTTGGAAGATCCAACCGTTGATCGGCTGCGGAATTCCCATATCTACCACCGGCCAAAAATTCAGCTCGATCCGACCGCCGGAACTCTGGGAACCTTCCGATTAGTGCATCACTTTTCGGATGTGTTTTTTGCGCGAGAATGAATCCGACCCAAGTTTATCCTTTCTGAAAGAAGTTTTCATATGGGGTATTGTGTTTTATTCTCAAACACATCCCACTATTGTTAAAAGTATTCTTACAATACAAACTTCACCGTCGCGCCAGTGTCAAACCAGCCCGACAACATCACTCCACGGCGGCCGACCTGCGTTAGACACGTCGTCGCTTTGTTGAGCTGAGCTCAATTTCTTTGGATCATCATCTCGGCCAGCCGAGCAATATTTCGGCATCGCGAAGGATAAATCGATTGTTCGCCTACGGGGAGCGGGCAAACCGGCATCGCCGCACGGTCACTTCATCGAGCCAACATTGATCATGTCACAAGCTACGACTTGCATCGAGATGGCCGAACTGTTGCTTCATCGAGCCGATGTCCATCACGCCGAACTACTTCAACACCTCGGCTGACACGACAGCTGCAACATATCCTTATCGACCTGCTCTATCACCTCGCCTAAACCGAGGACTTCGCCATCTCTTCATCAACTTACTTCGGAGAATTCGGCGTCACCAGCCGACCAGCTTCATCACGTTAGCTGGACCGAGGGCTTTGTCTTGGCGAGCCAACCTTTGTCAGCATCGTCATGCCGTTGCTTTATCGCCCATCAGGCGATAGGTGTGCGGATCGAGTCCCAATTTTGGGAATCACCTTTCTTCGGATTGCTACAACAAATAAGCCAGGTGCTATTAATCCTAGTATTTTTTGATTGTTTGGGTTCATTTTTCCCAATGAATTATTACTCTGGTTTGTCCATCATATGTACGCAGGTCTATCAAATGGTGGCCGCATTAACGGCGGTCACATGGTGGTTCGGGCAGTTTCTGTACATAGTCCGACGAACGCCGCATCCGGAACTCGAACCGACCTGTGATTTCAGGTCTTGCCATGCCTTTACCGCATCACGCCGCCGCCCTGCATCGACATTGACTTCGGCGCTAGGACATATTTCTTTTATTACTCACTTTGCATAAATTATTTGTTATGCAACGAATTATTATTATTATTATTACAATTATCTCCGGTTTGCCCTATTTTTTGTGCACAGGAAAAAGATCCAGCCGGACTATATCCTTTGGCGTCACCTCGGCTGGACGGGGGGCTTCGTCAACACTTCATTACCCTATGCCGGGGACTTCGGCATCACCCTGCCATCCTGCATTGATTGTGCTATGTCACCACTTCGGAGTGCCGAGCTCTTTGCTCCGCCACCTCGGGACCGGCTTGGGGGATGGAACCTTGTCCCGTATCAAGCTCGGACCGCGTCATCAATACCGAACACATTAACCAGCTAAGTTGCCTTCATGCTCAAAGTTTTAAGTTTTTAACTTGTGTTCGGCTCGACCAAGCATTATACTTTTTTGGAAAAAAGTTGCTTGTAAAAATTTCCTTGTCCAAACTTTGTTTGTGACGCGCAAATTCAAATACCCCGTTTACTCGGGGGCTTCCTTCATGAAGCTTTTTCCTATTGCATGTGATTATACTTGTACGGCTTCGTTCCTCGTTCGTGTAGTACGCCACAATATGCACCATATTGACTTAAGCGATTTGCAAGTTGGGTTGCCTCGCTCCTGTGGTTACCCCTACGTTCCCGATTGTTCGGCTAGGGAGTAAAGTGAGCACCTCTGCAATTGTCACGATCGGGTCATCCGAGCCGGACCTCAGACTGGGTGAAGCCGAAAGCTAGCGCTCTTATAGTTTTCAATGATGGTCGGCACACAACGGAACTCATGAGTACAAAAAATCTATTGCACAAGTCTCATAATAACAATGAGCACCGAAGAAAGGTATCGGTGAGGGTACTATTTTCTTTGAAGATGCTTCTTACACTTCACAGTAATATAGCATAAGTTCCCTGAGCGCGCTTTGTCTGTTACAGCCTTATGGCCTGATTGCCTGGTTATTGGAAACACCGTTGATATTCTCGACAGATGGAGTACATAACACTTTTCGGTCCTTGACCGAAGAGGGAGAAGCCGATGGTCGGTTAAGACGCGTTTAAAATTCGGTTGAACATAGATATGATACAAGTACTTCGGTACATACAATCATTCTTTTACCCAAGTCACTTGGGGGCTCTTATGTTTATTTGAGCCGTTTATAATAAGTGTTTTTCTTCTTAGTTGTTGCAAAGTTATGATTATTATTTATCACTCCTTTTTTCGACACAAGTGTGCGGTCACTAGCCGGGGAGCGTAATTTTTCTCTCAAAGCCGCTAGAGTTTAGTTTGCTAAACTAGCCTAGTAAGAAGTACTCCGCCTTCGGGATAGGAGGTTGAAGCCGTAGGCAGACCCGCTTGAAGTTTTGAGATAGGATGTGTCATGTTAAAGCATGGTAGAAGCACCTTTTTTTTCTAAAGTCCAATTTTCGGATTGGCACCGAACACCTGATCTAGTTCGGACATTAACCTTTTGAATAATTTTTTTGGCTTTTCGAGCCCATGGCACTTTTAAACTATTTGTGTGTTTTCAGCACAGGTCTCATAGTGCAACGCCGGACACCTTTAGAGATTCTGCAAAAACATTCTCGGATATTGCTCTATATGCATCGGTTTCGAATTATGTCTTCGGTCTATAGTTGGGTTGCCCGGCTCCTGCGCTTGCCCCCTACGTTCCGCTTTGTTCGGCTAGGTGTGCAAAGGGAGAACCACTGCGATGGTGCTTCCAGCTCACATGGTTAAGAACCTCAGTGGAGAAAGCCAAAAACTGACTGTAACAATACATGTAAACTGGTCAGCGATCCGATGACTGTGTTAAATGATGGGCCATTCATAACATTGGCCGAAGTGTTTACGGCTTGACCTCAACTGTCGCCGAACACTACCGGGGGCTAGTAACTGGCCTCCAAAACTAAATCCTCAATATTTTGCTGTTACACTAGAGCTGAGGTTTCATGATCATGGTTAGCATGCCAACCCAAAGAAAGGAACCGACAGCGGAACTATTTTCTTTGGAAGACATTTCCTATGTTAAACAGCAATATAACATATCTCTCTACGTACCTTTGCTTGTAAAACCGTATGGCCAGATTGCCTTGTTTGTCGTAAATCTTTGCCCTCATAAAGGCTTTATAAAGTAGGACAAACACTTCTTGGCTACTGGCCGAGGAGCTTGAAGCCGATGGTCGGTCAACAAAGTCTTGTACAATGCGGATCCGAGCATTAATGACATAAAGTACTTGGATACATAGATTGATTACACATAATTTGTGATTTTACTATGGATATCGATCCTTAATTCGGCCACCCGTGCCCGCATTAAGGCTCGGGGGCTACTGGGCTTCGGGCTTATTACTTACAAATATTAAAGGGGCACATTGATCCCCTGATCTAGTGTTGCCACCCGACCAGTGTCTCGAGGGCTACTGCATTGCCTGTTCTATGCAGAAAATTTTAAGTGCAATACAGTTTCCGAGGAGATTTTGATCCTCAGGTTGTGCACCCAACCTGAGTCTTGAGGACTGAGCACGCTGCTTTCTGTGTCTCGAAGTATTCTGCCGAGCTAGGACTTGATCCTTAGACCGGTTTTGCAAATCAACCTGAGTCTCAGCGGCTACGGGGATCAGCGGTCTTATCTCATCCTTCATGTGCATCTCGGGTTTTAGACCGATACACACCTTGAGGGTAACTAGCTATATATCTCGTCAGAGAATAAATTGCAACAATAAAAAACATTAAACAAAAATCAGCCCATGACCGAGGTGCTTAACCACCTCGGAAGCAGTCCGGCATAAAGCTCGGGCGCCAGTGGCTGGCTCCATAGAGGGCATTTCCGGCATTAAGCTCGGCTAAACTCCTTCAAACTTCTTTGAACCAAGGTGATTTACGACAGCTCGGATACAGTCCCGTGTTGGAGCTCGGATACATAGTCCGGCGTTAGAGTTGGGAAGCAGTCCGACATTGGTGCTCGGCTGCAAAAGATACCTCGAATGCAGTCCGGCGTTGGAGCTCGGACGCAAGAGGACGCTGCCGCCCGGGAACAACTTCAAACCTAAGGTGTGGCATAAAAATAACAAGGCATTGATAAAGGCCGGAAACTTAAAGGGGCTCCTCGGATACCCGATCTGTAAACTCGTCGAATGCATTTCAGCGATCCTCAAGATCGAAGATGAGAAGATTTGTTGAACCAGTTTTCGACACCGACGACTGAAGATGAAGAACGGTTTGGAAGAATCAAGGAGCGTCCCTACACTTGAAGAACGGTTCAGGGGGCTACTGACGGTGTCCTGGACTAGGGGGTACTCACCACGTCATCTCCCGATCTGTTAGATTGGGCCGAGGACCCCCATGGCCGTATACTCATGGGCCAGTCCAGACGGCTGCCGCATACAAGGAAGATTCCACAAGACTTGGTGATCAAGACAAGGACTCCTCCCCCACCGGCGTATTCGGCTAGGACTCTTGTTATCCTAGGCCTCTGGTGCATTATATAAACCGAGGCTAGGCTAGTCGATAGGGACGAACAACAATCATACCATAGGCTAGCTTCTAGGGTTTAGCCTCTCTGATCTCATGGTAGATCAACTCTTGTACTACCCATATCATCAATATTAATCAAGCAGGAGTAGGCTTTTACCTCCATCAAGAGGGCCCGAACCTGGGTAAAAATATTGTGTCCCCTGTCTCCTGTTACCATCCGCCTAGACACACAGTTCGGGACCCCCTACCCGAGATCCGCCGGTTTTGACACCGACACCCGCCGAGGGGAGGACGTTAGTCAAGCCCTGAACCTAAAGTCAGGCAGCGGGCCAGATTCATTGGACAACATCCAAGGACACAAGCTTCCGAGCTCGGAAACTTCTCGGCCCCTGAGTCTTAGATTGGGCGAGGTTCCAGAATTAACTCCACCCACCCACCCAAATATGAGGGATCTATCCCAAATTAGGCAAGAGCCAACAGAAACAGTACACCATTACTGGGCCAGATTCCTCCTGATTCTGAACAGGATAGAGGACTGCCGCGAGGAGGATGCAATTTCATTCTTCTGCGACAGAAATAGTACACCCTGTAAAATTCATAGTACAAAGGGCGTCACACCAACTCATAGCCTTAGAGCATGTTGGATACTCCGGCAGGTGCCAGAAGTGGCGAGGAGCTTCTAACTCCAGAATCTGTAGAACATCACCCCAGGAAACGAACACTCCGCAGCTTTACCGAAGTCTACCAGGTAGCAACAATAAACCCAGGGTGTGACACATCCATTACCTTTAACGCCAGTGACGAACCTAAATTCCGAACAGCCCGAGCACCAGCCGCATTGGTCCTCAGTTCGATAGTGGACGACTTTCGGCTTACCAAGGTACTCATGGATGGTGGCAGCGGATTAAACCTCATCTATGAGGAAACCCTTCGAAAAATGGAAATAGACTGGAGCCACATGGAGCGAAGCAACACAACCTTTAGAGGAATAATCCCTAGTCGGGAAGCGTGTTGTAGAGGAAAAATCACACTGGATGTGGTGTTCGGCACGCCGGATAATTACAGATCCGAGGAGGTCACATTTCAAGTGGCCCCGTTCAGCAGCGAATACCACGCTCTGTTAGGACGAGAGGCATTTACAATTTTTCAAGCTATACCCCATTACGGGTACATGAAGCTTAAAATGCCCAGACCCAACGGAATCATAACTCTCGCTAGTGACCCAGACATAGCACTCCGCGCTGAAAACAAGACAACCGCACTGGCCCTTGAGGCATTGTCTGAAGCCCTAGCGGCCGAGGAACTAACTTCTCTGCGCTCCACGGTGGACAGGGATGATGTGATACTCGACAAAAGATCCAAGTCAACCTCCTTTAAACCGGCAGACGAAATAGTCAAATTCCAGGTCCATCCAACGGACCCTGCAAAAACGGCCTCCATCGGGGCACAATTAAACCCTGATGTAGACGCTGCACTACGAGAATTCCTACGCAAAAATTGGGACATCTTTGCCTGGCACCCTTCAGACATGCCAGGAATCCCATGCAGGCTGGCCGAGCACAGCCTGAACATCCTAAAAGGATTCAAGCCTGTTAAGCAGGCTCTTCGGCGTTTCTCTGAACCTAAGAGACAAGCCATGGGAGAGGAGCTAGCCAAACTACTGGAAGCCGGATTCATCAGAGATATAAAACATCCGGATTGGCTAGCAAACCTGGTGATGGTACCAAAGAAGGACAAGTCCTGGCGCTTATGCGTTGATTTCAAAGACCTCAACAAGGCTTGCCCAAAGGATCCCTTCCCCCTCCCCACATTGATCAAATCATCGATGCTACTGCAGGACACAATTCGTTGTGTTTCCTCAATGCATACTTTGGCTACCATCAAATTAAAATGGCAGAGCCAGACCAAGCCGCGATGGCATTTATCACCCCATACGGCCCATTCTGCTTCAACACAATGCCCTTCGGGATCAAAAACGCCGGCGCAACATATCAGCGCATGATCCAAACATGTCTGGCCAACCAGATCGGCAAAACAGTTGAAGCATACATAGATGACGTGGTTGTCAAAACCAAGCATGTTGAAACTCTAGTAGATGACTTGAGGCTCACGTTCGATAACCTCCGAACATATGACATCAAGCTTAACCCGGAAAAATGCATTTTCGGCGTACCAGCCGGAAAGCTCCTGGGCTTCATTGTATCCGGTAGAGGAATTGAAGCAAACCCAGCCAAGATCCAAGCTCTGTCACAATTGGACATTCCAAAGGACCTCAAACAAATACAAAAATTGACTGGATGCATGGCGGCTCTAAGCCGCTTCATCTCCCGCTTGGGATAAAAAGCATTACCCCTTTATCACCTCCTCCGGTGCACCGAACACTTCGAGTGGACGGATGCCGCCACGGCCGGACTAGAAGAAATAAAAGCCATATTGGCAACAAACCCGGTCCTGGCCGTGCCTAACATCGGCGAACCAATGTTGTTATACATTGCCGCAACTCATCAAGTTGTAAGCGCAGTGCTCGTCGTCGAACGAGAAACGGACGGACACAAAATCCCTATTCAGAAACCAGTCTACTACGTGTCCACTGTCCTCACTCCATGCAAATCCCGGTACCCGCATTACCAAAAGATAGCGTACGTAGTGTTCATGGCGTCCCGGAAGCTACGACACTACTTTCAAGAGTGTTCAATAACAGTAGCCTCCGAAGTACCTCTTAATGATATTATAAACAACTGCGACGCGATGGGCCAGATTGCCAAATGGGCCATTGAGCTCCTCCCGTTCGACGTAACCTATAAGCCACGGCGAGCTATCAAGTCGCAAGTTTTGGCCGACTTTGTCGCTGAATGGACTGAAGCTGAACTCCCTAAAGAGTACGACACATATTCCAACTGGATCATGCACTTAGACGGCTCCAAAATGCTAGCGGGTCTAGGGGCTCGCATCATTCTAACGTCCCAAACAGGAGATACAGTTCAATATGTACTCCAGATAATGTATACGGACTCCAACAATGCAGCTGAATACGAGGCCCTTCTACATGGTCTCCGGATGGCAGTCTCCATGGGCATTCAACGCCTAGAGGTGCGTGGGGATTTGAACCTCGTGATATCCCAAATAAATGGAGACTTTGATGCCAAAGATCCAAAAATGGCAGCTTATCACAATGCCGTCCTAAAACTATCAGCTCGGTTTGAAGGGCTCGAATTTCACCATATAGCCCGAGAAAACAATCAGGCAGCAGATGTCTTGGCACACATCGGCGCAAAGCGCGATGCACTCCCCCCAACATTTTCTTGGAGAGGCTATTCAAGCCATCCATACAGTGGGAAGGGGAATCCAGAAATAACAATCCGGATCCAGCCGCACCACCTGACATCGAATTGCCCCGTGGTAACATCCTCAGCCCACATGATAATGGCAGTAATTGCCCCGTGGACAGAACCATTCTTAGCCTACTTAACTAGGAAGGAACTTCCCGAGGACCAAAATGAGGCACGCTGCATAGTGCGGCGATCTAAAGCCTATAAAGTCCACGAAGGACAGCTTTATAAGAAAAGCACCACCGGAGTCCTTCAAAGGTGTATCTCCGAAGAGGAAGGGCGGAACCTTCTGGCTGAAATTCATGTCGGACTCGACGGGCACCACGCCGCAGCCAGGGCCATTGTAAGCAAGGCCTTCCGTACTGGATTTTATTGGTCGACGGCCCGGGCAGAAGCTCAGGACTTAGTCCAACGATGCGTCGGTTGCAAATTATTTGCTAACCAAAGCCACATGCCACCTACCGCCCTCCAAACTATACCCATTACCTGGCCTTTTGCGGTCTGGGGGCTTGACATGGTTGGACCCCTTAAAGTTGGAACCAACAAGCAAAAATACCTATTGGTCATGGTGGACAAATTCACCAAATGGATAGAGGCCAAGCCTGTTAAGACGGCCGAATCCAGACCGGTGATAGACTTCATATCAGGGGTCATGCACCGTTACGGCGGCCCCCACAGCATCACCACTGACAATGGCACGAACTTTACGGTCGACGAGGTTAAACTCTGGTGCAAAAACATGGGCATCAAGCTCGACTACGCTTCAGTTTATCACCCACAAACTAACGGTCAAGTCGAGCGAGCAAATGGTCTAATCATGAGTGGCATCAAACCCAAATTAGTGCGATCCCTCAAGTAATCTAACACGCACTGGGTAGAGGAGCTCGACTCCATACTCTGGGGGCTGCGGACCATGCCGAATCGCACTACCGGATTCACACCATTCTTTATGGTATACGGCGCAGAGGCAGTCCTGCCCTGCGACATAATTCATGACACACCTCGCGTGCGCATGTACGAAGAAAGAGAAGCCGAGCTCGATCGGCAGGATAGTTTGGACGCATTGGAGGAGGAGCGCGGCGTGGCAAAAGCCCGTTTCGCATTTTATCAACAGCAGGCTCGAAGATATCAAAGCAGAGAAGTACGGGCCAAAACTTACAATGTTGGCGAACTAGTTCTATGCCTGCCGGACAAGAAAAAGGACAAACTCAAGCCCAAATGGGAAGGTCCCTTCATAATCGACCAAGTCCTGACTGGTGGAGCGTACCGTCTGCGAAATGCATCGGATAACCGACTCGAGCCGAACCCATGGAACGCAGCACGCCTACGAAGATTCTACGCCTAGCGCCGGACTCTGTGTTCGTCTCCTTCCCCTGTCTATTTTTTACACATTAGCTGCCTTATATTTCTCTCCCTCTCCCTCCTTTTTTCTTACAAGCCTTTAAGGGCTCGCTTGCGCATTGTTCGCACATAACTGACGCGCTACCCACGGTCATCATTCCTGGGGGCTTCTTTATCAGAAGCTTGTATATACGGGCCTCATGCCCAACACATGTGTCACACTTCCGCATGTACCTTTTATTCACCATTATATGCATCGATATGACTTAAGTTTTGGCCAAGCTGGGTTGCCTGGCTCCTGTGCTTACCCCTACATTCCCGATTATTCGGCTAGGTGGTAAAGGGAGCACCTCTGCGATTGTTACTGTCGGGTCAGCCGGATGTGTACCTCAGACTGGGTGAAGCCGAAAGCTAGCGTTCTTAAGGGAATATTCGGTCGGTGAACTAAAAGATGATTTTTCACTTGTTTATTTATCTGCCCCCAGATGCTTTTCTGCTTTTTTTCGCAGTCCGAAAATGCACTTTAGGGCATGCCTCCCAGGGAAAGGAACCCCTAACGGAACTATTCTCCCTGGAAGATGTTTCTTACTAACCATGTAATATAACATAACTAGTTGGGCACTTGTCTGCTAAATCACTAATGACCCCTACGCCTGGTCTCCACGCATGCCCCGGTTCTTACATAACCGAGAGGGTATTCGGACACACTCCGTACTATTTGGTCCAGAGGTTGAAGTGAAAAGGTCCGCAATGACAAATGATCTACAATCCAGCTAGAAGGCATTTTACATGTCATTTTTAATTACATAGTCAATTTGACTAGGTATATTCTTCTTCAATACCATCCAACAGGCTGTCCAATTTACAGTCCTGTTGGGAATATTTGGCGACCAGCTCTACTTGGCCGTACTCTAAACTGACAGGGATCTCCTTCCCATCGGGCCCCACAGGTCCGACCTCGGCCATGTGGTTTGGGTCAGCCTTCGTGTACCGTGTCTTCACCATGGCCCAGGCCTCCCTGGCGCCTTGACGGCAGGCCAATATCTGCTATAATCGGAAGCGCTGTCGCGCTCCCTTTAGCTTCTCTGCAAGCTCTCCAACGCCTTCGGGCATGGAGAGGGATGGCCACAAAGCCTGGACGACGCCTTGCATCGCCTGCCAAACTCGTTCGTGCAGTTGCGACAGCTCGGGAAGAAGGTCACCCGTAGAACCGGGCATTTCCTCCATAGGCCAACCTGTCAGCATACCTACAGACATAACTCTGTCAATCGACTTCCTCGCCGAACTCTTTTTTCGAAGGTTCGTTCAAGCACTTACTAAAAATGCCGCATCGAAGCCGTCGATTCTCCTTTACAGAATCCGATAGCTGAGCACGAACATCCTTTAGTTCCTCGCCCGGCTGGGTGTTGGCATCTTGAAGCTTCTTCTTCTCTTGCCTCACCCTCGTAAGCACGCTCTTGCGAGCCTTTAACTGGCGCAAGAGTTGTTGCTTGTCCGGGTCCACTCCGGCGCCATCTGTACTGTTGTTGTCAGAATTGCACACATGCCGCACTTCACAGCATACTCATCTTTCGAAACATATATTACCTGAGGGGGTCTCCTTGGCATTCCCCGTGGCGGCTAGTGCAGCCTCAAGTTGGGCCTTGCACTCTTCCAGCTCCTGGGACAGTTGCATATTCATTCTTGTAAGATCCTGCATAACAAATGATCCTTAAATAAGTTATTTTAACTGTTTCAAGTCTCGGGGGCTACTGACATATATAACCATCAGATTTACTCACCCGTATTTCTTTTACATATTGCTCTGTGGCTCTGGCCAGACCATTTTGAGCGGCACGGAGGTACGCATCTCCCTTATTAAAGGCGTCCAACGTCTCTTGGGAAAAATATGCGTGACGAAGAACAGTCCGGTGACGCCTGTGGTTCATGGCACTCTCTACCTCTGAATTTGTGGTAGATAGCCCATCCATGTCCTCGTGTTCGCCTCCGCTTCCAGACCCGGCCTTGATGCTTGGCCGGTGGATATAGTCCGGCGGGCGCTCTTCTTCCTAAAGAGAGCATAAGCATTAGTATGCCTTGAAGGCATAAACCCTGGGAATTAAAGTCGCACGCTGTACTGTTGCGCCGGCATCTCGATCCGGTCCGCACTTATTTTTAGCCCGCTGGGCCTCGATGGCCCTTGTTGGCTAGCCACCGCGGGCTCGGCCCTCCGCCTCAAGGACTTCCCCTGCAAAAAACACCATTGGTATATGGCGATAAAAAATAAGCATGGATGGATCCTCTTGAAAGTACTGGGACTTCGGTCTCAGTTACCTTTGAGGCCAGAAGTAGTCCGGGATAATCGGCCGTAATGGCCACTAAGGTGTTGTCCTTACTCAATTGATGAAACACCCCATCAATCAGCTCCACACAAAAGTTCGGGTCCTCTTGGGAGTCCGGGTCGAAGGACCGTTCCGGGTCCTCGGGTTGTGGAGGAGGGCTATTTATCTCCTTTACAGTCTGGTGTAGCTCCTGCGTTAAAATTGCTAGACTAAGTACTTAACTATGGGAATATGAAAATGGACAGGCAATTGAAAGCGTTCGCTTACCTAGCTTGGAGGATTGTACATAGAGAATCCGCCTCGTGGGTTGACATGGAGGAATTCCTCCTCCTATCCCTTCTATAAAGAGGATAAGATCTTCGTTAGGGTGGCGGCCCCTTGCGACCGCACCGGGTGGCGTCGTCCTCCCCGTTGAAATCCCACATGGGGTGGCCTCTTTACTGAAGCGGCTGCACCACCCAAGTAATGCATGTGGCCATGACCTCGATCATGGTCAGTCGTGGAATGAGCTAACAAGCTTATCCGGCTCATCAAGTAAAGGACGTCCCTGTCAGTTTCCCGCTGAGGGCTCTGTGGACGCCAGCTCAGGCGTTTCTTCAAGGGAGCATTATTGAACTCGGGGAGGCCGATCCGCACAGGGTCCAGCAGGGGAATGTCTTCTATATAAAACCATTCTAAAGGCCAGTCCTCAAACACCTTCTTTCGGGTTCCGAATAGATATCCGGTCCCGGCGATGTGCCATAGTTCCGCTCCGCCCACTTGATAAATTGACCCCTCCTGAGAACGAGGCACGAGGCAGAACAACTTCTTCCACAGCGCGAAATGGGCCTTGATGCCCAAAAACAGCTCGCAAAGGGCCACGAAGCCCGCAATATGCAATATGGAGGCAGGCGTGAGGTCGTGTAGTTGGAGGCCATAGAACTCCAGTAGCCCCCGGAGAAACGGATGAATTGGAAATCCGAGCCCTCTTATTAAATAAGGGACAAGGCATACCCGCTCTCCTTTGGAGGGATTGGGGACGCTCTCCGCCTGCTCTCCGCCATTATAGGTGGCAAGCCCGGCTCGAACTGGGACCATGTATGCTGGGGGGAGGAGCCCCTTGGTTTGGAGCACTACTAGCTCGCTGCGCGGGACGAAACACCTCTCCCAATCTCCAGGCCGAGGGCTGGAGGGGTGAGAGGAGGAGCTGTGTTGACCGGCCATGATGGAATCGATCTCTGTCTAATGCGCTCCGATGAATGCTCGCGAAGGGAAGATGGTGTGATTCGGATCTAAATCCCCATCTCTTTTATAGGCGGCCCATTTGCACAGCTAGGGGGGTAAATGAAAAAAGAACCCCTATCTTTTCGCATTCTTTTGACACGTGGAAGATGGCCATTATTGGGCGCGGAAGCCAAGGAGCGCAACACTCATCAGAAGCCGGACACTATTCGACAGGTATATGGGATTTGGGGAAGAACCCACCTTGCAATGCCGAAGACGAATCTACGCTCCGGACTCATCGTCATTTGAAGCCTGATTCAGGGGCTACTAAGGGAGATCCGGATTAGGGGGTGTCCGGATGACCGGACTATGACCTTTGGCCGGACTCCTGGACTATGAAGATACAAGATTGAAGACTTCGTCTCGTGTCCAGATAGGACTTTCCTTGGCATGGAAGGCAAGCTTGGCGATACGATATGTAGATCTCCTCCCATTGTAACCGACTCGGTGTAACCCTAGCCCTCTCCGGTGTCTATATAAACCGGAGAGATTTAGTCTGTAGGACGAACAACAATCATACCATAGGCTAGCTTCTAGGGTTTAGCCTCTCTGATCTCGTGGTAGATCAACTCTTGTACTACCCATATCATCAATATTAATCAAGTAGGAGTAGGGTTTACCTCCATCGAGATGGCCCGAAACTGGGTAAAAACATCGTGTCCCTTGTCTCCTCTTACCATCCACCTAGACGCATAGTTCGGGACCCCCTACCCGAGATCCGCCGGTTTTGACACCGATAGTCATCTTTATTTTACCCCCCGAGCCAGTGCTTCTCCGAGTGTTGGTCCAAACTAGAGCACCGTGCGGGACCATTCCTTGGCAACTTGGATTACGTCAGTACATGTACACTTAGCTTATCCGGTGTGCCCTGAGAACGTGATATGTGCAGCTCCTATCGGGATTTGTCGGCACAACGGGTGGTCTTGCTGGTCTTGTTTTACCATTGTCGAAATGTCTTGTAAACCAGGATTCCGAGTCTGATCGGGTCTTCCTGGGAGAAGGTATATCCTTCGTTGATTGCGAGAGCTTATCATGGGCTAAGTTGGGACACCCCTGTAGGGTTCAAACTTTCGAAAGTCGTGCCCGCGGTTATGGGCAGATGGGAATTTGTTAATGTCCGGTTGTAGATAACTTGACACCAGATCCGAATTAAAACACATCAACCGCGTGTGTAGCCGTGATGGTCTCTTTTCGGCGGTGTCCGGGAAGTGAACATGGTTTTTGGATTATGTTTGACGGAAGTAGGAGTTCAGGATCACTTCTTGATCATTGCTAGCTTCACGACCCTTCCGTTTGCTCTCTTCTTGCTCTTATTTGCATATGTTAGCCACCATATCATGCTTAGTCGCTGCTGCAACCTCACCACTTATCCTTTCCATACCCTTTTAGCTTTGCTAGTCTTGATACCCATGGTTATGGGATTGCTAAGTCCTCGTGGCTCACAGATTACTACAACAACAGTTGCAAGTACAGGTATTGCGATGATCATTATGCGAGAGCGATGTTTACTTGTTTTGGAGTTCTTCTTCTGCTTCTTCTTCGATCATGGGATAGGTTCCAGGTTGGCGGCCTGGGCTAGTAGGGTGGATGTCGTTTGAGTTTCTGTTTGTGTTTCATCCGTAGTCGGATGGTGCTCTTATGTAAGATGATGTTGTATTCGTGTGGCATTTTATGCCTTTTGTATGTATCCCCTTCTATTATGTAATGTTGATGTAATGATATCCACCTTGCAAAGCGTTTCAATATGCGGTTCTACCCTTGGTGGGACCTTCGAGTCTCTTTAGGATAGTATCGCATATTGGGCGTGACATCGGGCCCTAGTGACAAGCTTTAAGCATAGCAAAGTCATAGCAACATCAATCTCAGAACATAGTGGATACTAGGGATCAAACCATAACAAAACTAACTTGATTACATGGTAAATCTCATCCAACCCATCATCGTCCAGCAAGCCTATGATGGAATTACTCACGCACGGCGGTGAGCATCATGAAATTGGTGATGGAGGATGGTTGATGATGACGACGGCGACGAATCCCCCTCTCCGGAGCCCCGAACGGACTCCAGATCAGCCCTCTCGGGAGCGATTAGGGCTTGGCGGCAGCTCCATGTCATAAAACGCGATGAAACTTTCTCTCCGATTTTTTTTCTCCGCGAGACGAAAGATATAGAGTTGGAGTTGAGGTCGGTGGAGGTCCAGGGGCCCCACGAGATGGGGGTCGCCCCCCAGTCTCGTGGACAGGCCCTGGGCCCCCTGGTGTATTTCTTTCCCCTAGAAATTCTTATTAATTCCAAAAAGTGCCTTCGTGGATTTGCAGGTCATTCCTAGAACTTTTCTTTTCTACACATAAAACAACATCATGGCAGTTCTGCTGAAAACGGCGTCAGTCCGGGTTAGTTTCATTCAAATCATGCAAGTTAGAGTCCAAAATAAGGGCAAAAGTGTTTGGAAATGTAGATACATTGGAGACGTGTCATCGACCAGTCAGACCACCCGCCATGACTAGCTACCCCAGGGCGGTAGGCGCTGGTGGCCGACCCAGTCGTCGGGGGCACTCGACTGACCAAACTTCTGACGGATGGTGTCAGTGGCCTCAATATTCTATACGCCGAGGCTCTTAAGGGAATGGGCATTCCGATATCCAAACTCCACGAGAGCAACATGAGGTTCCATGGAGTCATCCCAGGAAAGAATGCCAATTCACTCGGCCAGATTGCTCTTGACGTGATTTTCAGCAATGAGAAGAATTATTGCAAAGAGAAGTTGACGTTTGAGGTTGTGGATTTCCAGAGTGCTTATCATACCATTCTGGGCAGACCTGCCTATGCTAGTTTCATGGCTCGACCATGTTATGTGTACCTCAAGATGAAGATGTCTTGCCCCGAGGGCGTGATAATGGTCTCCGGTAACCGGAAAAAAGCAGAGGACTGTCTTCAAGACGGTGCAAAGATACCAGACGAGTAGATGGCAGTTGTGGAATTCCAAGAGTATCAGAAGACTGCAGATCCGAGTGATTTGCTGCGTGCGAAGAGACTTGCCTCGAAGTCCGCATTCCAGTCGGCTGGCGAGACCAAGCCAGTTCAGATCCACCCGACCGATCACAATGCCGCTCCAACCCACATCTCAACGACACTCGATAGCAAATAGGAAGACGCGCTCATCCAGTTCCTCCGTGAGAACTGGGACATCTTTGCATGGAAGCCATCTGACATGCCTGGTGTACCCAGAGAACTGGCAGAAAACCGCTTGCGAGTCGACCCAAAAGCAAAACCTGTCAAAGAGCATCTTCGTCGGTCCGCCACGGAGAAGAAGAAGGCAATTGGCGAGGAGGTGGCTCGACTTCTGGCCGCTGAGTTCATCCGCGAGATATGCCACTCCGAGTGGCTTGCCAATGTCGTTATAGTTACCAAGAAAGAAAAATCACTTCGAATATGTATTGACTTCAAGCACATCAATCGGGTCTACCCGAAAGATCATTTTCCTCTGCCCCGCATCGACCAGATAGTCGACTCAACTGCGGGGTGCGAGCGACTGTCCTTTCTAGACGCTTATTCCGGGTACCATCAGATCCAACTGTTTGGACCGGACGAGATCAAGACAACTTTCATCACCCCATTTGGGTGTTTTTGTTATGTTACCATGCCCTTTGGCCTCAAGAATGCTGGTTCCACATTAATGCGCATGATTCAGAAGTGCCTGCTCACTTAGATCAGTCGGAATGTGGAAGCTACATGGACGACATAGTGGTTAAGTCACGCAAAGGTTCCGACCTGCTGACTGACCTTGCTGAAACCTTTGCCAACCTAAGAAGGTATGATATCAAGCTCAATCCATCAAAATGCACATTCGGAGTTCCCGGCGAAAAATTACTCGGTTTTCTCGTTTCCGAACAAGGAATCGATGCAAATCGTGAAAAGATTGGCACAATCCTATGAATGAAGCGCCCAATGCGCGTGCATGATGTTATGAAGCTTACTAGTTGTTTGGATGCATTGAGTCGATTCATCTCACACCTCGGTGAAAAGGCATTGCCTCTTTAGCGACTGATGAAGAAGTTTGACAAGTTCGAGTGGAATGATGAAGCCAAAGCAGCGTTTGAAGAGCTCAAAGCCCTGCTTTCTAGCCAGCCGGTGCTTGCTGCTCCAGTCAGTAAAGAGCCTCTGTTGATTTACATCGCAGCTAGATGACAAGTTGTCAGCACAGTGCTCACGGTCGAGCGGGAAGAGGAAGGCAAAGCCTTAAAAGTTCAGCGCCCAGTCTATTACATTTTAGAGGTCTTGACCCCGTCCAAGCAGAGATACCCTCATTATCAGAAGCTTGTTTATGGGATCTACTTAACCTTGAAGAAGATTGCATATTATTTCTCTGATCATTCAGTTTCAGTCATCAGCGACGCTCCATTATCAGAGATTCTGAACAACAGAGATGCAACTGGTCGAGTGGCAAAGTGGGCGATTGAACTTCATCCATTGGATGTCAAGTTTCAGGTAAAGAAGGCCATCAAGTCTCAAGCAATTGCAGATTTCCTCGCAGAGTGGACAGAACAACAGCAGCCGACTCAAATCTAGTCGGAACATTGGACCGTGTTCTTTGATGGGTCCAAGATGTTAAATGGCTCTGGCACAGGACTGGTCTTAATATCCCCATGAGGAAAGAAGCTCAGTTATGTCCACTAGATTCACTTTGATTCTTCTAACAATGAAGCTTAATATGAGGCACTATTGTATGGGTTGTGTATGGCCATTTCACTCGGCGTCCGACGCTTGATGGTCTATGGCGACTCAGATCTAGTGGTTAATCAGGTAATGAAGGAACGGTATGTCTGGAGTCCCTCAATGATTGGTTATTGGAACGCTTTGAGAAAGCTAGAGAAGAAGTTTGAGGGGTTAGAGCTTGACCACATACCACGAATCAAGAATCGGGCTGTTGATGATCTGGTGAAGATAGGTTCCACTCAGAAAGCTGTCCCCAACAATGTGTTCTTGGAGCATCTTCACACCATGTCAGTACAAGAGGATCCCTTCAAGGAGGATCCCCCGCAACCGATAAGTTCTACCAACCCGACTGAAATCGAGATTCCAGCTATGGTCGACTTGATCATGGAGGTCTTGGTGATTACACCCGACTGGATAGTACCGTACATTGCGTACATTCTCACGAAGGAACTCCAAGAAGATGAGCATGAAGCCCGTCAGATAGTCCGTCGATCCAAAACCTTCACATTGATAAAAGGACAGCTTTATAGAGAAAGTGTCACAGGAGTGGCTCAGTGCTGCATCACCCCAGAGGAAGGTCGAATGATCCTAAATGATATCCACTCCGGGACCTGTGGTCACCATGCGTCCTCTCGGACCATTGTGGCCAAAGCATACCAAGCGGGATTTTACTGGCCTCGAGCAAACAAAATGACAAAAGATATAGTCGACAAGTGTGCAGGCTGCCAATTCTACTCCAACATGTCCCACAAACCTGCGTCTTCCTTGAAGACTATTCCACTCGTCTGGCCATTTGCAGTCTGGGGGTTGGATATGGTTGACCCCTTCAAAACCGGTGTGAGTGGATTCACGCATTTGCTTGTAGCAGTCGACAAGTTCACTAAGTGGATCGAAGCTAGGCCCATCAAGAACCTTGGTGCAAGCACTGCTGTCAGTTTCATCAAGGAGTTGATATTTAGAATGGAGTTCCTCACAACATTATCACAAATAATGGATCCAACTTTGATTCTGACGAGTTTAAGGCATTATGTGCGACCCAAGGTTCTCGGGTCAACTACGCATCAGTCACACACCCGCAGTCGAATGGACAAGCCGAAAGGGCGAATGGTTCGATCCTGCAAGGATTAAAGCCCCACCTAATCTGCGACCTCAAGCATGCTGCTGGAGCCTGTGTAACAGAGTTGTCGTCCGTCTTATGGGGGCTGAGAACAACATCGAATCAGTTGGCTGACCGGACTCCTTTATTCTTGGTGTATGGTGCCGAGGCTATACTTCCGAGTGATTTGTTGCACAATGCCCCCCGAGTGGAACTATTCACAGAAGCTGAAGCAGAGCAAGCACGAGAAGATGTCGTTGATCTCCTGGAAGAAGAGCGCGAGATGGCTTTGATTCGGTCAACCATCTACCAGCAAGATCTGCGTCAATTCCATGCCCGAAATGTCAGAGGACGAGCGTTTCAAGAAGGAGACCTGGTACTCCGAGTGGATCAGAAACTACCTCACAAGCTTGCTCCGGCCTGGGAAGGCACCTTCATCATCACCAAGGTGGTTCACAACGGATCTTACCACATCTAAAAAATAGCCAAGAAGATGGATGAGCCACATGCGAGGAACGCAGAGCTGCTCCGCTACTTCTACACATAGATCACTCGACCTGACGAGTTGTAATAAAAGTATTTCAATTTTCTTTCCAAAGATAAGATTTTTTTTCAGTATCATAATGATCGGTTTGCCATAATCGTCTGTGTCCAAATCACCCAGTGGGTGGCTTAGCTGCGAATCTGATTTGCCTAAGTTAAAAACACTCCGAGTGGAGAGAAATCTTCCCACTCGGGGGCTTAGCTCGGACCCCATAATTACCTAAGTTAAAAACACTCCGAGTGGAGAGCAATCCTCCCACTCAGGGGCTTAGTTGCGACCCCGTAATCGCCTAAGTTAAAAACATACTGAGTTGAGAGCAATCCTCCCACTCGGGGGCTTAGGTACGACCTGTAATCGCCTAAGTTAAAAACATTCCGAGTGGAGAACAATCCTCCCAGTCGGGGGCTTAGCTATGACCCTGTAGTCGCCTAAGTTAAAAACATTCTGAGTGGAGAGCAATCCTCCCACTCGGGGGCCTAGCTGCGACCCCGTAATCGCCTAAGCTAAAAACATTATGAGTGGAGAGCAATCCT
>NC_041391.1:126215564-126227243 GCF_002162155.2 Triticum dicoccoides
CGTGATCGCCTAAGTTAAAAACATTCTGAGTGGGGAGCAATCCTCCCACTCGGGGCTTAGCTTCGACCCCGTAATCGCCTATGTTAAAAACATTCCGAGTGGAGAGCAATCCTCCCACTCGGGGGCTTAGCTGCGGCCCCGTAATCGCCTAAGTTAAAAACATTCTGAGTGGAGAGCAATCCTCCCACTCGGAGGCATAGCTGCGACCCCGTAATCGCCTAAGTTAAAAACATTCCGAGTCGAGAGCAATCCTCCCACTCGGAGGCTTAGCTGCGACCCCGTAATCGGCTAAGTCATGAAAGATCCCCTGAGCTATGCCACAAATACAACGTATGCTCCATCCCGATATGCAAGGACGACGAGATGTCGATTGAACACCACATATGAGCTACGAAGCAAATACAACATACGCTCCATCCCTATCCGCAAGGACGATGAGGTGTCAACCGAACACCATGTCTGAGCTGCGTCACAAGTACAGTGTGCGCTCCATCCCGATCCACAAGGACAACGAGGTGTCGATTGAACATAACGTCTAGGCTGTGTCACAAGTACAATATGTCCTTCATCCCGATCCGCAAGGATGACAACGTGTTGACTGAACATCACGTCTGAGCAGCGTCACAAGTACAACATGTGCTCCATCTCGAACCATAAGGATGATGAGGTGTCGACTAAGCACGTCGTCAAGGACAGATCTGTTCAGAATAGAAAAACACTCAGAAGCAACAAAAGCAAGAGCCAAGATATCCAAGGAAAACAAACTTCAGATAAATCCCGCAAAAGTTTAGAACCGCGACAGGCAGAAGTGCACGGGCATCGTGCCCAAAAGAGATTAACGGTTACATAACCACTTGGCATCCCGAGGCAAATAAAAGTTGGGACTTAATGTTTCATTCAATCGTCCGGAGAAGGACTCGCTGGGTCACAGAAATTGTCGAGGTCAATGCTGGCTACGATGCGCATGGCAGCGTCAAGGAAGGTGTCCATGAAAGACTGGAAATTGAGCTTCTTTGTGTTGGCAACCTTGAGGGCCACTAGTTGTCTTGTTTAACGTCCTTGCAGTGCACTCGGACCACTGACAGAGCAATGTCAGCACCACACCGAGCAGATGACTTCTTCCATTCCTGCAGTCGGCCAGGGATTTGATTCAGTCGAGCCATCAGAGACTTTGGATCCTGCGAGAGTTCCGCTTGAGGACAGAGTTCAGCATCAACCCGCGTCATCGCTGCCTTCAGTCGAGTGAGGTATTCCACGGCGCAGTCCAAACGAGACTCCAGCCGCAACACATTCATCGCAACACCGTCTTTGACGGGGCAGTTTATGGGATCGAGACCTGTCTCAACCTGCCCAGTTTCTACTTCAAAGTCCTGTCAAAGCTCTGCGCAGTCGGAAAAATAGTGAATTGACAGTTCAACAAGACATGTCAATCGACGGCCAAATCATTCGAACAAGAGGAAATACCTTCAAGTTTTAAGACCAACTTCGCAGCAAGCTGCCCAGATACGACTCTAGTTCGCCCTACTTGGCTTTGAGGTTCCCCACTTCATCAGTCAAGCTCTCCTTGTCCTTCTTCAGTTGCACAATCTCGTCTTCCATCTTGCCGACTGAAGCCAGCTTCTTGTCCGCAAGCATTGTTTTCTCTCGCGCCTCCTTCTGGGCTGCAGCAAGATCCAGGTCCTTCTTCTCTATAGCCTGCTTCATTTTCTCTAAAGAAATAACATTCTTCAGATGAGCCTGAAGTTGACGGTTTTCACTATGCACATCTGTTCGAGTGGAATCACTTTGGTCAAAGAGACTGGAAAGAAGAAAGGGAGAATCATAAGGTGAAAGGTTCCGAGTGGTTACCTCCCATAATAGTTGTTTCATCCTCGGCCTTCTTGAGGTTGTTCTTAGCTAGTTCCAAATCAAGATTGATGTTGATCTGCTTCTTATCCAGCTCAGAAAGTTGAGCCCCAAGATCACAAGACTTCTACAGTCAACAAAAGGGATATGTCAGTCGACAGAAACAAAAGTTAGTCTCAAAAAAAGTTGTTCTAAGACTACCAACAAATCAAACATTCAACAGTAGTCTCGGGGACTACACCCAGTGGGTGCACTTGGCATGCCCCCACTAGTCCGGTTCTTACCCTCGGCATGGTTTGCCCAGCATGAGTAAAAAAAAGGAAGCGATTCTCAGACCCAGCCGACTAGCAGCAGTTGACCGCGGTCTCGGGGAGTACACCCAATGGGTGCACTATGCATGCCCCCACTGGTTCAGAGAAACACTCGACTCAACCTAGTCGACTCAAGCAAAAAAGCTATGCCGTTTGACTACAGAAACACCACGGTGGGTGGTTGGATGAGAAAGGCAGACTCATAAATGCACATAAAAGGTTCCAAAACGCTCATCCAAGGACATCGTATGGGCAGTGAAGCGACAGTTACAACTATCACTACTCAAAAGATCAGTCGGAAATCAATAAACCTTGATGTTTGCTTGCCAAGCAGTAGTGGTGTTGTAGGCAACCTGACTGGCCTCATACACCACTTTCATCTGCTCCGTCACAAGGTTCACCTGGAGAAGAGCCTCCCTAGCAGGACTCAATGGATATTCTGGAGTCTGGTATCCAGCGAAGACGGATGATGGCAACATAGTTGGAGCAGCCAGAGGATCCGATGAGTGGAGTTGTATTGGAGTGGCAGAGGGCTGAGCAGCCGACCCCGATGGACGTTCAGTCGGCAGCGGATTGGCAAAAGTGACAGTGGTCCGAGCCAGATCTCCGGATCGCTCGACCACTGGCTCAAGCACATGCCCCTTAGCTGCCTTCTGGCTTGAGGCCCTGCCCCTCCTTCTTCTCTCCGTCAGAGGCACTCCTTCATCATCATCGGGTGGAAGGGTAATGACGTCCTGCAGAGTTGCAACAAAAACAATCCCAAGAGTTCAATCGACCAACAAACCAATTGACAGAATGAATTCAAGCTGGAAAAGGCCTACCAGCTCTGGAGGTGGCCGCGTCATCAGCTTCCTCATCCCCTGGGGCCTTGTCAACATCCATGTCAGTCGCAGAAGTCGCAGGGCTGAAAAAGATCATAATTCACTCGGTAAAAACAGAAGTATCAGTCGGAAGAATAAAACACAGAAAGATCGGGCGCTCACCCAGAGGCGGTAGGAGCGTCCATCTTGATCTTGGGCAAGGTCTTCCGAGCCTTCGAAGGCACAACCTGGGGCTGCTTGGCGACCTTTCCGCCGGCTCCGGAGTCGATGTTCAGGTCTGTTTCTACGCTTGGATCCTTGGAGACACGGTCTTGCCATGCCCGCCCGCTGGATCATGAAGAAGCTTGGATCGGCGCTTTGAGTGTGGTGGCAAGTCGACCCCCTCGTCATTGTCCGACTCGTCGCTCTCTTCCTCGCCGTCGTCCTCTAGAGACTGCCAATCGCCGCTCTTCCGCACTGTCCTCCCCCTCCTGGTCTTGCTCCGAAGTTTGTTCACCATTGGGCATATAGTACATCTCTGTATAAATCTACAAGACAAAGGGTCAAACAAATTTCAGTTGGATTCAGAAACAGATGCAAGACATATAAGAAATCAGTCGACAACAAAAGTCAAACCTTGTCTTGCTGGTTGTTAGCGCTGAACGGGTCGACTCTCCGGGCTCCTCTGGGGTTATCCTTGTTACCTGTAATACCATTCAACCACTGAGCCACCGTCATGGCTGAGACCTCCTCTGGATGGACCCGAGCAGTGTCATTGGCCCCAGAGTACCTCCACATCCAATGCTCACGAGCCTGAAGCGGCTGGATCCGTCGACTGAGAAACACCTCCAGCAAGTACATGCCTTTTACGCCCTGATTGATCAACTGAACCACTCTCTCCACGAGCATGTCGGTTTCCACCCTCTCGGCGGCTGTCACTTTCAACGGGGAAGGCGTCTAGGCACGATCTAAAGAGAAGGCGAGGTACGTGATGGTGTTGGGGAAAGTGGTGGAGCTGAGCTCCAAAGAAGTTCAAGAAAACTCTAAATAAAGGATGCGGAGGAAGGGAGAAACCCCGGTTGACATGGGTGGCGAGCAAGACACACTCAATCGGCCGCGGCTATGGCTCCGTCTCCCCCTTCGGCAGCCTTGCTGCTCCCTCGACAATCAGGCCAGAATCGGCAAGCTCCTCCAAGTCCTCTGGCCAGAGCGAAGATCGGATCCAATCGCCCTGGATCCAACCCGCCGGCAGCCCGGACCTCGACGACGACCCCCGAGCCGACTTCTTGCCCTTCGCCGCCCCCGTCGCCTTCTTAGCGCGCTCCAGCACCGCCGTCTTGTCCTTCACCATGGTGGCGGTGCGGCGGTGTCGAGAGCTATGGAGAAGAGAACAGCAGAGAAGCAGAGGAGATTGGGGGAGGATGGGAGCGCATAGTGCAAACACCTCGGACCCGACGCCTTATAAAGAGCCGCTTCCGAGTGGCTGACGCGTGGGCCCGAGCGATCATGTCTAATCCTGCAACAATCGCGCGCTTGGTACATGGCGAAAAAGGTGGCGTGGAGATCGAGGCACCCTTGCCTATCCATCCCGCTCACTGTGACGCGCCCCGCCCCGCGCGCTTCCCCAAAATTTCGAATCCCATGAGATCTGGAACACACCCTAACCAATCGCGTTCAGGATCTCCCGACGAAGGGAATACTCAACGGAATAACGTTGCAAACTCAGTCGACAATTTACTAAATCGATCAAGGCGACTAAAACAAAGTTGCAGTTTCATTGTGGGCCTCCAGTCGAACTCCAGTATTAATGAAGCACGACAGCCAAGGCAAGATTAACTTCCACCTTCTTTTCACTCGAACCTCAATCCATTCGGGGGCTAATGATGAGGATATAGACCTAGGGTAGGGTCATAGGCCTGACCAATACGCCCTACCCAAGGTCACCGCCCTAGAAGCAAAGGCACCCCAGAGACTACAGGGAATACCAATTGAATACGTCAAGTGCAATCCACTCGACCAGTCATATCACTCGGGTACCCCTCCTTCTCGATATCACTTGACCATACAAGAAACCACTAGACCTACTGAAGACTAGGAGTCGCACAGGACAGCAACGGTTAAGCATTCACTCTGTAGTCTTCAAAGGCATTAATAGCAATTTATAGCTGGCGTTATTAGTAACGCCCTCTCTTATTGTACATTGAACTCTCTATAACGGGGGATGGCTGGGGTCCTGGCGCACTTTATATAAGCCACCCCCTCCTCTGGCACAAGGGTTCGCACCCCCTGTAACACACACTCACATATAATAATCCAGTCGGGGCACTGAGACGTAGGGATTTTACCTCCTCCGAGGGGGGCCTGAACTCGTAAACACTTGCGTACAACCTCACCGTAGCTAGCACATTGCCTCCTCATACGTACCCCCTACTCTTACTGTCAGTCTTAGTACCACGACAGGACCAGAGGCTGTATCCCGATTCCCGATGAGGGTGGTTGGGAGCGGATTTTGGCATGACGCCCAGGCAGGTGTGCCCTCGGTGAGTGGCCTCGCGCGCAACTTGCGTTCAAAGACTCGATGGTTCGCGGGATTCTGCAATTCACACCAGGTATCGCATTTTGCTACATTCTTCATCGATGCGAGAGACGAGATATCCGTTGTCGAGAGTCATGTGGAATAAATAGATTTGCAACTTGAGGGATGGCTAGCAAGCTAGCCATGCCCCCGGGTTAGGCATAGTGCTCCTTGCCGCCTTCAGTGCCGTGGGTTCTTTTACCCCGAGCCCCCACCCTCTCCGAGGAGGGGAGGTGGTCGAGGCATTGGCCGAGCAATGGACGGTGCCGTCGCTGATAGATTGGATGACGCGTGCGCGATCTGTTTTGGTCAGGGTCAGGACAATGATCCTTCCGCAGGTTCACCTACGGAAACCTTGTTATGACTTCTCCTTCGTCTAAATCATAATGTTCAATGGACTTCTCGCGACATCGAGGGCGGTGAACCGCCCCCATTGCCGCGATCCGAACACTTCACCGGACCATTCAATCGGTAGGAGTGACAGGTGGTGTGTACAAAGGGCATGTACGTAGTCAACACGAGCTGATGACTCGCGCTTACTAGGCATTCCTCATTGAAGACCAACAATTACAATGATCTATCCCCATCATGATGAAATTTCCCAAGATTACCCGGGCCTGTCGGCCATGGCTATATACTCATTGAATACATTAGTGTAGCGTGCGTGCGGCCTAGAACATCTACGGGCATCACAGACCTGTTATTGCCTCAAACTTCCGTCACCTAAATGGCGATAGTCCCTCTAAGAAGCTAGCTGCATAGGGATGGCTCCGCATAATTATTTAGGAGGCTGGGGTCTCGTTCGTTAACGGATTTAACCAGAAAAATCGCTCCACCAACTAAGAACGTCCATGCACCACCAACCATAGAATCAACAAAGAGCTCTCAGTCTATCAATTGTTGTTATGTCTGGACCTGGTAAGTTTCCCCGTGTTGAGTCAAATTAAGCCGCAGGCACCATGTCTGGTGGTGTCCTTGTGTCAATTCCTTTAAGTTTCAGCCTTGCGACCATACTCCCCCAAGAATGAAAACACTTTGATTTCTCATAAAGTGTCGATGGAGTCCTATAAGCAACATCCACCGATCCCTGGTCAGCATTGTGTATGGTTGAGACTAGGACGGTATCTGATCATCTTCGAGCCCCCAACTTTCATTCTTGATTAATGAAAACATCCTTGGAAAATGCTTTCGCAGTTGTTCGTCTTTCATAAATCCAAGAATTTCATCTCTGACTATGAAATATGAATGCCCCCAGCTGTCCCTATTAATCATTACTCCGTTCCTGAAGGCCAACACAATAGGACCAGAATCCTATGATGTTATCCCATGCTAATGTATCCAAAGAAATGGCTTGCTTTGAGCACTCTAATTTCTTCAAAGTAACGATGTCGGAAACACGACCTGGCCAATTAAGGCTAGGAGTGCGATGCCAGCCGAAGGGTCGAGTAGGTCGGTGCTCGCCGTGAGGCAGACCGGCCGGCCCGGCCCAAGGTCCAACTACGAGATTTTTAACTGCAACAACTTAAACATACGCTATTGGATCTAGAATTACGGCAGCTGTTGGCACCAGACTTGCCCGATATTGTTATTTATTGTGCCCGATAATAATGTGCCCGATATTGTTATTTATTGTCACTACCTCCCCGTGTCAGGATATGATAATTTGCGCGTCTGCTACCTTCCTTGGATGTGGTAGCCGTTTCTCAGGCTCCCTCTCCGGAATCGAACCCTAATTCTACATCACCCGTCACCACAATGATTGGCCCCTATCCTACCATCGAAAGTTGATAGGACAGAAATTTGAATGATGCGTCACTAGCACGAAGGCCGTGCGATCCGTCGAGTTATCATGAATCATCGGATCAGCGAGAAGAGCCCGCGTAAGCCTTTTATCTAATAAATGTGCCCCTCCCAGGAGTCGGGGTTTGTTGCACGTATTAGCTCTATAATTACAACGATTATCCGAGTAGCACATACCATCAAACAAACTATAACTGATTTAATGAGCCATTCGCAGTTTCACAGTTCAAACTGGTCCATACATGCACATGCATGGCTTAATCTTTGAGACAAGCATATAAATACTGCTAGGATCAACCAGGTAGCACATCCTTTGTGGCGCCCAGCACGGCCATCGTCCTATGCTTCCACTTTCGTGGAAACTCAGAGGCAACAGCCGGCTCGGTGGTCGCCCTTGAGCGACACAGCTCTTCCTCCTTGAGGATTGGCGTAGAGAATCGCGTATCCTACCATGTAACTTTGGAGAGGTAGATGTAACTCCTGTTCTGGTTGTTCTCAGTTCGGAGAACTTTGGGTTGGGTCGTGGCAATCGAAAGGGCCACGACCCTTTATCGTGAGCAGCATCCGAGAACAAAAGCAGGAGCGAGGTTGCCTTGATAACAGCAGGCACGTACTATGCCAGTGTGTCACGCCCAATATGCGATACTATCCTAAAGAGACTCGAAGGTCCCACCAAGGATAGAACCGCATATTGATACTCTTTTGCAAGGTGGATATCATTACATCAACATTACATAATAGATAGGGATACATACATAAGGCATATAATGCCACACGAATACAACATCATCTTACATAAGAGCACCATCCGACTACGGATGAAACACAAACAGAAACTCAAACGACATCCACCCTGCTAGCCCAGGCTACCGACCTGGAACCTATCCCCTGATCGAAGAAGAAGCAGAAGAAGAACTCCAAAACAAGCAAACATCGCTCTCGCGTCATGATCATCGCATAACCTATACCTGCAACTGTTGTTGTAGTAATCTGTGAGCCACGAGGACTCAGCAATCCCATTACCATGGGTATCAAGACTACCAAAGCTTAAAGGGGAAGGAAGGGGTAAAGTGGTGAGGCTGCAGCAGCGACTAAGCATAGATGGTGGCTAACATACGCAAATCAAAGCGAGAAGAGAGCAAGCGGAACAGTCGTGAAGCTAGCAATGATCAAGAAGTGATCCTGAACTCCTACTTACGTCAAACATAACCCAAAGCCGTGTTCACTTCCCCGACTCCGCGAAAAGAGACAATCACGGCTACACACACGGTTGATGTCTTTCAAATTCGGATCTGCTGTCAAGTTATCTACAACCGGACATTAACAAATTCCCATCTGCCGCATAACCGCGGGCACAACTTTCGAAAGATTATACCCTACAGGGGTGTCCCAACTTAGCCCATGATAAGCTCTCACGATCAACGAAGGATTTAGCTTCTCCCAGGAAGACCTGATCAGACTCGGAATCCCGGTTGAGAAGACATTTTAACAATGGTAAAACAAGACCAGCAAAGCCGCCCGATGCACCGACAATCCCGATAGGATCTGCACATATCTCATTCTCAGGGCAACACCGGATGAGACTAGCTATGAGTAAAACTAGCCCTCAAGTTTCCCCGAGGTGGCCCCGCAGGCAACTCGGTTTGGACCAGCACTTAGAGAAGCACTGGCCCGGGGGGCTAAAATAAAGATGACCCTCGGGTTGGCCGACCGAAGGGAAGGGTATAGGTGGTGGTGAGGCAAATGGTAAAACCAAGGTTGGGCCTTGCTGGAGGAGTTTTATTCAAAGCGAACTGTCAAGGGGGTCCCATAAATCACCCAACCGTGTAAGGAACGCAAAATACGGGAACATAACATCGGTATGACGGAAACTAGGGCAGCAAGAGTGGAACAAAACACCAGGCATAAGGCCGAGTCTTCCACCCTTTACCAAGTATATAGATGCATTAATTAAATAAGAGAAATTGTGATATCCGAACATAACCCTGTCCACCATGGAGCAATCTTCAACTTCACCTGCAACTAACAACGCTATAAGAGGGGCTGAGCAAAGTGGTAACATAGCCAAGTAAAGGTTTGCTAGGAAGCGTGCAAAAGGTTAGAGGCTGACATGGCAAATTGGGAGGCTTGAAGAGCAAGTGATAGGTAGTGCAGCAAAGAAATAGAACGAAGCAACTAGCATAGCAATGATAGTAATGAGATCCAAGGTCACGGTCATCTTGCCTGAAATCCCGCAAGGAAGAAGAACGAGTCCATGAAGAATATGAACGGATGAAGCCGAACCAAGCGTAGACTATCGAATCCTCACGATCGCAACAAAATGGGAACTATCGAGAAGAAGCACACAACATAGTAAACACACCACACAAGAACAAGGCATGATGCACAACCAATCATGATGCATGACAAAGGCTACATGAAGCTACTCATGGCAAGAGATGATGCAAACAAGAGCAACACATCAAGACAAGTTTAAATGAGGCCGGAAACAACATACAATGATTCCGGTAAGTCCTCATATGCAATTTTCGAGATTGGTCCAGATCTGAATAAACCTTATGTTCAAGTTGTTAAACAGCAAGTTAAGATGCACCAAGATGATGTACACGAGATTCTAGTCAAGTTACATATAAAGTTCATTTAATTCGGAGCTACGGCCTAGAAGATATGAGCAAAACAAGTTAAACATGGCATTGATGCAAAATGCATCCAAACATCAAGCAAACACCTCAAACAAGGATGCAACATGATAATATGCAGCTACATGCAAAATCAAGCAAGTTTCATATAGAGCACACTCAAAACGGAGCAACGGTTCAACACACACATGAAACAAGTTTAAAGGACAAGTTGTCCAAAACAGCAACTAGGCATCTTGCAAGTATCAAAACAATATGCTACAGCACCTCAACAGAAAAAAAGGCATGGACATGATCTACAGGTAAAGCATGACAAAACATGAACACTGAGCTATCTCCAGAAATCACTAGAACATGCTCCAAAACACATGGCAAGATTGCAAATAATAACAGTTTCAGACTTTGCAGAAATAACATCAGGTTGCAATGTTTAGAGCTATCAAACAACATGTTACAGGAACTTATCATGACAAACAAAGGCATGGCATGAATCTAATATTTTCATAAAACAAAAGTCCCTTACTGACCATGAGCCAAAAAGGATCAGAAGATATGATGGCACCCATGTAAACATGGCAAAAGATATGACACATTCAAACATGGCAGGAACAACAATAAGTAGGCATGTTGGTGAGCTTGTACCGCTCACCACAGAGCAATACATGGCATGAAAAGGCAACCAATAGTAAGAAGACATGTTTATGAAGCTAAGAATGGCAATATCAAGTTCATAAGGTGCATGGATCACTTAGCAAAGCTCATGGCAAAACTGAACTTATTGTTAACAGGCTGACAACAACATTTTTTAGCAACTTTGGAGCAAGATAACAACAAGATACAGCAGGCTATAAATGCAACAAGGGACATGAATGGATAGAGCATGACATGTATAACAAAACATCCTTAGCGGACATCCCTAGATTTTGCAGAGAATGACTTGTAGTAGCAGGTTTACATAGCATCATAACATAGCAGATTCAGCCTAGCAAAATAGCAAGAGCAAGTACCCTACTTAACAAGCTTGATGCACTCACTACACAACTCACAAAAATACATGGATGGCACCCCTGTAAAGATGGCATGATGTAGTTCAAAACACATGTAGAGCTCATCCTCATAGGGTGCACACATCAAATGCAACAAAAATGACAAATCACCAAGTTCTGTTAACAGACAGCAGATAACATCATATAGCACTCTTGCAACGATGATACGGGCATCAAGTTGAACTCAAACAAACATGGCACAATGGAATTAAATGAAGAGCATCTCATGATGAACATTTTCACATATTACACGCACAAAACGGAGCAGTATGCAACAAGTTATTGCAGGTCAAAGTATGCACCAGAATGATGAATTTCAGGGACTTAGCAGTATTTGAGAAAAAACAGATCAAGCGCGATTTAGCTAAGTTGTGCACGGGGCGAGGGGTAGAGGAGGGCTCACATTGGGCTTGGCACAGATTGGAGAGGAGGCGGGCCGGCTGGGAGCTGGGCTGGGCCTCGGGGCGACGTGGCCCACGTGGGCGCGGTGCGGGCGGCCGGGTCGAGCGGCTCCTCCGCTCGACCCCGACCAGGGAGGCGGTGGCGGAGGAAGGGGCACCAGCGGCGGGCGGCTCCAGCGAGGCCAGGGACAGGCGGGGATGGCCGGATCCAGGCGACAGCTCGCCGGATCTAGGCGCGGGGGAGACGAGGCGGCGGAGGGGC
>NC_041391.1:126227440-126260209 GCF_002162155.2 Triticum dicoccoides
GACGCGGGCGGAGGGAGGTGCGCAGCAGTGCGCGGGATCCGCCGGGCGGATCGGGCGGAGGCGGCGGACGAGCCGGGCCGGGAGGGCCGCGGCTGGGCCTGGCGGGCCCGCGTGATGGAGACGGTGGCGGGGAGCTGACGTGGCGCGACGCGATTGGACGGGGCGGCGGCTGGACGCGGCCGCCACGGGGTTGGACATGTCCGGTGTGGCGCGGAGGGGAAGATCTAGGGTTAGGGGTCTATTTCATCCGAGATTTCGGGGGAGAGGGACATATAAATAGGTAGAGGGAGCTAGGAGACTCCAAATGGAGTGCGGTTTTCGGCCACGCGATCGTGATCGAATGGCGGAGAGCATGGAGGGGGTTTGGATGGGTTACTGGGCCACTTTTAAGGGGTGTTGGGCTGCAACACAAAGAGGGCTTTTATGGTTACCCGGTTAACCGTTGGAGTACCAAATGACCTCCAAATGGCACGAAACTTGACAGGTGGTCTACCGGCGCTATACCAAGGCCGCTTGGCAAACCTCGGTCCATTCCGAGAATGTTTTTAACACCTGCACATGAAAAGAGGCAAAAGGGGGCGCCAGGGAACATAAGAGTGCCGGATTGCAAAACGGACAACGGGGAAAATGCTCGGATGCATGAAACAAACACGTATGCAAAATGAGATGCACATGATGACATGGACATATGCAACATGCAAGCAAATGACATGGCAATGACGTCGAATAACTGGCAGACACCTGGCGCATCGAATCCGGGGCGTTACAACACTCCTCCACTAACAAGAGATCTCGTCCCGAGATCTTAGGACCGAGACGGAAGGGAAAAGGGATGAGGTGAAACAAAAACTCAAGAGCAGAAGCAAAGAATTGAGAGCACTCGAGAAGAAGAGAGGAACGATGCGAATGATGAGAATCGAAAGCTCATGGAATCAGATAGACTATGAAACCACTCCGGTTAGAACGAGATAAGAACGAATAAGACTGAAAAGGATTTAGGCAGCACTCCGGCTGAGACATGGAGGAATAGAACACGAGCTTGAGAGGATGTAATGATACTTGATGAAGACATGACACAAAACCTCCGAAAAGAATTGAAAGAGTTGAATGAAAAGAACTTAGAAGGAAGGATTGAATGGAGTTGTTGAGAAAATCAACAACGAAAAGAATAAGCTTGTTGTGGTCTTATAGGTAACATCTCAAGATCATAAGGTGATAACCAGCCACAAACAGAAATGATTGGATAGCTGAGAAGAATGAAGAAATGCAAAACTCCATTTCAAAATAATACAAAGGATTAATTGCACCTCGAGAAGCAAGAAGAAGGATACTTGAGTTCCTCCAACCAAATCTTGATGAACTCTTGAAGAATGAATTGAATCATGAAGAACCACCATGAGGAACTCCGGTGAAAAAAAAGGATGATGAGATAGAATGAAGGATGAAAAGAAAAAGATTAAAGCCTTGTGGTGATTTAGATGGAGGTTACAACGAAATGGCCGAGGAAATTTGAACTCCGAAAAAAGAAAAGATGAAAAGACTTGGAACTAGAATTTATTCAACACGAACAAACTCAAAAGGAAGGGATTACTCACTTGGATGAAATAAGAATAAGATTTATTGTATGATTATCCTTCTTCAAATTAAATTGATGACAAGCGATGGGTTTGGCATGCAACTTATTCTTGTTGAAAAAGGGTTAAGGGGAATGTGGCACAAAACTTCAGAAAGTCTTCATGAACCACCGGTAGATTGGAAAGAACGAATGGATTGAATGATAATCAATGAAAAAGAATCTTGAATGAACCACCATAATAATTCGAAAATGACTGATGAAAGAGACTGAATCACCGGGAAGAATTAGAAGAACAAATATGGTAGAGGGGATTTAGATGCAAAAGAACAAAGAGATCACGAGCTGATTAAAGAACACTTGAACGAAGCACCGGGATAATTAGAGAACGATAGCCGGAATGTGGGGACGAAGAATTCTTCTAGAACGATGGCCTCTAGTGAAAAGAAACGGGAAAAACAACTCCTGACAAACTCCGCATGGTTAATAAAAGAATATCTGACAAATGGAATAAATCGAGAGGATAACAAGAAGCTAGAACCAAGAATCTTCGGAGGAACGGACAAGATTTAGAGAAACTCTTCTTCGGTCTTCAACTAACGACGAGAAACACCACCAAAATTACTGAGATACTCCGGGAGAATGGAAAGCAAAGAAGTTGAGCCAACAATGAAAGAATTTGAAATTGATCTTGGAAAAGGCATTTAACTGATGGAATCCATTCTTACGTCACACTTGAAAAGAATTGAGAGTACTCCGGGGGAATTAGAAGAGTCAGGTAAGATCCTGGGAAAAGACCTCTGGGTTAGGGCCCACTAAAAGAAAACACCGATGGAAAGGATTGTTCAACAGATAGATGAAGCACCGGAACAATTGAAATATTTGAATGAGGTGACAACCTCGAATTAATTGGAACAGAGACGAATCTCCTGAGATGTCCTGAGCACTCCGGAAGGATAAACTGGCGAGAGACGAACAAGCAGGGAAAACACTTGATCCAAGGAAAAGAATGTGATCAACCCGAAAAAAACTTGAATATAATCCACCGGAGAAGAAAAGAGATGAAGAATGCCCACCGAGACGAGAATTCACCGGTTGAAATGATTGACGAAAGATTGAAGGGTTCCGCACGAATGAAATTGATGGTCGGGAGAGATTCATGCTCCGGGAAGAAAAGGGTGGGAGGGCGGGAAAACAAAGGCAACTTGGAACGGGAAAAACCGATGAATAACTTGAAGAGAAAACACTGGTTGAAATCATTGAGGAAAGAAAGCAAAGATTTCGCATGAGTAGGATGGATACTCGATTACAGACTCCGGTTCCGAGAAGCAAAAGGGGTGGGCGGGTGGGAAAAGAAAACAACTGAGGATTGAACTTAAAGATGAAAAGGCTCGAGTCAACTTGACGAGAAATGCATCGGATGAGAAGAGGTGAGAACCCACGATCGGAAAACCAACTGCGTGATCCTAAAGAAAGTTTGAAAGGGAAGAGGAGTAATTCAAAACACCTACGTTAAGATTCCTTACCAGAGCGACGAAGGGGCTGAGGAGTCAAAAGAATTCCTACTCTCCGATATAACTAGACTCCGAAAACAGTTATTTTTTTCTAGACTCAACAACGGCCAAACTACACGATCAATCAAGGGGGCTCTATGGTTGGTCGAGGCTCTGATACCAACTTGTCACGCCCAATATGCGATACTATCCTAAAGAGACTCGAAGGTCCCACCAAGGATAGAACCGCATATTGATACGCTTTTGCAAGGTGAATATCATTACATCAACATTACATAATATATAGGGATACATACATAAGGCATACAATGCCACACGAATACAACATCATCTTACAAAAGAGCACCATCCGACTACGGATGAAACACAAACATAAACTCAAATGACATCCACCCTGCTAGCCCAGGCTGCCGACCTGGAACCTATCCCCTGATCGAAGAAGAAGCAGAAGAAGAACTCCAAAACAAGCAAACATCGCTCTCGCGTCATGATCATCGCATAACCTGTACCTGCAACAGTTATTGTAGTAATCTGTGTTGGAAATATGCCCTAGAGGCAATAATAAAAGGATTAATATTATATTTCCTTGTTAATGATAATTGTCTTTTATTCATGCTATAATTGTATTATCCGGAAATCGTAATACACGTGTGAATACATAGACCACAACATGTCCCTAGTGAGCATCTAGTTGACTAGCTCGTTGATCAACAGATAGTCATGGTTTCCTGACTATGGACATTGGATGTCATTGATAACGAGATCACATCATTAGGAGAATGATGTGATGGACAAGACCCAATCCTAAGCATAGCACAAGATCGTGTAGTTCGTTTGCTAGAGCTTTTCCAATGTCAAGTATCTTTTCCTTATACCATGAGATCGTGTAACTCCCGGAGACCGTAGGAGTGCTTTGGGTGTACCAAACATCACAACGTAACTGGGTGACTATAAAGGTATACTACGGGTATCTCCGAAAGTGTCTGTTGGGTTGACATGGATCGAGACTGGGATTTGTCACTCTGTATGACGGAGAGGTATCTCTGGGCCCACTCGGTAATGCATCATCATAATGAGCTCAAAGTGACCCAATGTCTGGTCACGGGATCATGCATTAGGGTACGAGTAAAGTGACTTGCCGGTAACGAGATTGAATGAGGTATTGGGATACCAACGATCGAATCTCGGGCAAGTAACATACCGATTAACAATGGGAATTGTATACGGGGTTGCTTGAATCGTCGACATTGTGGTTCATCCTATGAGATCATCGAGGAGCATGTGGGAGACAACATGGGTATCCAGATCCCGCTGTTGGTTATTGACCGGAGAGCCGTCTCGGTCATGTCTACGTGTCTCCCGAACCCAAAGGGTCTACACACTTAAGGTTCGGTGACGCTAGGGTTGTAGAGATATTTGTATCCAGCAAACCGAAAGTTGTTCGAAGTCCTGGATGAGATCCCGGACGTCACGAGGAGTTCGGGAATGGTCTGGAGGTAAAGAATTATATATGGAAAGTCAAGTTTCGGCCATCGAGAAAGTTTCGGGGGTCACCGGTATTGTACCGGGACCACCGGAAGGGTCCCGGGAGTCCACCGGGTGGGGCCACCCATCCCGGAGGGCCTCATGGGCGGAAGTGGGAGGGGAACCAGCCCCTGGTGGGCTGGTGCTCCCCCCTTGGGCCCCCCTGCGCCTAGGGTTGGGAACCCTAGGGGAGGGGGCGCCTCCACTTGCCTTGGGGGGCAAGGCAGCCCCTTGGCCGCCGCCGCCCTAGGAGACCCCATCTCCTAGGCCGGTGCCCCCCTGGGGACCCTATATATATAGAGGGGGGAGGGAGGGCAGCCGCACCCTTGCACTTGGCGCCTCCCTTTCCCCTTGCTACACCTCTCCCTCCCGCAAACGCTTGGCGAAGCCCTGTCGGGATCCCTGCTGCATCCACCACCACGCCATCGTGCTGCTGGATCTTCATCAACCTCTCCTTCCCCCTTGCTGGATCAAGAAGGAGGAGATGTCATGCTGACCATTTCTGTTGAACACGGAGGTGCCGTCCGTTCGGCGCTAGGATCTCCGGTGATTTGGATCACGATGAGTACGACTCCCTCAACCCCGTTCTCTTGAACGCTTCCGCTCGATCTACAAGGGTATGTAGATGCACTCCTCTCTCTTGTTGCTAGATGAACTCATAGATTGATCTTGGTGAAACCGTAGGATTTTTTTTCCTGCAACGTTCCCCAACAGTGGCATCATGAGCTAGGTCTATGCATAGTTCTCTTTGCACGAGTAGAACACAAATCTGTTGTGGGCGTAGATGTTGTCAACTTTCTTGCCACTACTAGTCTTATTTTGCTTCAGCGGTATTGTGGGATAAAGCGGCCCGGACCGACCTTACACGTACGCTTACGTGAGACAGGTTCCACCGACTGACATGCACTAGTTGCATAAGGTGGCTAGCGGGTGTCTGTCTCTCCCACTTTAGTTGGAGCGGATTCGATGAAAAGGGTCCTTATGAAGGGTAAATAGAAGTTGACAAATCACGTTGTGGCTTTTTCGTAGGTAAGAAAACGTTCTTGCTAGAACCCTACTGCAGCCACGTAAAAGATGCAACAACAATTAGAGGACGTCTAACTTGTTTTTGCAGCAATTGCTTTGTGATGTGATATGGCCAAAAGTTGTGATTAATGATGAATGATATATTGTGATGTATGAGATCATGTTCTTGTAATAGGAATCACGACTTTCATGTCGATGAATATGACAACCGGCAGGAGCCATAGGAGTTGTCTTAATTATTATATGACCTGCGTGTCAATGATTTAACGCCATGTAATTACTTTACTTTATTGCTAAACCGTTAGCTATAGTAGTAGAAGTAATAGTTGGCGAGCAACTTCATGGAGACACGATGATGGAGATCATGATGATGGAGATCATGGTGTCATGCCGGTGACGAAGATGATCATCGAGACCCGAAGATGGAAATCAAAGGAGCTATATGATATTGGCCATATCATGTCACTACTATTTGATTGCATGTGATGTTTATCATGTTTTTGCATCTTGTTTACTTAGACCGACGGTAGTAAATAAGATGATCCCTCATAATAATTTCAAGAAAGTGTTCCCCCTAACTGTGCGCCGTTGCGATAGTTTGTTGTTTCAAAGCACCATGTGATGACCGGGTGTGATAGATTCTAACATTCACATACAACGAGTGTAAGACAGATTTACACATGCAAAACACTTAGGTTAACTCGACGAGCCTAGCATGTACAGACATGGCCTTGGAACACAGAGACCGAAAGGTCGAACATGAGTCGTATGGAAGATACGATCAACATGGAGATGTTCACCGATGATGACTACTCCGTCTCACGTGATGATCGGACACGGACTAGTCGACTCGGATCATGTAACACTTAGATGACTAGAGGGATGTCTAATCTGAGTGGGAGTTCATTAAATAATTTGATTAGATGAACTTAATTATCATGAACTTAGTCTAAAATCTTTGCAAAAATGTCTTGTAGATCAAATAGCCAACGCTCAT
Organism: Triticum dicoccoides; assembly: GCF_002162155.2. Classification (NCBI taxonomy): domain Eukaryota; kingdom Viridiplantae; phylum Streptophyta; class Magnoliopsida; order Poales; family Poaceae; genus Triticum; species Triticum dicoccoides. The sequence goes on from NC_041391.1 coordinate 126,234,075, forward strand.
GTCAACATGAACTTCAACGCGTTCCTAGAGAAAATCAAGCTGAAAGATGATGGCAGCAACTATACGGACTGGGTTCGGAACCTGAGGATCATCCTCATAGCTGCCAAGAAAGCATATGTCCTAGAAGGACCGCTAGGTGAAGCACCCATCCTAGAGAACCAAGATGTTATGAACGCTTGGCAGTCATGTGCTGATGATTACTCCCTCGTTCAGTGCGGCATGCTTTACAGCTTAGAACCGGGGCTTCAAAAGCGTTTTGAGCAACACGGAGCATATGAGATGTTCGAGTAGCTGAAAATGGTTTTTCAAGCTCACGCCCGGGTCGAGAGATATGAAGTCTCCGACAAGTTCTATAGTTGTAAGATGGAGGAAAATAGTTCTGTCAGTGAGCACATACTCAAAATGTCTAGGTTGCACAACCGCCTGTCCCAGTTGGACGTTAACCTCCCGGACGAGGCGGTCATTGACAGAATCCTTCAGTCGCTCCCACCGAGCTACAAGAGCTTTGTGATGAACTACAATATGTAGAGGATGGTGAAAACTATTCCTTAAGTATTTTCAATGCTGAAGTCAGCAGAGGTAGAAATCAAAAAGGAACATCAAGTGTTGATGGTCAATAAAATCACCAGGTTCAAGAAAGCCAAGGGTAAGAAGAACTTCAAGAAGGACGGCAAGGATGTTGCCGTGCCCGGTAAGCCAGTTGCCGGGAAGATGTCAAAGAATGGACCCAAGCCTGAGACTGAGTGCTTTTATTGCAAAGGGAAGGGTCACTGGAAGCGGAACTGCCTGTCGTGGTTCTAAGTCTGATAGTAGTGTAGGGGGGTACTAAGGAGAGGCAAGATCCTAGCTATGGAGTAGTTGTGCACACAAGTGTTTTACTAGTTCAGGCCCTTCTCGGAAGAAGTAACAGCCCTACGTCTCGGAGCGCGGAGGCGGTCGACTGGATTATATGTGTGAGAGTTACACGGGTGTGAACCCTTCTACCAGTGGAGGGGGTGGCTTATATAGAGGACGCCAAGACCCCAGCCAGCCCACGTAGCGGAGGGTTAAAGTACATTAAGGTCCGGCGTTACTGGTAACGCCTTACATAAAGTGTCATCATGACCATAAAGACTACTTAATTACATACCGTTTGGATACAGAGTAGATCTTGAACTCCTGGTGGTCGAGTGAGTCTTCATGATCGAGTGTCTTCATGTTCGTCGAGTGTCTTCTAGTCCGTCGAGTGGAGTTCCTCTTGGTCGACTGGAAGACGGCTTCTTCTTAAAAGATGTCCTTGGGGAGGGTACCTTGGACAGGTCCATGACCCTACCCTAGGTACATGACTTCATCATTAGCCCCCGAATGGATCGAGGTTTGAGTGAGGAAGGAGTTGGCAAATTTTTTGACCTATTTCCTGGTGTTGTAAAGGTGTTTTGCTCTGGATCAACGACTTTCAAGTGAGGATGTCAACTTTCTTTCAGTCGCCTTGATCCATTCTTCATATCTGTCGAGTGAACTTTATGAACTTGGAGATTTCGGAACGACGGATCGTAGGAGATCTTCGTCTGACAAGTTGCCCTGTGGTTAGTGGATTTAGTGGGATCTGAATTTTGGGAAGCGCGCGAAGCGGAGAAGACCACGGTACTCGGAAGGGATAAGGCAGAGATGCCTCGATTCCCACGCCGCCTTTTTCGCCACGTATCGCATGTGCGACTGTTTCGGGATTTGACAGGATTGCCCGGGCCTACCCGTCAGCCACTCGGAAGCGACTCCATATAAGGGACCAGGCGGAGGTTTTTGAACAGTGCTCCCTCATTTTCCCCTCCCTCGTCTCCAGATTCTGTTGGGGAACGTTGCCGAAAATTAAAAATTTTCCTACGGTTTCACCAAGACCCATCTATGAGTTCATCTAAGCAACGAGTCATAGGAGAGAGATTTCATCTACATACCACTTGTAGATCGCGTCCTGAAGCGTTCAAGAGAACGGTGATGATGGAGTCGTACTCTCCGTGATCCAAATCACCGATGACCAAGTGCCGAACGGACAGCACCTCCGCGTTCAACACACGTACGGAGAGGATAACGTCTCCTCCTTCTTGATCCAACAAGGGGGAAGGAGAGGTTGATGAAGATCCAGCAGCACAGCGGCGTGGTGGTGGATGCAGCAGGACTCCGGCAGGGCTTCACCAAGCTGCTGCGGGAGGAGGACGAGGTGTAGCCCGGGAAGGGAGGTGCCAAGACACAGGGTGCGGCTGCCCTCCCCCTTGCCCTCCTTTATATAGGCCCCCAGGGCGGGGGGCGCCGGCCCTGGGAGATCCAATCTCCCAAGGGGGGCGGCGGCCAAGGGGGTGGAGTGCCCCCCAAGGCAAGTGGGGCGCGCCCCCCACCTAGGGTTTCCAACCCTAGGCGCAGGGGGGCCCAGGGGGGCGCACCAGCCCACTAGGGGCTGGTTCCCCTCCCACTTTAGCCCACAGGGCCCTCCGGGATAGGTGGCCCCACCCGGTGGACCCCCGGGACCCTTCCGGTAGTCCCGGTACAATACCGAGTGACCCTGAAACTTTCCCGATGGCCGAAACAACACTTCCTATATATAATTCTTTACCTCTGGACCATTCCAGAACTCCTCGTGATGTCCGGGATCTCATCCGGGACTCCGAACAACATTCGGTTTGCTGCATACTCATATTCATACAACCCTAGCGTCACCGAACCTTAAGTGTGTAGACCCTACGGGTTCGGGAGACATGCAGACATGACCGAGACGGCTCTCCGGTCAATAACCAACAGCGAGATCTGGATACCCATGTTGGCTCCCACATACTCCTCGATGATCTCATTGGAAGAACCACGATGTCGAGGATTCAAGCAACCCCGTATACTATTCCCTTTGTCCGACGGTATGTTACTTCCCCGAGATTCGATCGTCGGTATCTCAATACCTCGTTCAATCTCGTTACCGGCAAGTCACTTTACTCGTACCGTAATGCATGATCCCGTGACCAGAAACTTGGTCACTTTGAGCTCATTATGATGATGCACTACCGAGTGGGCCCAGTGATACCTCTCCGTTATATGGAGTGACAAATCCCAGTCTCGATCCGTGTCAACCCAACAGACACTTTCGGAGATACCTGTAGTGCACCTTTATAGTCACCCTATTACGTTGTGACGTTTGGTACACCCAAAGCACTCATACGGTATCCGGGAGTTACATGATCTCATGTTCTAAGGAAAAGATACTTGACATTGGAAAAGCTCTAGCAAAACGAACTACACGATCTTGTGCTATGCTTAGGATTGGGTCTTGTCCATCACATCATTCTCCTAATGATGTGATCCCGTTATCAATGACATCTAATGTCCATAGTCAGGAAACCATGACTATCTGTTGACCAACGAACTAGTCAACTAGAGGCTTACTAGGGACGTATTGTGGTCTATGTATTCACACGTGTATTACGATTTCCGGATAATACAATTATAGCATGAATAAAAGACCATTATCATGAACAAGGAAATATAATAATAATCCTTTTATTATTGCCTCTAGGGCATATTTCCAACAGATTCCCCCGCTGCGTTCGCCAACTACTCAGCACCGCTGCTCCGTTCCATCCTCGTCGGCGACAATGGTGAAGAAGAGGACGGCGGCTTTGGAGCGGGCGAAGAAGGCGACGACGAAGGTGAAGGGGAGAGCGACCAGTCGAGGCGGATCCTTGTCGCGGTCCCATCTACCGCAAGGTTGGATCCAGGGTGATTGGATCCGCTCGACCATCACCCAAAAGGATCTCGACAACCTAGCCAACGAAGGCCTGATTGCGCACGGGGCGGCGAGGCTCCCGGGGACGGAGTGGCAGCCGCAGCCTCGGGAGGGTGAGTGTGTCCTCTTAGCGACTCATGTAGATCGTGGGTTCTCTCTGCCGTCGCATCCTTTCTGTCGAGGGTTTTTGAATTTCTTCGGGGCTCAGCTTTACCACTTTACACCCAATTCCATTGCCTATCTCGCCGCCTTTGTATCTTTGTGTGAAAACTTCTTGGGTTGTCGGCCGCACTGGGGCCTCTTCAAACACATATTCACTTGTCACTCTCAAACGGTGAAAAAGGCCGACCCAAACGACGAGAGAACTCAGGTAATCCAGATGTATGGGGGTCTTGGGGTCCAGATGAGGAGTAAGAGTGCTTTCCCGGCTAGAACCCTTCCCGAGTCAGTCAGAGGGTGGCAGTCGACCTGGTTCTACTGCCAAGACCAGCCGACGCCAGGGCAGTCGACTGGGCTCCCTCCATTTTCTATGAGTCGAGTGAACAAGCCATCATCTCTAAAAGTAGTTCCGAAGGAGAAGGCTCAAGTAAAAATGCTGATGGAGCGGGTAGTCCAGTTGATTCGCGACGGTGTGACTAGCATGGATCTTCTGGATGTTTTCCTTCAGCAGCGTATCCAACCACTCTAGTACCGGGGCCACCCGATGTGGTTGTATTCTGGTACTGAAGACACCACTCGGGTCCACCCATAGGAGGTCGATGATGCCACACTGGAGAGGTGGATGACAGCCATCACCGGGAACAAGGACAACCCTCGTGGAGCCAGGAGGATCCCGCCACTCGACCAATCTTATGAGGAAGACAAGGTATGACCCCTTTTCTCCGATTGTACCCACGTTTCGTCCATTCTGTTTCGTTGCGGACCAGTTGATCGACTTTTGTCTTGCTTGTTGTCTTTCAGGAGACCACTGAGTTGTATTCGATGCCCAACAGGGCGCAAGCGCAGGCCGAGGAGGAGGAAGGAAGTGGAGGTGAAAGTCAAGAGGAGTGGGAATCAGATGGTGATGAGGGTGACGAAGATGCAGGCTCCGATGAGGAGGAAGAGGAGGAGGAAGTTGTGCCTCCCCGTTCTGAAAGAAGGTCCAAGCTCGCCCACGACCCTGCGGTCGAACACGGCAAGGGAGTCGTGTCTGCTGGTCAATCGATGAAACGCCCTCGGACGACTTCACCGGTGCCGACTGAGAAGGCATCGAAGCAACCCCGAGCGGCCCCGACAAAACCGGCGGAGGCCCTATCAAAGATGAGGATGGAGATTCCGACCTTTTTTGGGTAACAACATAACTCATGTTTTTCCTTTTAACATGGATATATTCTTGGTCGACTCAATCGCTGACCGACTGATTTTTGAAATCACAGTGCTGCTACTTCTGAAACTTCAGCCAGGCATGAGGGTCAAGAAATGGAAGATGTTGCTACTTCTCATCCTGGTATGATTTGTGCAGTTTTGCTTTCAGTCGATTGGATCTTTATTTTTGACTTTGAACTTCTTCTGCAGCTCCACCTAGCGTTATCATCGAACTCCCTGACGATGACGATGAAGCGCCACTGAGGCAGAGGACGAGCAGGAAGGCGACGGTTGGCAAGGCTGCTCAGGTTGTGTCAGCACCTGAACTGCTGATTCCGAAGGGGAGCAATGTTGCTCGGGCTACCGTGTCCTTTGCGGAGCCGTTGACGGTTGCGCGCCCTTCATCGTCGAGTGTTGATCCACCTTCTCTTTTCTCCGCGTACCATGTCCCGGAGGACCAAGCGAGCGCTGCCAAAGAAGCCATTCGTCAAGCAGGGATCATGATGGAGCAGGTGAAAGCGATCCGAACCGCTAGCCAAGCAGCTTATGACATGAGTTCAACTCTTCAGAGCAATGTCCAGGTTAGTTGGACGCCGACTGAAAATCTTAATGTTTGTCATGCACCCAGTGGGTGTGTCAATTGGAATGTCAGGATTAGTGGGGGCACGCTGAGTGCACCCACTGGGTGTAGTCCCCGGGACTACAGTGGACTGCTGGCAGTCGACTGTAGTCTTTGTGTCTTGAGATTTCTCACTTTTACTTGTTTCACTCGAACTGGTCGAGTGGAATCATGGAACCGGTGGGGGCATGCTGAGTGCACCCACTGGGTGTAGCTCCCGAGACCGTGGTCGACTGCTGGCAGTCGGCTATGGTCTGAATAATTCTTTGTTTTTTTGTCTAACTGCTGGCAGTTAGCTGCTTCCGGTCGACTCATCGACTCTGAGTCTAGCTAATAGAACTAGTGGGGGCACGCTGAGTGCACCCACTGGGTGTAGTCCCCGAGACTACAGTTGAATGTTTAGATTCAGCTGTGGTGTTAGAAATACTATTATTTTTCTCTTAGTCACTCAGAAGTGATCTGTCTTTGATGTTTGTCGACTGAACTTTCGCAGAAATCTTGTGACCTTGTTTCTCGTTATACTGAGTTGGAGAACAAGCATATCCAGCTTGAACTTTACCTGAAGCTTGTCCAAGAGAACTTCACGAAGTCAAAGGAGGAGGCAAAAGGTATGTTTGGTGAGAATCTTGACGACTGTCTTTGCTTCTTGCATGTCTCTGAGTCTGATCTTATTGTGATTTTTGCAGAAAAACTAAAGGATGCTCTAAAGAAGAAGGACCTTGACCTCGCCGAGGCGCAGAAAGCGGCTTCGGACAAGACAAAACTTGCAGAAGAGAAGTTGGCTTCTGTCAGCAAACTTGAAGAGGAAAACACTAATCTGAAAGCTGCTCTCGACGTGGCCAACCAGGAAGTCACTCGACTGAAGAATGCCAATATGGTCATGAGCGACAAAGCTGGCGAACTGGCGGGAAAGAAGAATGACTTGGAGGTTTATCTGGGAGGACTCGCCAAGAAGCTATTCCTCATGCTCGAAGGTAACCCCTTATATCCGATTGGTAATTACTGACTTGCTGTAGGAACATTAGCTTAGCCTTGAATCGTGTCCACAGAATTCTGCCCAAACTTTGAAGAGGAGACTAGTCGAGTGGAGGCTAGCTTGGATCCCATCAACTCTCCGGTGAAAGATGATACCTCTATGAACGTGCTCCGCCTCGAGTCTCGCGTTGCTGCAGTGGTCGACTACCTTGCGAGACTGAAGGTTGCAACGTCGTGCATCGACACATCACTCTGGCCAGAAGAAACACTTTAGAATGACCTTGAGTCACTGATGACTCGACTGAACGAAGTTCCAAGTCGAGTGCAAGAATGGAACAAGTCTTCTGCCAGGTGTGGTGCTAACGTCGCTCTGTCCTTAGTCCGCGTCCACTGCAAGGAAGCGAGAGAAGACAAGCTGGTGTCTCTCAAGGTGTCCAACACCAGGAAGCATGACTTCCATTCTTTCATGGAGACCTTCATCACTGCTGCCACTCGGATCGCAGATGGGATCGACCTGGACGAGTTTGTTGCGCCTTCCAGCCCTCCGCAGGAGGGGTAAAAAACTTCCATGCTTGATGGTTTGAATTTGCCTCGGAATGCCGAGTGATTTTTGTAACCGATAAACCTTAACAGGCTTGATGCCTGAGCACTTCTGGATCCGTAGGACATTATCTGAACTTGGTTTGCCGTTGAAATACGTTTGTTTTTGCTTTTGAACAACCATCTTCCTTGGGTTGGAATATATACTAGTGTCTGTAATGCTCTTTTGCAGGTAGGAAAGAAGCAGAAATTGCAATCGACTTGTGCCTCCCAGTGGGAGACTTGTTCTCTCTCCACTCGACCGGATTTTCGAAACTTAGGAGAGCACTGGGCTGCAGCTATGCCCTCGAGTGAGAGCTTGCCCTTCACTCGGTAGGATTTTAGAAATTTAGGCGAGCACTGGGCTGCAGCTAAGCCCTCGAGAGGGAGGTTTGCTCTCCACTCGGTAGGATTTAAAAACTTAGGCGAGCACTGGGCTGCAGCTAAGCCCCCGAGTGGGAGGTTTGCTCTCCACTCGGTAGGATTTTAGAAACTTAGGCGAGCACTGGGCTGCAGCTAAGCCCCCGAGTGGGAGGTTTGCTCTCCACTCGGTAGGATTTTAGAAACTTAGGCGGGCTCTGGGCTGCAGCTAAGCCCCCGAGTGGAAGGCCGGCGTACCACTCGGTAGGGTTTTCAAAAACTTAGGCGAGCACTGGGCTGCAGCTAAGCCTCCGAGTGGAAGGCTGGCTTACCACTCGGTAGGATTTTTTTGAAACTTAGGCGAGTACTTGGACTACAGCTAAGCCCCCGAGTGGAAGGCTGGCTTACCACTCGGTAGGGTTTTCAAAAACTTAGGCGAGCACTGGGCTGCAGCTAAGCCTCCGAGTGGAAGGCTAGCTTACCACTCGGTAGGATTTTGTTGAAACTTAGGCGAGTACTTGGACTGCAGCTAAGCCTCCGAGTGGAAGGCTGGCTTGTCACTCGGTAGGATTTTGTTTAAACTTAGGCGAAACGGATTCGCAGCTAAGCCTCCGAGTGGAAAGCTGGCTTACCACTCGGTAGGATTTTTTTTACAAACTTAGGCGAAACGGATTCGCGGCTAAGCCACCCACTGGGGGAATGATTTATAAGAACAGAAGCAATAACAATCACTGGGGAAAATTATGAAACTCTTGTCTTTGAAAAATAAACTACAGAAGTACTTTTATTACAACTCATCCGAGTGAAAACTTAAGTATAAAAGGGGCGGAGCTGCTCCGCGTTCCATGCTCGGGGCTCGTCAATCTGGTGCTCGACATTGTAAAGGCGGTATGCTCCATTGTGGAGAACCTTGGTGACGATGAAGGGACCTTCCCAAGTAGGAGCAAGCTGGTGTGGTTTCTGCTGATCCACTCGGAGAACTAAATCTCCCTCCTGGAAAGCTCGACTCTTCACGTTTCTGGCATGTAAGCGACGCAAGTCCTGCTGGTAAATGGTCGATCGGATCAAAGCCATCTCTCTTTCTTCTTCTAGAAGATCGACCGCATCCTGTCGGGCTTGCTCTGATTCAGCTTTGGTGTAGAGCTCGACTCGAGGTGCGTTGTGAAGCAGGTCACTCGGCAAGACTGCTTCAGCTCCGTAGACCAAGAAGAACGGAGTCCTCCCAGTCGACCGGTTTAGCGTGGTCCTTAATCCCCAAAGCATCGACGGAAGTTCGTCGACCCATGCACCAGCTACGTGCTTGAGGTCGCGCATCAGTCGGGGTTTCAACCCTTTGAGATTTAAGCCATTTGCTCGTTCTGCTTATCCATTCGACTGGGGGTGAGCGACTGAAGTATAGTCGACTCATGTACCCTGAGATGTGCAGATGGCTCTGAATTCCTCGGAGTCAAACTCTAACTCATTGTCTGTGATGATGCTGTGTGGAACTCCATATCTGAATATCAACTCCCTGATGAAGCTGATGGCAGTGCCGGCATCTAGATTCTTGATGGGTTTAGCCTCAATCCACTTGGTGAACTTGTCGACTGCTACCAGTACATGGGTGTAGCCGCTTCTGCCTGTTCTCAGTGGTCCAACCATATCCAACCCCCATACAGCGAAAGGACAGACGAGTGGAATGGTCTTCAAGGCTGAGTCGGGTTTGTGCGACATATTGGAGTAGAATTGACATCCTTCACACTTGTCGACTATCTCTTTCGCCATCTCATTTGCCCTAGGCCAGTAAAAACCCACTCGGTATGCTTTAGCCACGATGGTCCGAGAGGAAGCATGATGGCCAGAGGTCCCCGAGTGGATGTCGTTGAGAATCATTCGACCTTCTTCCGGTGTTATGCATTTCTGGCTGACTCCAGTCGCACTTTCTCTGTACAACTGTCCCCTCATGACGGTAAAGGCTTTGGATCGACGGACTATCTCTTGAGCCTCTTCTTCATTCTCGGGGAGATCTTTCCTCAGAATATAGGCAATATAGGGCACTGTCCAGTCGGGAGTGATGACCAGAACTTCCATGATTAAGTCGACCACAACTGGGACCTCGACTTCAGTCGGATCTGTGGCGCTTTTTGGCTGCGGGGCTTCCTCGATGAAAGGATCCTCTTGAACCGACGGCGCGTGAACATGCTCCAAAAACACGCCACTCGGAATGGCTTCCCTTTTGGAACCTATCTTCGCCAAGTCATCGGCTGCTTGATTTTTCAGTCGGGGAATGTGATGGAGCTCTAATCCCTGAAATTTCTTCTCCAGCTTTCAAACTGCATTGTAGTAACCAGTCATAGCTGGGCTTCTGACGTCCCACTCCTTCATCACTTGGTTGACCACCAAATCTGAGTCACCGTTGACCATGAGGCAACGGACGCCGAGTGAAATGGCCATACGCAACCCGTACAAGAGTGCTTCGTATTCTGCCTCATTGTTGGACGAATCAAAGTGAATCTGGAGTATGTATCTGAGCTTGTCTCCACGGGGGGAAACCAACACTACCCCGGCACCGGAAACATTCAGCATTTTGGAGCCATCGAAGAACATAGTCCGGTGCTCCGAGTGAACTTGAGTCGGCAACTGCTGTTCAGTATACTCGGCGAGGAAATCTGCTATTGCTTGGGACTTGATAGCTTTCTTTGCCTCAAATCTGATATCTAGGGGAAGAAGTTCAATCGCCCATTTTGCCACTCGACCAGTTGCGTCTTTGTTGTGCAGAATCTCTGATAAGGGGGCGTCGGTGACGACTGTGATGATATGGTCAGAGAAGTAGTGAGCAACTTTCTTTGTGGTCATATAAATCCCATATACAAGCTTCTGATAATGTGGGTATCGTTGCTTGGATGGGGTCAGGACTTCGAAAATGTAATACACTTTGCGTGAACTTTGAAGGCTTTCCCTTCTTCTTCCTGCTCGACCGTAAGTACAGTACTGACGACTTGTCCTGTGGCTGCAATGTAAAGCAGCAAAGGCTCTTTGCTGATCGGGGCAGTAGGCACCGGCTGGGTGGAAAGCAGGGTTTTTAACTCTGTAAACGCTGCATCAGCTTCAGGAGTCCACTCGAACTTGTCTAACTTCTTCATCAGTCGGTAAAGAGGCAATGCCTTCTCACCCAGACGAGAGATGAATCGACTTAAAGCGGCCAAGCAACCAGTAAGCTTCTGAACATCGTGCACACGCACAGGTCGTTTCATTTGGAGTATAGTGCCTACTTTCTCTGGGTTTGCATCGATTCCTCGTTCAGAAACGAGAAAACCGAGTAACTTTCCACCAAGAACTCCGAATGTGCACTTGGATGGGTTAAGCTTGATATCGTACCTCCTGAGGTTGGCGAATGTTTCAGCGAGGTCAGTCAGCAGGTCAGAACCTTTCCGTGACTTGACCACAATGTCATCCATGTATGCTTCCACATTCCAACTAATTTGAGTGAGCAAACACTTCTGAATCATCCTCGTGAACGTGGCTCCGGCATTCTTGAGGCCGAATGGCACGGTGACATAACAGAACCACCGGAATGGGGTGATGAAAGCTGTTTTGATCTTGTCGGGTCCAAACAGACGGATCTGATGGTACCCGGAGTAAGCTTCCAACAAATACAGTCGCTCACATCCCGCAGTCGAGTCGACTATTTGGTAGATGCAAGGAAGAGGAAAATGATCTTTTGTGCAGGCCCGACTGATATGCTTAAAATCGATGCACATGCGAAGCGAATTGTCCTTTTTGGGGACCATGACGACATTGGCGAGCCACTCGGAGTGGTAAATCTCTCGGATAAACTCCGCTCCTAGGAGCCGAGCCACTTCTTCGCCAATAGCCTTCCTTTTCTGGACGGCGGACCGTCGCAGATGTTCCTTCACAGGTTTTTCCTTTGAATCGACTCGCACACGATGCTCAGCCAGTCCCCTGGGTACACCCGGCATGTCAGAAGGTTTCCATGCAAAGATGTCCCAGTTCTCACAGAGGAACTAGATGAGCGCTTCTTCCTATTTGGGGTCGAGTGTTGTGGAGATATGAGTCGGAGCAGCGTTGGGGTCGGTCAGGTGGATGTGAACTAGTTTTGTCTCACTAGACGACTGGAACGCTGATTCCGTAGTAGGCTTTTTGGCTCGCAACAAATCACTCAGGTCTGCATTTCTCTGGTGTTCCTGCCACTCTTCTGCCACCATCTGAGCATCGGCGATCTTTGAGCCTTTCTGGAAGCACTCTTCCGCCTTCTTGCGGTTACCAGTGACAGTGATCACGCCTTTAGGGCCAGGCATCTTTAGTTTGAGGTACACGTAACATGGGCGGGCCATAAAACGTGCATAAGCTGGCCTGCCCAAAATAGCATGGCAGGCACTCTGGAAATCCACAACCTCAAATGTCAGCTTCTCTTTGCGGAAATTCTTTGTATCACCAAAAACCACATCAAGAGCAATCTAGCCGAGTGACACGGCCTTCTTGCCAGGGATGAATCCATAGAAACTCATGTTGCTTGTGCTCAGTCTGGACATCGGCATGCCCATCCCTTTCAGCGTCTCAGCGTACAGTATATTCAAACTGCTGCCGCCATCCATCAACACTTTGGTCAGTCGAGTGCCCTCAACGACTGGGTCGACCACCAACGCTTGCCTCCCAGGGGTGGCTATGTGCGTGGGGTGATCAGATTGGTCGAACGTAATGGCAGTCTGAGACCACTTCAGGTAATTGGGTGTTGACGGAGCAGCCATATTCACCTCTCGGTTTATAACTTTCAGTCGGTTTTTGCTTTCAACGTCAGCAAAAATCATCAGGGTGGAATTGACCTGTGGATATTCCTCGTCACTGTCCTCCTTGTCCTCAACCTTGTCCGACTCTTTTTCTTTGTCCTTGGACTGCTTCCCTTGGAGTTGCTGTATCAGGAGTCCACACTGTCGAGTGGTATGCTTAGGGTAAATGAAGTTACCCTCTTCATCTTTCTTGGTGTGGATGTGACATGGAAAATCCATCATGTCATTTCCTTCTTTATCTTTTACTTTCTTGGGGTTCCAAGGCCCCTTGGGCTTCCCCTTGAACTTTCCTTGATTCAGGGCCAAGGCTTCTCTAGGAGCGGCTGGCTCAGCTTTACGCTTTTGCTTCCGACTGGAATTTCCGCCTCTGGTGTCCTGGGCGACTGATTTGTGCTTGCCGATCCTCTTCCTCACCATTGGCATATTTGGTGGCTATTTCCATCATTCGACTCAGAGACATGTCTCCGGTTCGACCGAATTTCAGGCTTAGCTCTCTATATTTTACGCCCTCCTTGAAGGCGCAAACTGCCTGGTGATCAGATACATTCTCTACTGTGTGATACAGTGTGATCCATCTCTGGATGTAATCCCTCAGAGTCTCATTCGACTTCTGCACACAAGATTGCAGCTCTGTCAGTCCTGCTGGTCGCTTGCACGTTCCTTCGAACGTCCTAACAAACACTCGGGAGAGCTCTTCCCACGTGTAAATGATGCTGGGTGTCAACTGATTCAGCCATGCTCTGGCTGACCCTTCCAACATAAGAGGCAGATGCTTCATGGGCACCTCCTCATTCCCGCCACCGATCTGAATAGCCACTCGGTTGTCCTCAAGCCAAGTATCAAGCTTGGACTCACTGTGGAACTTGCTGACTCCAGTCGCCAACCTGAAGTTGGGAGGAATCACCGCGGCTCTGATGGCTCTGCCAAAACACTCTGGTCCGGAGACATGCACTCGGCTGCTGGTGGGTACATCTCTGTCATTACCCTCTCTGTGGGCTCTGTTCCGGTCGACCAAACCTTGAACGATGATGGATCTCGCATCAAAGCCTGGTTCTCTGGGGTCGACTGGAATCCTTCGCCCGCCACTGTGCCGGCGTCTATCATCCTGCTGTCGAGGCACATATGATCCACCCCTTGGGGGGAGTGGGGACTCGACGTTGATCATTGCGATCGAATCGGTGATCATACTGCTCATAGTTCCTGTACTGATTGTGCCGATCGCCATGCCCTTCACGCCTCAGGGGCGATCTGGGGCTATGAGCCGACTGGACCGTATTCGCCGCCACGGATCTGCTATGAATCCTATTCCGCGACTGCGACACAGCTGAATTCTGATCTCTTGCTGCCCGAAGCAAATCGCTGATCTGCATCAAGCCTGTGCCAGCCTCTGACTGGGAAGGCTGAATCGACTCTGCTATATGGGTTGCAGCTGCCAAATTCTGAATCGGAGTGCGATATACCTGAGTCGGAGGTTTAAAGAGTTGGCGTCGACTGGAGTCTGGAATCCGTTGCCGCGCGTGCTCGTCGAGTGCCCGCTGAAGGTTCTCCAGTCGAGTGCGCTCAGCTAGGTTGGCCAAGCGCACGTCCTCTAAGGCGCGAGCCTCTGGGGTCTCTCCAATGATCGAAGTGTGAAGCGCATCCATGTTCCGGCGGCGAAGCTCTTCCCTCTGCTGCGAGTTGAGGGGCTCGGGCGGTAGTCCTCATGGTCGTGCGACGGATCGTCCCTGCCGTTGCCTCCCTCGGCGCTAGGAAATCCGGGGGGGGAACGTGAGGTCCGTTGACCATCAGGACCTCTGCCGCCGGATCACTGCTGTCGCACTCGGATGCAGTCTCTGCGGAGCCAGTCGACAGGTCAAACAGGTCGTAGAGAGATTCGTCAGGCTCGATTGCCGCGACTTGGGCAGTGGTCGACTGGCGAGCCACTGCGTGCCTCACCCACCGCTGAAGCCTCGACCTACCGGAGCACTTACACCGGCGGGAAGCTCGGAGGGAAGATGACACAAAAACCGGCCGATACTGAGTCGACGGTTGCCACAGAAGGACGTCGCGAACGCATGCTCGAAAGTGCGTAGCTCCGCGGACTGGGAGCGCATCCACGTAGAGCGGAGCCTCCGGCAGCCAGGCAGAGTCGTCGGCGACGAATGTGAGCGCGCCGAGACGGATCTCGCGGCCCTCAACCAAAACTCCACCTGAAACCATGATGATGGGAATCGGAAAAATTGCAACTTCTCCAATAAGTCTCAAAGACACCTGCCCCACGGTGGGCGCCAACTGTCGTGGTTCTAAGTCTGACAGTAGTGTAGGGGGGTACTAAGGAGAGGCAAGATCCTAGCTATGGAGTAGTTGTGCACACAAGTGTTTTACGAGTTTAGGCCCTTCTCAGAAGAAGTAACAGCCCTACGTCTCGGAGCCCGGAGGCGGTCGACTGGATTATATGTGTGAGAGTTACAGGGGTGTGAACCCTTCTACCAGTGGAGGGGGTGGCTTATATAGAGGACGCCAAGACCCCAACCAGCCCATGTAGCGGAGGGTTAAAGTACATTAAGGTCCGGCGTTACTGGTAACGCCTTACATAAAGTGTCATCATGACAATAAAGACTACTTAATTACAGACCGTTTGGATACAGAGTAGATCTTGAACTCCTGGTGGTCGAGTGAGTCTTCATGGTCGAGTGTCTTCATGTTCGTCGAGTGTCTTCTAGTTCGTCGAGTGGAGTTCCTCTTGGTCGACTAGAAGACGGCTTCTTCTTAAAAGATGTCCTTGGGGAGGGTACCTTGGACAGGTACATGACCCTACCCTAGGTACATGACTTCATCACTGCCCCAAATAATTAGCGGACAAGAAGGCCGGCAACACTAAAGGTATATGTGATATACATGTAATTTATTGTACCTTACCAGTGCTCGTAGTAGCTCCTGGGTATTTGATACGGGTGCCTTTGCTCATATTTGTAACTCAAAGCGGGAGCTGCGGAATAAGCGGAGACTGGTGAAGGACGAGGTGACGATGTGCGTCGGGAATGGTTCCAAGGTCGATGTGATCGCCGTCGGCATGCTACCTCTAAATTTACCCACGGGATTAGTTTTAAACCTCAATAATTGTTATTTAGTGCCAAGTTTGAGCACGAATATTGTATCTGGATCTCGTTTAATATGAGATGGCTACTCATTTAAATCCGAGAATAATGGTTGTTCTATTTATATGAGAGATACGTTTTATGGTCATGCCCCGATGGTCAATGGTTTATTCTTAATGATTCTCGAACGTAATGTTACACATACTCATAGTGTGAATACCAAAAGATGTAAAGTTGATAACGATAGTCCCACATACTTATGGCACTGCCGCCTTGGTCACATTGGTGTCAAGCGCATGAAGAAGCTCCATGAAGATGGGCTTTTAGAGTCTCTCGATTATGAATCATTTGACACATGCGAACCATATGCCTCATGGGAAAAATGACCAAGACTCCGTTCTCCGCAACAATGGAGCGAGCAACCAACTTATTGGAAATCATACATACTGATGTGAGCGGTCCAATGAGCATTGAGGCTCGCGGAGGATATCGTTATGTTCTCACTCTCACTGATGACTTAAGTAGATATGGGTATGTCTACTTGATGAAACACAAGTCTGAGACCTTTGAAAAGTTCAAGGAATTTCAGAATGAAGTAGAGAATCAACGTGACCGAAAGATAAAGTTCTCGCGATCAGATCGTGGAGGAGAATATTTAAGTCACGAATTTGGTACGCACTTAAGAAAATGTGGAATCGTTTCACAACTCACATCGCTTGGAACACCTCAGCGTAACGGTGTGTCTGAACGTCGTAATCGCACTCTATTGGATATGGTGTGATCTATGATGTCTCTTACCGATTTACCGCTATCATTTTCGGGATACGCTCTAGAGACAGCTGCATTCACTTTAAATAGGGCTCCATCTAAATCCGTTGAGACAACACCATATGAATTATGGTTTGGGAAGAAACCTAAGCTGTCGTTTCTAAAAGTTTGGGGACGCGATGCTTATGTCAAGAAACTTCAACCTGAAAAGCTCGAACCCAAGTCGGAAAAATGCGTCTTCATAGGATACCCTAAGGAAACCATTGGGTATACCTTCTACCTTAGATCTGAAGGCAAGATCTTTGTTGCCAAAAACGGATCCTTTCTGGAAAAAGAGTTTCTCTCGAAAGAAGTAAGTGGGAGGAAAGTAGAACTTGATGAAGTACTACCTCTTGAACCGGAAAGTAGTGCAGCTCAGGAAAATGTTCCTCTGGTGCCTACACCGACTGGAGAGGAAATCAATGATGATGATCAAGGTACTTCGGATCAAGTTGCTACTGAACTTCGTAGGTCCACAAGGACACGTTCCACACCAGAGTAGTATGGCACCCCTGTTCTGGAAATCGTGTTGTTAGACAACGGTGAACCTTCGAACTATGAAGAAGAGATGGCGGGCCTAGATTCCAACAAATGGCTTGAAGCCATGCAATCCGAGATAGAATCCATGTATGAAAACAAAGTATGGACTTTGATAGACTTGCCCGATGATCGGCGAGCGATAGAAAATAAATGGATCTTTAAGAAGAAGACAGACGCGAATGGTAATGTTACCATCTATAAAGCTCGACTTGTCACTAAGGGTTATCGGAAAGTTCAAGGGGTTGACTACGATGAGACTTTCTCTCCCGTAGCGAAGCTGAAGTCCATCCGAATCATGTTAGCAATTTTCGCATACTATGATTATGAGATATGGTAGATGGACATCAAAACGGCATTCCTTAACGGCTATCTTAAGGAAGAACTGTATATGATGCAGCCGGAAGGTTTTGTCGATCCTAAGAATGCTAACAAGGTATGCAAGCTCTAGCGATCCATTTATGGGCTGGTGCAAGCATCTCGGAGTTGGAACATTCACTTGGATGAGATGATCAAAGCGTTTGGGTTTATGCAGACTTATGGAGAAGCCTGCGTTTACAAGAAAGTGAGTGGGAGCTTTGTAGCATTTCTCATATTATATGTAGATGACATACTTTTGATGGGAAATGATATAGAACTTTTGGATAGCATTAAGGCCTACTTGAATAAGTGTTTTTCAATGAAGGACCTTGGAGAAGCTGCTTACATATTAGGCATCAAGATCTATAGGGATAGATCGAGACGCCTCATAGGTCTTTCACAAAGCACATACCTTGATAAGATATTGAAGAAGTTCAATATGGATCAGTCCAAGAAAGGGTTCTTGCATGTATTGCAAGGTGTGAGATTGAGCTCGGCTCAATGCCCGACCATGGCAGAACATAAAGAAGAGATGAGTGTCATCCCCTATGCCTCAGCCATAGAATATATTATGTATGCCATGCTGTGTACCAGACCTGATGTAAACCTTGCCGTAAGTTTGGTAGGTAGGTACCAAAGTAAACCCGGCAAGGAACACTGGACAGCGGTCAAGAATATCCTGAAGTACCTGAAAAGGACCAAGGACATGTTTCTCGTCTATGGAGGTGACGAAGAGCTCGTCGTAAAGGGTTACGTCGACGCTAGCTTCAACACAGATCTGGATGACTCTAAGTCACAAACCGGATATGTGTATATGTTGAATCATGGAGCAGTAAGCTGGTGTAGTCATGGCGAGATCTACATGTGAAGCGGAGTACATGGCAGCCTCAGAGGCAGCGCATGAAGCAATATGGATGAAGGAGTTCATCACCGACCTAGGAGTCATACCCAATGCGTCGGGGCCGATCACTCTCTTCTGTGACAACACTGGAGCTATTGCCCTTGCCAAGGAGCCCAGGTTTCACAAGAAGACCAGGCACTGCAAGCGTCGTTTCAACTCCATCCGTGAAAATGTTCAAGATGGAGACATAGATATTTGCAAAGTACATACGGATCTGAATGTCGCAGATCCGTTGACTAAACCTCGTCCGCGAGCAAAACATGATCAACACCAGAACTCTATGGGTGTTTGATTCATCACAATGTAACTAGATTATTGACTCTAGTGCAAGTGGGAGACTATTGGAAATATTCCCTAGAGGCAATAATAAAAGGATTATTATTATATTTCCTTGTTCATGATAATTGTCTTTTATTCATGCTATAATTGTATTATCCGGAAATCATAATACACGTGTGAATACATAGACCACAACATGTCCCTAGTGAGCCTCTAGTTGACTAGCTCGTTGATCAACAGATAGTCATGATTTCCTGACTATGGACATTGGATGTCATTGATAATGAGATCACATCATTAGGAGAATGATGTGATGGACAAGACCCAATCCTAAGCAGAGCACAAGATCGTGTAGTTCGTTTGCTAGAGCTTTTCCAATGTCAAGTATCTTTTCCTTAGACCATGAGATCGTGTAACTCCCGGACACCGTAGGAGTGCTTTGGGTGTACCAAACGTCACAACGTAATTGGGTGACTATAAAGGTATACTACGGGTATCTCCAAAAGTGTCTGTTGGGTTGACACGGATCGAGACTGGGTTTTGTCACTCCGTATGACGGAGAGGTATCTCTGGGCCCACTCGGTAATGCATCATCATAATGAGCTCAAAGTGACCAAGTGTCTAGTCACGGGATCATGTATTACGGTACGAGTAAAGTGACCTGCCGGTAACGAGATTGAACGAGGTATTGGGTCTACACACTTAAGGTTCGGTGACGCTAGAGTTGTAGAGATATTTGTATGCAGCAAACTGAAAGTTGTTCGGAGTCCCGGATGAGATCCCGGACGTCACGAGGAGTTCCGGAATGGTCCGGAGGTAAAGAATTATATATAGGAAGTCGAGTTTCAGCCATTGGGAAAGTTCTCGGGGTCCACCGGGTGGGGCCACCCATCCCGGAGGGTCTCATGGGCTGAAGTAGGAGGGGAACCAGCCCCTGGTGGGCTGGTACGCCCCCCCCCTTGGGCCCCCCTGCGCCTAGGGTTGGGAACCCTAGGGGAGGGGGCGCCTCCACTTGCCTTGGGGGGCAAGGCACCCCCTTGGCTGCCGCCCCCCTAGGAGATCCCATCTCCTAGGGCTGGCGCCCCCACTGGGGACCCTATATACACAGAGGGGGGAGGGAGGGCAGCCGCACCCTTGCACGTGGCGCCTCCCTTTCCCCTTGCTACACCTCTCCATCCCGCAGACGCTTGGCGAAGCCCTGCCGCGATCCCTGCTGCATCCACCACCACGCCGTCATGCTGCTGGATCTTCATCAACCTCTCCTTCCCCCTTGTTAGATCAAGAAGGAGGAGACGTCACGCTAACCGTACGTGTGTTAAACATGGAGGTGTCGTCTGTTCGGCGCTAGGATCTCCGGTGATTTGGATCACGACGAGTACGACTCCCTCAACCCCGTTGCGTTAAACGCTTCCGCTCGATCTACAAGGGTATGTAGGTGCACTCCTCTCTCTCGTTGCTAGATGAACTCATAGATTGATCTTGGTGAAACCGTAGGAAATTTTTTGTTTTCTGCAACGTTCCCCAACAATCTGTGAGCCATGAGGACTCAGCAATCCCATTACCATGGGTATCAAGACTAGCAAATCTTAAAGGGGAAGGAAGGGGTAAAGTGGTGAGGCTGCAGCAGCGACTAAGCATATATGGTGGCTAACATACGCAAATAAGAGCTAGAAGAGAGCAAGCGGAACAGTCGTGAAGCAAGCAATGATCAAGAAGTGATCCTGAACTCCTACTTATGTCAAACATAACCCAAAATTGTGTTCACTTCCCGGACTCCGCCGAAAAGAGACCATCACGGCTACACACACGGTTCATGCCTTTTCAATTCGGATCTGGTGTCAAGTTATCTACAATCGGACATTAACTAATTCCCATCTGCCGCATAACCGCGGGCACGGCTTTCGAAAGATTATACCCTGCAGGGGTGTCCCAACTTAGCCCATGATAAGCTCTTGCGATCAACGAAGGATATACCTTCTCCCAGGAAGACCCGATCATACTCGGAGTCCCCGTTTACAAGACATTTCAACAATGGTAAAACCAGACCAGCAAAGCCGCCCGATGCGCCGACAATCCCGATAGGAGCTACACATATCTCGTTCTCAGGGCAACACCGGATGAGACTAGCTATGAGTAAAACCAGCCCTCAAGTTTCCCCGAGGTGGCCCCGCAGGCAGCTCGGCTCGGACCAGCACTTGAAGAAGCACTGGCCCGGGGGGGCTAACATAAAGATGACCCTCGGGTTGGCCGACCCAAGGGAAGGGTATAGGTGGTGGTGAGGCAAATGGTAAAACCAAGGTTGGGCCTTGCTGGAGGAGTTTTATTCAAAGCGAACTATCGAGGGGGTCCCATAAATCACCCAACCGCGTAAGGAACACAAAATGCGGGAACATAAAACCGGTATGACGGAAACTAGGGCGGCAAGAGTTGAACAAAACACCAGGCATAAGGTCGAGTCTTCCACCCTTTACCAAGTATATAGATGCATTAATTAAATAAGAGATATTGTGATATCCCAACATAACCCTGTCCACCATGGAGCAATCTCCAACTTCACCTGCAACTAACAACGCTATAAGAGGGGCTGAGCAAAGCGGTAACATAGCCAAGCAACGGTTTGCTAGGAAGGGTGCAAAAGGTTACAGGCTGACATGGAAAATTGGGAGGCTTGAAGAGCAAGTGATAGGTAGCGCAGCAAAGCGATAGGACGAAGCAACTAGCATAGCAATGATGGTAATGAGATCCAAGGTCATGGTCATCTTGCCTGAAATCCCGCAAGGAAGAAGAACGACTCCATGAAGAAGATGAATGGATGAAGTCGAACAAAGCATAGACAATCGAATCCTCACGATCGCAAGGAAATGGGAACTATCGAGAAGAAGCACACAACATAGTATACACACCACACAAGAACAAGGCATGATGCACAACCAAGCATGATGCATGACAAAGGCTATGTGAATCTACTCATGGCAAGAGATGATGCAAACAAGAGCAACACATCAAGGTAATTTTAAATGAGGCCGGAAACAACATATAACGATTCCGGTAAGTCCTCATATGCAATTTTTGAAATTGGTCCAGATCTGAATAAACCTTATGTTCAAGTTCTTAAACAGCAAGTTAAGATGCACCAAGATGATCTACACGAGATTCTAGTCAAGTTACATATAAAGTTCATTTAATTCGGAGCTACGGCCTAGAAGATATGAGCAAAACAAGTTAAACATGGCATTGATGAAAAATGCATCCAAACATCAAGCAAACACCTCACACAAGTATGCAACATGATAATATGAAGCTACATGCAAAATCAAGCAAGTTTCATATAGAGCACACTAAAAACGGAGCAACGGTTCAACACACACACATGAAACAAGTTTAAAGGACAAGCTGTCCAAAATAGCAACTAGGCTTCTTGCAAGCATTAAAACAATATGCTACAGCACCTCAACATAAAAAAAGGCATGGACATGATGTACAGGTAAAGCATGACAAAACATGAACACTGAACTATCTCCAGAAATCACTAGAACATGCTCCAAAACACATGGCAAGATTGCAAATAATAACAGTTTCAGCCTTTGCAGAAATAACATCAGGTTGCAATGTTTAGAGCTGTCAAACAACATGTTACATGAACTTATCATGGCAAACAAAGGCATGGCATGAATCCACTATTTGCATATAACAAAAGTCCCTTACTGACCATGAGCCAAAAAGGATCAGAAGATATGATGGCACCCATGTAAACATGGCAAAAGATATGACAGATTCAAACATGGTAGGAACAACAATAAGTAGGCATGTTGGTGAGCTTGTACCACTCACCACAGAGCAATACATGGCATGAAAAGGCAACCAACAGTAATAAGACATGTTTATGAAGCTATGCATGGCAATATCAGGTTCATAGGGTGCATGGATCACTTAGCAAAGCTCATGGCAAAACTGAACTTAATGTTAACAGGCTGACAGCAACATTATTTAGCAACTTTGGAGCAAGATAACAATAAGCTACAGCAGGCTATAAATGCAACCAGGGGCCTGGATGGATAGAGCATGACATGTATAACAAAACATCCTTAGTGGGCATCCCCAGATTTTGCAGAGAATGACTTGGAGCAGCAGGTTTACATAGCATCATAATATAGCAGATTCAGCCTAGCAAAACAGCAAGAGCAAGTACCCTACTTAACAAGCTTGATGCACTCACTACACAACTCAAAAAAATACATGGATGGAACCCCTGTAAAGATGGCATGATGTAGTTCAAAACACATGTAGAGATCATGCTCATAGGGTGCACACATCCAATGCAACATTATATAGCACTCTTGCAACGATGATTCGGGAATCACGATGAACTCAAACAAACATGGAACAATGGAATGAAATGAAGAGCATCTCATGATGAACATTTTGACATATTACACGCACAAAACGGAGCAGTATGCAACAAGTGATGGCACGTAAAGTATGCACCAGAATGATGAATTTCAGGGACAGCAGTATTAGAAAAAACAGATCAAGCGCGATTTAGCTAAGTTGTGCACGGGGCGAGGGGTAGAGGAGGGCTCACGTTGGGCTTGGCCCAGATTGGAGAGGAGGCGGGCCTGCGGGGAGCTGGGCTGGGCCTCGGGGCGACGTGGCCCACGTGGGCGCGGTGCGGGCGGCCGGGTCGAGCGGCTCCTCCACTCGACACCGACCAGGGCGGCGGCGGTGGAGCAAGGGGCACCGGCGGCGGGCGGCTCCGGCGAGGCCAGGGACAGGCGGGGATGCCGGATCTGGGCGACAGCTCGCCGGATCTAGGCGCGGGGGAGACGAGGCGGCGGAGGGGCGCTTCGGGCGGCGGGGCGAGGTCCGGGCTGAGGCGCGCGGCGGCCGGTGGAGTCCGGTCGCCGGAGACGGACGCGGGCGGAGGGAGGCGCGCAGCAGCGCGCAGGATCCGGCGCACAGATCGGGCGGAGGCGGCGAACGAACCGGGCCGGGAGGGTCCGCGCGGTGGAGATGGCGGCGGGGAGCTGATGTGGCGCGACGCGGTTGGATGGGGCGGCGGCTGGACGCGTCCGGCGCGGGGTTGGACATGTCCGGTGCGGCGCGGAGGGGAAGATCTAGGGTTAGGGGTCTATTTCATCCGAGATTTCGGGGGAGATGGACATATAAATAGGTAGAGGGAGCTAGGAGACTCCAAATGGAGTGCGGTTTTCGGCCACGCGATCGTGATCGAACGGCGGAGAGCATGGAGGGGGTTTGGATGGGTTATTGGGCAACTTTGAAGGGGTGTTGGGCTGCAACACAAAGATGGCTTTTACGGTTATCCGGTTAACCGTTGGAGTACCAAACGACCTCCAAATGGCCCGAAACTTGACAGGCGTTCTACCAGTGCTATACCAAGGCCGCCTTGTCAAACCTCGGTCCATTCCAAGAATGTTTTTAACACCCGCACACGAAAAGAGGCAAAAGGGGGCGCCAGGGAACATAGGAGTGCCGGATTGCAAAACGGACAACGGGGAAAATGCTCGGATGCATGAAACGAACACGTATGAAAAATGAGATGCACATGATGACATCGACATATGCAACACGCAAGCAAATGACATGGAAATGACGACGAATAACTGGCAGACACCTGGCGCATCGAATCCGAGGCGTTACACAACGCCACAAGGAAACGCCGCAAGCACTATTTGGCCGGAGCGGCACACCCGTAGGGAATCCGCCGTGAGGCAAAATTATCTGCCGTGAGGCAACAATTATCCGAAGCACCACCTCCCGTAGGTCGAGTACTAGCATGCAAGCACTCTTAATCCAGTGATCCGAAGCCACACGATCGACGAGACACGGCGCTGGTAGTCGGCCGCAGGACAACGAGCGATCTACCGGCAGGCACAGGTCCAAAGTTACTCATGCGCTTAGTAGCCAACAAGCGGTTAAGCCAACCAAGCCTCTGCCCGTGCAGCGCACGGGAGGATCACTTACATGAAGGCATCCTGCAAGGCCAAATCACGCATGTCACACCCACAACAATAAAGTTACAGATGCAAGGATTTTCCGAAGGCAACTTTATCGAGACGTCGGTGCAACATTGTTTGACGGTCTTATCGTGCATGAGACAAGCTACTTTCCTGTTTCCCAAGGCGCTTTCAGCTGTTGGGCAGAATTTCACTTGAGACAGGGGACTGGGACAGTGATCACGTTGCCCCCGAGGGGCAACGGTTTTTCGGAGGCGACATTCGAGGGACACCGTTGCGACTGTTTACCGTCGGTTGGATCGTGTACGTAACAGGGTACTTTCCTGTTTCTCGAGCAATGTTCGGCTATTGGTTTAGGATTTCTCACGAGACATACACGGGACCAGGCCAACACCTTCGTGATGGCATAACGATGGGACATCTGAGGCAACGTTGGGAAAGGATGGGGGTATGGGAAAACGGGTGTTTTTCCTAAGAAAAACCATCCGAGTTCCATAGGCCCAACATGAAGGACCCCTCCTCCCTACTATACCCGAGGGTTTTAGCCCCCATTGGGACCCCTGCCCTCAGTTTGTGAAGGAGGGGTACACTGTTTTGAAACGTTGGCATGGCAGCATTTTTCTGCCATGAGACATGTTTTCGCTGCCATGGCACCGTTTGTTCAACATCATTAGCTAGTTTTGAGCCAGTTTCCATGGCGTATGGGCGTTTTTTTCCCAGACCTCTAGTACCCGTTTTTGGTATGTGTACGTGTGTGTGCCTCGTACGTCCTTTTTCCCAGTTTTGCATGGCATGCATCCTATTCCATCCACGACGGGCGTCGGCCACTTTTTTCCCGTGTCCCTGTACAGCCCGTTCACGGGTCCGTGTACGTGTGTGCCTTGTACGTGGTTTTGCCCAGTTTTCCATGGCGTGCGTCCGGTTCCGTCCACGATGGGCGTCGAGCAAATTTTTGCCTGTGTCTACGTACAGCCCGTTCATGGGTCCTTGTAAGGGTCCGTGTATGTGGGGTGTGCGTCATACGTGGTTTTTCCTAATTTTCCATGGCTTGCGTCCACTTCCGTCCACGACGGACGTCGGCCATTCTTTTCCCCTGTCCCCGTATAGCTCATTCATGGTTCCGTGTAAGGGTCCATGTACATGGGGTGTCCCTCATACGTGGTTTTGCCCAGTTTTCCATGGCGCATCCAGTTCTGTCCACGACGGGCGTCAGCCACTTTTTTCCCCGTGTCCCCGTATAGCCCGTTCACGGGTCCGTGTAAGAGTCCGTGTACGTGGGGTGTACCACGTATGTGGTTTTGGCCAGTTTTCAATGGTGTGCGTCGACTTCTGTCCACGACGGGCGTCAGGCACTTTTTCCTGTGTCCCCCTATAGCCCGTTCACGGGTCCGTGTAAGGGTCCATGTACGTGGGTTCTACCTCATACGTGGTTTTGCCCAATTTTCCATGTCTCGCGTCCACCTCCGTCCATGATGGGCATCGGCCACTTTTTTCCCATGTCCCTGTATAGCCCTTTCCTGGGTTCGTGTACGTGGGGTGTGCCTCGTACATGATTATGCCCAGTTTTCCATGGCACGCATCCACTTCCGTCCACGACGGGCATCAACCACTTTTTTCCCGTGTCCTCGTATAGCCCGTTCATGGGTCCGTGTACATGGGGTGTGCCCATATAGCCCATTCACGGGTCCGTGTGAGGGCCCGTGTATGTGGGGTGTGCCTCGTACGTGGTTTTGCCCAGTTTACCATGGCGCGCGTCCACTTCCATCCACGACGGGCGTTGGGCACTTTTTTGG
>NC_041391.1:126260855-126273355 GCF_002162155.2 Triticum dicoccoides
TCCACGACGGGCGTCGGCCACTTTTTGTCTCATGTCCCCGTATAGCCCGTTCATGGGTCCGTGTAAGGGTTCGTGTATGTGCGGTGTGCCTCGTACGTGGTTTTTCCTAGTTTACCATGGCGCATGTCCACTTCCATCCATGACTGCCGTCGGCCACATTTTTCCCGTGTCCCCGTATAGCCCGTTCACGGGTCCATGTAAGGGTACATGTATGTGGGGTGTGCCTCATACATGGTTTTGCCCAATTATCCATCGCGCGCATCCACTTCCGTCCATGACGGGCGTCGGCCTCTTTTTTCTGTGTCCCCGTATAGCCCGTTCAGCGGTCCGTGTAAGGGTCCGTGTACGTGGGTTTACCCAGTTCTCCATGGGGCGCGTCCAGTTCCGTCCTCGCCGAGCGTCGGGCAATTGTTTTCCCGGGCGTATGTTATCACGAATCTTGTTCGTGTCTCCTTTAACTTGGTTATATCGGTACCAATAAGGTAGTACCAACTTTGTTCTTTGTGATGACATTACACGCATGAATCGGTGAAGTATCTTGGTCACTTGGCTCAAATAGTTTTGAGTGTGCTCGCGATTGGCCTTATCGAGTGATTGCGTATTTCATTCAAGTGACTTTACCATTTGTCTTGACCATGACTTAGCCATTTAGCCTGTGACGAAGGCATCTGCATGAATTGGTCAAGTATCTTGGTCACTTGGGACATATAGTTTTGAGTGTGCTCGCCACTAGCCTTATTGAGTGATTGCTTATGTCATATAAGGGACTTTACCATTTGTCTTGACCATGACTTAGCGGTGTAGCCTGTGACAACGGCATCCATATGAACCGGCCAAGTATCTTGGGCATTTGGCACATATAGTTTTGAGTGTTGTTTCTGCTGGCCTTATTGGGTGATTGCGTATGTCTTACAAGGGACTTTGCCATTTCTAGTCCTCATGACTTAGCGGTGCAGATTTTGGTGAAATCTTGGAACCTTAGTTGATGAAGGAAAGTTGTGGGGGAGGGACGAATCCATGCGACATGGGGCTGGATCTTGGTGGATCGTGGAAGCAAGGCCACTCTGCCACTTACAATGCCGCGTCACGTCTTTAAGTCGTCTGCAATGGATTCATCCCACCACCCGTTGGGAAGGGAGCCAATGGAACGGGCCCTTGGGGGCGCAAGTTCCCCTAACGTGGGTCGGGGCGGGTGGCGGGCGCGGGTGTCGCATGCTAGCTTGGATTCTGACTTGACATTCAGTCATAATCCGGCACACGGTAGCTTCGCACCGTTGGCTTTTCAACCAAGAGCGATGACCAATTGTGTGAATCAACGGTTCCTCTCGTACTAGGTTGAATTACTATCGCGACACTGTCATCAGTATGGTAAAACTAACTTGTCTCACGATGGTCTAAACCCATCTCACGTTCCCTATTTGTAACGCCCCGGATCCAGATGCGCCAGGTGTCTGCCTGTTATTCGTCGTCATTGCCATGTCATTTTCTTGCGTGTTGCATTTTATCATGTCATCATGTGCATTTCATTTTGCATAAGTGTTCGTCTCATGCATCCGAGCATTTTCCCCGTTGTCCGTTTTGCAATCCGGCGCTCCTATGCCCTCCGACGTTCCCCTTTTGCCTCTCGTTGTGAGTGGGTGTTAAACGTTCTTGGAATGGACCGAGGCTTGTCAAGCGACCTTGGTATACCACCGGTAGACCGCCTGTCAAGTTTCGTGACATTTGGAGGTCGTTTGGTACTCCAACGGTTATCCGCATTCCCGCAAAGGCCTCTTTTGAGTTGCAGCCCAACACCCTTCCAAAGCGGCCCAAAGCCCAGCAAACTCCCCTCCATGCTCTTGGTTGTTTGATCACGATCGTGTGGGCGAAAACCGTGCTCCATTTGGACTCTCCTAGCTCCCTCTATCTATAAATAAGCCCTCCCCCCGAAAATTCGCGGATCAAATCGCCCTAACCCTAGATCAAACTCCACCTGCCACTGCCGGACAAAAATCCGGGCAGCGGACGTGTCCGCCCGCTCCGCCGGACCAACCCGCCGCGCCGCGCGCGCCCTCCGGTCGCGCCGCCCGGCCTCCCCTCGTCTCCTCCAATCGGATCCGGCGAGGAGCGCCTCGGATCCGGTCCGGGGCCACCTCCCCATGCATCTCCGGCCATCCTCCGGCGAACTCCGGCCAGATCCGCCACCGCCTCGTTTTCCGTGCATGAAGGTTGACTTCCCCCCCCCCTCTGAAAATGTCTTAGTCTCCGGTTTTTAGTAATTTTCATGCCATGTTTGACCTGCCGTATCTCTGCATCCGTAGCTCCGTTTCGTGCGTGTAATATGTCAAATTGTTCGCCTCGACGAGTACATCATTTCATTCCATTGCATCATATTCATTTGAGGTCATCTAGATGTCCGAATCATCGTTGTAATAGTGTTTCGTGATGTTTTCTGCTGTCTATTATCAGAACGAGCTCATTTGTCATTTTTGCCATGATTGATGTGTGCATCCTATGAGGTTGATGTCTAAATGTGTTTTGAACTATGCCATGTCTTCTTTACAGAGGTGCTTACCATGTATTTTTGTGATCAATGTGGTGACTAGCACAAGCATGTAAACTAGGCATCGTGATGTTGCTGATTTTAGTCCCTGTTCTGCTGTTATTTTGATGCCATGTAAACTTGATGCTAAAGAGAGATCCATGCATATTCTGAGATACTTCAGTAAGGGTGTTTTGAACAATAGGTTATTGTCTATCCATTCATGCCCTTGGTTGAAATTATGGAGTAGTCTAGCATTTCATTTGAGTGCTCTACTTTTGCTTCAAAATGTTTCCTGGCAGATTGTTTACATGTTATTCAATTTGGCCGAGGTTGCTATAGTTGATCCTTGCATGCTATGGACTTGTTCTTGACATGGATTGTTACATAAACATGTCTTCTTGATGATGCTATGCTTATCTTGTCATGCAATGACTTGTGGTGAGTGAATCGAGCTTGCTAAGTATTGTTCATAATGTTGCTGTTTTGCTAGGATGAATCTGTTATTTCGTGATGCTATATGAACATGCTTCTACATATCATTCTATATGCATAATCTGGAAATGTTCCATAAACATGTTTTGATCTACATGTCATCCTCTAACCATACATGCCCCTGGTTGCATTTATCTCTTGCTGTAGATTGTTCATATCTTGCTACAAAGTTGCTTCATAAAGTTGTTGTCAGCCTGTTAACATTATGATTAGTTGTTCCCATGTGTTTTCCTAGTGATCCATACATCCTATGACCATGCTATTGCCATGGTTAGCTTAACAAACATGCCTTCTTACTGTTGGTTGCCTTGCCATGCCATGTATTGCTCTGTAGTGAGTTTCACAAGCTCATCTACATGCCTTCATAATATGTTTCTGCCATGTATGAATCTGTTTAATAACTTGCTATGTTTACGTGGGTGCCATCATATTTTCTGATCCTTTTTGGCTTATGGTCAGTAAGGGACTCTTGATCTATGCTTTTAGTAGATTCATGCCATGTCTTGTTTTGCTATTATAAGTTCCTGTAACATGTTGTTTCATAGCTCTAAACATTGCATCGTGATGTTATTTTCTGCAAAGTCTGAAATTGTAATAACTTGCAATCTTATCATGTGTGTTTGAGCATGTTCTAGTGATTTCTGGAGATAGCTCAGTGTTCATGTTTTGTTGTGCTTTACCTATACATCATGTCCATGCCTTTTGTTATTATGTTAGGGTGCTGTAGCTTGTTGTTTTGATGCTTGCAATATGCCTAGTTGCTGTTTTGGACAGATTGTTGCTATGACTTGTTTCATGTGTGTGTGTTGAACCGTTGCTCCGTTTTGAGTGTGCTCTATATGAAACTTGCTTAGAATTGCATGTAGCTTCATATTATCATGTTGCATCCTTGTTTTGAGGTGTTTTCTTGATGTTTGGGGTGCATTTTGCATCAATGCCATGTTTGACTTGTTTTGCTCATATCTTCTAGGCCGTAGCTCCGAACTAAATGAACTTTATATGAAACTTGACTAGAATCTCGTGTAGATCATCCTTGTGCATCTTAACTTGATGTTTAACAACTTGAACATAAGGTTTATTCAGATCTGGACCAATTTCGAAATATGCATATGAGGACTTACCGGAATTGTTATATGTTGTTCCCGGCCTCATTTAAACTTGCCTTGATGTGTTGTTCTTGTTTGCATCATCTCTTGCCATGAGTAGCTTCATGTAGTCTTACCTTGCATCATGATTCTTCATGCATAATGTCTTGTTCATGTGTGGTGTGTTTACTATGTTGTGTGCTTCTTTTCGATAGTTCCTATTTCG
This sequence comes from Triticum dicoccoides, assembly GCF_002162155.2. Taxonomy (NCBI): domain Eukaryota; kingdom Viridiplantae; phylum Streptophyta; class Magnoliopsida; order Poales; family Poaceae; genus Triticum; species Triticum dicoccoides. The sequence continues at coordinate 126,265,183 of NC_041391.1, forward strand.
TTGCGATCGTGAGGATTCGTTCGTCTACGCTGGGTACTTCTTCGTGGCTTCATCTTCTTCATGGACTCGTTCTTCTTCCTTGCGGGATTTCAGGCAAGATGACCGCTACCCTGGATCTCACTACTATCATTGCTATGCTAGTTGCTTCGTTCTATCGCTATGCTGCGCTACCTATTACCTGTTTATCAAGCCATCCCAAATTGCCATGAACCTCTAACCTTTGACACCTTTCCTATGCAAACCGTTGTTTGGCTATGTTACCGCTTTTGCTCAGCCCCTCTTATAGCGTTGCTAGTTGCAGGTGAAGTTGAAGATTTCTCCATGGTGGACAGGATTTTGTTGGGATATCACAATATCTCTTATATTATTAATGCATCTATATATTTGGTAAAGGGTGGAAGGCTCGGCCTTTTGCCTGGTGTTTTGTTCCACTCTTGCCGCCCTAGTTTCCGTCATACCGGTGTTATGTTCCCGGATTTGCATTCCTTATGCGGTCGGGTGATTTATGGGACCCCCTTGACAGTTCGCTTTGAATAAAACTCCTCCAGCAAGGCCCAACCTTGGTTTTACCATTTGCCTCACCTAGCCCTTTTTCCCTTCGGAGTCGCGCTCTCGAGGGTCATCTTTATTTTATCCCCCCCCCAGGCCAGTGCTCGTTGTGAGTGTTGGTCCAAACTGTCGGTCGCCGGTGGCCACCAGGGGCAACTCTGGGCTGGCCTACCGGAAATCTGGACAATCCGGTGTGCCCTGAGAACGAGATATGTGCAGGTCCTATCAGGATTTGTCGGCACAGCGGGAGGCTTTGTTGGTCTTGTTTTACCATTGTCGAAATGTCTTGTAAACCGGGATTCCGAGTCTGATCGGGTCTTCCTGGGAGAAGGTCTATTCCTTCGTTGATCGCGAGAGCTTGTCATGGGCTAAGTTGGGACACCCCTGCAGGGTATAATCTTTCGAAAGCCGTGCCTGTGGTTATAGGCAGATGGGAATTTGTTAATGTCCGGTTGTAGATAACTTGACACCAGATACGAATTAAAACGCATCAACCACGTGTGTAGCCATGATGGTCTCTTCTCGGCGGAGTCCGGGAAGTGAACATGGTTTCTGGGTTATGTTTGACGTAAGTAGGAGTTCAGGATCACTTCTTGATCATTACTAGTTGACGACCGTTCTGCTTGCTCTCTTCTCGCTCTTATTTGCGTATGTTAGCCACCATATATGCTTAGTCGCTGCTGCAGCCTCACCACTTTACCCCTTCCTTTCCTATTAAGCTTTGCTAGTCTTGATACCCTTGGTAATGGGATTGCTGAGTCCTCGTGGCTCACAGATTACTACAACACAAGTTGCAGGTACAGGTTTCGCGATGATCCTGACGCGAGAGCGATGTTTGCTTGTATTGGACTTCTTCTTCTGCTTCTTCTTCGATCAGGGGATAGGTTCCAGGTCGGCAGCCTGGGCTAGCAAGGTGGATGTCGTTTGAGTTTCTGTTTGTGATTCATCCGTAGTCGGATGATGCTCTGATGTATTGTGATGTTGTATTCATGTGACATTGTATGCCTGATGTATGTATCCCCATCTATTATGTAATGTTGATGTAATGATATCCACCTTGCAAAAGCGTTTCAATATGCGGGTCTATCCTTGGTGGGACCTTCGAGTTCCTTTAGGACAGGGTCGCATATTGGGCGTGACAAGTTGGTATTAGAGCCTCGACCGACCCTAGGAGCCCCCTTGATTGTTGGCCGTTGTTGAGTCTAGAAAAAACTGTTTTCAGAGTCTAGTTATATCGGAGAGTAGGAATTCTTTTAACTCCTCAGCCCCTTCGTCGCTCTGGTGAGGAACCTTGACGTAGGTGTTTTGAATTACTCCTCTTCCCCTTCAAATTTTCTTTAGGTTCACACAATTGGTTTTTCGGTAGTTGTTCCTTAGCTCTTTTCATCCGGTGCATTTCTCGTCAAGTCGACTCGAGCCTCTTCATCTTTGAGTTCAATCTTCAGTTGTTTTCTTTTCCCACCCGCCCTCCCCTTTTCATCTCGGAACCGGAGTCCGTAATCGAGTATCCATCCTACTCGAGTGAAGTCTTTTCTTTCTTTCCTCAATGATTTCAACCGGTGTTTTTTTTCTCTTCAAGTTATTTGTCGGCTCCCCTTCCAGGTTGTCTTTGTTTTCCCGCCCTCCCACCCTCTTCTTCTCGGAGCCTGAGTCTCTTTCAAACATCAATTTTTCATTCATGTGGAACCTCTTCAGTCTTCCCTCAATCTTTTGAACCAGTGAATTCTCGTTTTGTTCGACATTCTTCATCTCTTTTCCTTTCCGGTGGACTCAATTCAAGTTTTTCGGGTTAATCATATTCCTTTTCCTTCGAAGTGTTTTCCCTGCTCGTTTGCCTCTCGCCATTCAATCATTCCGGAGTTCAGAAGACATCTCAGGAGATTCGTCTGTGTTCCAATTAATTCGAGGCTGTCACCTCATTCAAATATTTTAATTGTTCCGGTGCATCATCTATTTGTTCAACATCCATTTCCAAGGGTGTTATCTCTTCAGTGGGCCCTAACCCACAGGTCTTTTCCAGGATCTTACCTGACTCTTCTAATTCCCCCGGAGCTATTCTCAATTCTTTTCAAGTATGACGTAAGAATGGTTTCCATCAGTCACATGCCGTCTCCAAGATCTCGTTCAAATTCTTTTCATTGTTGGCTCAACCTTTTTGGTTTTCATTCTCCCAGAGTATCTCAGTAATTTTGGTGGTGTTTCTCGTCGTCTTTCTCAACTTTGAAGATCGAAGAAGAGTTTTTCTCTAAATCTTGCCCATTCTCTCGAAGTTTCGTGGTTCTAGTTTCAGGCTATCATCTCGAATTATTCCATTTGTCAGATATTCCTTGTATTAACCATCCGGAGTATTTCAGGAGTTGATTTCTGTTTCTTTTCACCGGAGGCCATCGTTCCAGAAGAATTCTTCGTCCTCTCATTTCAGCTATTGTTATCCAATTATCAGTCATTTTCGAATTCTTATGGTGGTTCGACCAAGATTCTTTTCCTTGATTATCATTTTAATTCATTCATTCTTTCCAGTCCTACCGGTGGTTCATGAAGACTTTCTCAAGTTTTGCGGCTTATCCCCCCCTTTCTTCGGAGATTGTTCATGTTGAATAATTTATCGATTCCAAGTGTTTTCATCTTTTCTTTTCCGGAGTTCAATTTCCTCAGCCATTTTGTCGGAACCTCCAGCTAAATCATCGCAAGCCTCATCTTATTCTTTCTTCCTTCATTTTATCTCATCATCCTTTTGTTACCGGAGTTCTTCATGGTGGTTCTTCATGATTTAATCTTTTCTTCAAGAGTTCATCAAGAGTCTTGTTGATGGAGTTCAAGTATTTTCTCTTCTCGCGTCCCGAAGCGCAAATTATTCTTCATTTTCTTCTGAAGTGGAGTTTTGCATTTCTTCGTTCCTCTCAGCTATCCAATCATTTCTGTTTGTGGCCAGCTATCACCTTATGATCTTGAGATGTTATCTATAAGACCACAACAAGCTCATTCTTTCGTTGTTGATTTTCTCAACAACTCTAGTCAATCCTTCCTTTTAAGTTCTTTTCATTCAATTCTTTCAATGCTTCCGGAGGTATTGCGTTGCCTATGTCGTCAAGTGCCATCCCATCTTGTGAAGTTCTTGTTCTATTCCTCCATGTTTCAGCCGGAGTGCTGCCTAAATCCTTTCAGTCTTATTCGATTCTTATCTCGTCCTAACCGGAGTTGTTTCATAGTCGATCAGATTCAGTGAGTTCTCGATTCCCGTCATTCTCGTCGTTCTTCTCTTCATCTCGAGTGCTCTCGATTCTTTGCTTCTTCTCTGGAGTTCTTGCTTCACCTCATCCCTTTTCCCTTCTGTCTCGGTCCTAAGATCTCGGGACGAGATCTCTTGTTATTGGAGGAGTGTTGTAACGCCCCGGATCCAGATGCGCCAGGTGTCTGCCTGTTATTCGTCGTCATTGCCATGTCATTTTCTTGCGTGTTGCATTTTATCATGTCATCATGTGCATTTCATTTTGCATAAGTGTTCGTCTCATGCATCCGAGCAATTTCCCCGTTGTCCGTTTTGCAACCCAGCGCTCCTATGCCCTCCGATGTTCCCCTTTTGCCTCTCATTGTGAGTGGGTGTTAAACGTTCTCGGAATGGACCGAGGCTTGTCAAGCGGCCTTGGTATACCACCGGTAGACCGCCTGTCAAGTTTCGTGACATTTGGAGGTCGTTTGGTACTCCAACGGTTATCCGCATTCCCGCAAAGGCCTCTTTTGAGTTGCAGCCCAACACCCTTCCAAAGTGGCCCAAAGCCCAGCAAACTCCCCTCCATGCTCTTGGTCGTTTGATCACGATCGTGTGGGCGAAAACCGTGCTCCATTTGGACTCTCCTAGCTCCCTCTATCTATAAATAAGCCCTCCCCCCGAAAATTCACGGATCAAATCGCCCTAACCCTAGATCAAACTCCACCCGCCGCCGCCGGACAAAAATCCGGGCAGCGGACGTGTCCGCCCGCTCCGCCGGACCAACCCGCCGCGCCGCGCGCGCCCTCCGGCCGCGCCGCCCGGCCTCCCCTCGTCTCCTCCAACCGGATCCGGCGAGGAGCGCCTCGGATCCGGTCCGGGGCCACCTCCCCGTGCATCTCCGGCCATCCTCCGGCGAACTCCGGCCAGATCCGCCACCGCCTCGTTTTCCGTGCACGAAGTTTGACTCCCCCCCCTCTGAAAACGTCTAAGTCCCCGGTTTTCAGTAATTTTCATGCCATGTTTGACCTGCCGTATCTCTGCATCTGTAGCTCCGTTTCATGCGTGTAATATGTCAAATTGTTCGCCTCGACGAGTACATCATTTCATTTCATTGCATCATATTAATTTGAGGTCATCTAGATGCCCGAATCATCGTTGTAAGACTGCTTCGTGATGTTTTCTGCTGTCTGTTATCAGAACGAGCTCATTTGTCATTTTTGCCATGATTGATGTGTGCATCCTATGAGGTTGATGTCTAAATGTGTTTTGAGCTATGCCATGTCTTCTTTACAGAGGTTCTTACCATGTATTTTTGTGATCAATGTGGTGACTAGCACAAGCATGTAAACTAGGCATCGTGATGTTGCTGATTTTAGTCCCTGTTCTGCTGTTATTTTGATGCCATGTAAACTTGATGCTACAGAGAGATCCATGCATATTCTGAGATACTTCAGTAATGGTGTTTTGAACAATAGGTTATTGTCTATCCATTCATGCCCTTGGTTGAAATTATGGAGTAGTCTAGCATGTCATTTGAGTGCTCTACTTTTGCTTCAAAATGTTTCCTGGCAGATTGTTTACATGTTATTCAATTTGGCCGAGGTTGCTATAGTTGATCCTTGCATGCTATGGGCTTGTTCTTGACTTGGATTGTTACATAAACATGTCTTCTTGATGATGCTATGCTTATCTTGTCATGCGATGACTTGTGGTGAGTGAATCGAGCTTGCTAAGTAGTGTTCATAATGTTGCTGTTTTGCTAGGATGAATCTGTTATTTCGTGATGCTATATGAACATGCTTCTACATATCATTCTATGCATAACCTGGAAATGTTCCATCAACATGTTTTGATCTACATGTCATCCTCTAACCATACATGCCCCTGGTTGCATTTATATCTTGTTGTAGATTGTTCTTATCTTGCTCCAAAGTTCCTTCATAATGTTGATGTCAGCCTGTTAACATTATGATCAGTTGTTCCCATGTGTTTTCCTAGTGATCCATGCATCCTATGACCATGCTATTGCCATGCTTAGCTTAACAAACATGCCTTCTTACTGTTGGTTGCCTTGCCATGCCATGTATTGCTCTTTAGTGAGTTTCACAAGCTCATCTACATGCCTTCATAATTATGTTTCTGCCATGTATGAATCTGTTTAATAACTTGCTATGTTTACGTGGGTGCCATCATATTTTCTGATCCTTTTTGGCTTATGGTCAGTAAGGGACTCTTGATCTATGATTTTAGTAGATTCATGCCATGTCTTGTTTTGCTATTATAAGTTCTTGTAACATGTTGTTTCATAGCTCTAAACATTGCATCGTGATATCATTTTCTGCAAAGTCTGAAATTGTAATAACTTGCAATCTTACCATGTGTGTTTGAGCATGTTCTAGTGATTTCTGGAGATAGCTCAGTGTTCATGTTTTGTTGTGCTTTACCTGTACATCATGTCCATGCCTTTTTTTATTATGTTAGGGTGCTGTAGCTTGTTGTTTTGATGCTTGCAATATGCCTAGTTGCTGTTTTGGACAGATTGTTGCTATGACCTGTTTCATGTGTGTGTGTTGAACCGTTGCTCCGTTTTGACTGTGCTCTATATGAAACTTGCTTAGAATTGCATGTAGCTTCATATTATCATGTTGCATCCTTGTTTTGAGGTGTTTTCTTGATGTTTGGGGTGCATTTTGCATCAATGCCATGTTTGACTTGTTTTGCTCATATCTTCTAGGCCATAGCTCCGAACTAAATGAACTTTATATGAAACTTGACTAGAATCTCGTGTAGATCATCCTTGTGCATCATAACTTGATGTTTAACAACTCGAACATAAGGTTTATTCAGATCTGGACCAATTTCGAAATATGCATATGAGGACTTACCGGAATTGTTATATGTTGTTCCCGGCCACATTTAAACTTGCCTTGATGTGTTGTTCTTGTTTTCATCATCTCTTGCCATGAGTAGCTTCATGTAGTATTGCCTTGCATCATGCTTGTTCATGCATCATGTCTTGTTCATGTGTGGTGTGTTTACTATGTTGTGTGCTTCTTTTCGATAGTTCCTATTTCGTTGCGATCGTGAGGATTCGTTCGTCTACGCTGGGTACTTCTTCGTGGCTTCATCTTCTTCATGAACTCGTTCTTCTTCCTTGCGGGATATCAGGCAAGATGACCGCTACCCTGGATCTCACTACTATCATTGCTATGCTAGTTGCTTCGTTCTATCGCTATGCTACGCTACCTATTACCTGTTTATCAAGCCATCCCAAATTGCCATGAACCTCTAACCTTTGACACCTTTCCTATGCAAACCGTTGTTTGGCTATGTTACCGCTTTTGCTCAGCCCCTCTTATAGCGTTGCTAGTTGCAGGTGAAGTTGCAGATTTCTCCATGGTGGACAGGATTTTGTTGGGATATCACAATATCTCTTATATTATTAATGCATCTATATATTTGGTAAAGGGTGCAAGGCTCGGCCTTTTGCCTGGTGTTTTGTTCCACTCTTGCCGCCCTAGTTTCCGTCATACCGGTGTTATGTTCCCGGATTTGCATTCCTTATGCGGTCGGGTGATTTATGGGACCCCCTTGACAGTTCGCTTTGAATAAAACTCCTCCAGCAAGGCCCAACCTTGGTTTTACCATTTGCCTCACCTAGCCCTTTTTCCCTTCGGAGTCGCGCTCTCGAGGGTCATCTTTATTTTATCCCCCCCCAGGCCAGTGCTCGTTGTGAGTGTTGGTCCAAACTGTCGGCCGCCGGTGGCCACCAGGGGCAACTCTGGGCTGGCCTACCGGAAATCTGGACAATCCGGTGTGCCCTGAGAACGAGATATGTGCAGCTCCTATCGGGATTTGTCGGCACAGCGGGAGGCTTTGTTGGTCTTGTTTTACCATTGTCGAAATGTCTTGTAAACCGGGATTCCGAGTCTGATCGGGTCTTCCTGGGAGAAGGTCTATTCCTTCGTTGATCGCGAGAGCTTGTCATGGGCTAAGTTGGGACACCCCTGCAGGGTATAATCTTTCGAAAGTCGTGCCTGTGGTTATAGGCAGATGGGAATTTGTTAATGTCCGGTTGTAGATAACTTGACACCAGATACGAATTAAAACACATCAACCGCGTGTGTAGCCGTGATGGTCTCTTCTCGGCGGAGTCCGGGAAGTGAACACGGTTTCTGGGTTATGTTTGACGTAAGTAGGAGTTCAGGATCACTTCTTGATCATTACTAGTTGACGACCGTTCTGCTTGCTCTCTTCTCGCTCTTATTTGCGTATGTTAGCCACCATATATGCTTAGTCGCTGCTGCAGCCTCACCACTTTACCCCTTCCTTTCCTATTAAGCTTTGCTAGTCTTGATACCCTTGGTAATGGGATTGCTGAGTCCTCGTGGCTCACAGATTACTACAACACAA
>NC_041391.1:126275855-126281268 GCF_002162155.2 Triticum dicoccoides
ACCCTTCACAGAAGATCAAGGTCGCCCAGTGTTGCAGCCCGTGAGGGCCTCCCGCTCGTCAGCTTCCTTGCGCATCCCAGGTTTCAGAACCCGTCGACTCGCACGCATGTCAGACTCCTTGGTCCGTGTTTCAAGATGGGTCAGATGGGGAGCCCGCAGGCCGTTGCAGCATAGTGCCTCTAGGGATATGCCTTTCGGTGCGCGGCTACCGGCCGTGCTGACGACGGCCACCGGGGGCACCTAGGGCCCCCGGGCTTTGGCTGCCGGCGCGGCCGACAACAGTCCACACCCCGAGCGGAGCGGCGGACCAGCAAGAGCCGTTCGGCATACGGCCGGGGCACATCGCCGGCCCCCATCCGCTTCCCTCCCGGCAATTTCAAGAACTCTTTGACTCTCTTTTCAAAGTCATTTTCATCTTTCCCTCGCGGTACTTGTTTGCTATCGCCCGTATTTCTCGCATGTATTTAGCCTTGCACGGACTCTATCGCTCGATTTGGGCTGCATTCCCAAAGAAACCGACTCGTTGACGGCGCCTCGTGGGATGACAGGGCTCTCACCCTCCCAGGCGCCCCATTCCAGGGGACTTGGGCCCAGTCCGTCGCTAAGGACGCCTCTCCAGACTACAATTCAGACGACACAGCTGTCGGTGTCAAAATTGGCGGATCTCGGGTAGCGGGTCCCAAACAGTGCGTCTAAGGTCGATGGTAACATGAGGCAGGGGACACAATGTTTACCCAGGTTCGGGCCCTCTCTATGGAGGTAATACCCAACTTCCTGCTTGATTTATCTTGATGAATATGAGTATTACAAGAGTTGATCTACCACGAGATCGTAATGGCTAAAACCCTAGAAGTCTAGCCTGTATGATTATGATTCTCCTTCTACGGACTAAGCCCTCTGGTTTGTATAAACATCGGAGGGGACTAGGGTTGTAGAGAGTCGGTTACAAAGAAAGGAATCTTCATTATCCAGATGCCAAGCTTGCCTTCCACGCCAAGGAGAGTGTCATCCGGACACGGGAGAGAGTCTTCGGTCATGTATCTTCACAGCCCAACAGTCCGGCCCATATCAATATTCCGACCATCCAAGGACCCCCTTAATCCAAGACTCCCTCCATAGCCCCTGAACCAGGCGTCAATGACAAGGTGTCCGGCGCGCAGATTGTCTTCGGTATTGCAAGGCGGGTTCCTTCTCCGATCACTCCAAAGTAGTCTTCGAACACAATAATCCTGTCTGGCTTTGCAAAAAAAAATTCCACACGCAACCGTAGAGAGTATAATATTTCACGAGTCCAATCCGCTGACAACTTTTTGTAACATGACATCACATCGCCGTCCGGCCATTATTTTGAACCGTTTTTTAGCCTTCTGATCCATATTTTGAGATGTGGTTTTATTGGCATGTCTTGTCAAAGCAGAGATCATGTCCCCTTATTGTGGGATTCTCATCAATACGGGCATGGGTAATCCCACCGTACCGTTTGCACGGCCCTTAGGGATAAGCGAGTTTTTAGGGCGAGTGGGGAGGCGCTTGATATTCGATGCCTTTATAAATAGATAAGGATTCACCTCTTTCACCCATGCCTTCTTTCTCTCTGCTTCCCCCATTCTTGAACTCCAATGCCCAAGTTCTCATCTTTCCCGCCCCAAGAAAGCACTCCATCTATGTCCGGATCTGGAGCACAGGGCAAGTGGATGGTCTCCTCCGTCAAGGAGGACATTACAAAGCTCCGCGAGGCCGGGTATCTGGCCAATGAAATTGCCCACCGACTTCTGGTCGAGGGACAGATCATCCCTACTCCGGAGCCCCATGAGAGGGTAGTATTCCTCTCTCACTTCGTCTGCGGGCTGGGATTTCCTCTCCACCCGTTCGTCTGCGGACTCATGTTCTACTATGGGCTAGATTTCCATGATCTATCCCCAAATTCTTTCCTCAACATCTCGGCATTCATTGACATGTGCAAGGCTTTCCTCCGCATCCCACCACACTTCGTGTCACGCCCAATATGCGATACTATCCTAAAGAGACTCGCAGGTCCCACCAAGGATAGAACCTCATATTGATATGCTTTTGCAAGGTGGACATTATTACATCAACATTACATAATAGATGGGGATACATACAAAAGGCATACAATGCCACACAAATACAACATCATCTTACATAAGAGCACCATTCGACTACGGATGAAACACAAACAGAAACTCAAACGACATCCACCCTGCTAGCCTAGGCTGCCGACCTGGAACCTATCCCTTGACCGAAGAAGAAGTAGAAGAAGAACTCCAAAACAAGCAAACATCGCTCTCGCGTCATGATCATTGCATAACCTATACCTGCAACTGTTGTTGTAGTAATCTGTGAGCCACGAGGACTCAGCAATCCCATTACCATGGGTATCAAGACTAGCTAATCTTAATGGGAAAGGAAGGGGTAAAGTGGTGAGGTTGCAGCAGTGACTAAGCATATATGGTGGCTAACATATGCAAATAAGGGCGAGAAGAAAAGCAACGGAACGGTCGTGAAGCTAGCAATGATCAAGAGGTGATCCTGAACTCCTACTTACGTCAAACATAACCCAAAACTGGGTTCACTTCCCAGACTCCGCGGAAAAGAGATCATCACGGCTACACACGCGGTTGATGCATTTTAATTCATATCTGGTGTCAAGTTATCTACAACCGGACATTAACAAAATCCCATCTGCCACATAACCGGGGGCACGGCTCTCGAAAGTGTATACCCTGCAGGGGTGTCCCAACTTATCCCATGATAAGCTCTCGCGATCAACGAAAGATATTCCTTCTCCCAGGAAGACCCGATCAGTCTCGGAATCCCGTTTTACAAGACATTTCGACAATGGTAAAACAAGACCAGCAAAGCCGCCCGATGTGCCGAAGAATCCCGATAGGAGTCGCACATATCTCGTTCTCAAGCCACACCGGATGAGCCAGACGTCGGGTTGGCATAGACCCTAGTTGCCAGGGGGCGTCGGACATCGCTCAGGTTGGACCAACACTCGGAGGAGCACTGGCCCGGGGGGGTAAATAAAGATGACCCTCGGGCTCCGGAAACCCAAGGGAAAAAAGGGGGCTAGGTGAGGCAAATGGTAAAACCAAGGTTGGGGCTTGCTGGAGGAGTTTTATTCAAAGCAAACTGTCAAGGGGGTCCCATAAATCATCCAACCGCGTAAGGAACGCAAAATCCGGGAACATAACACCGGTATGACGAAAACTAGGGCGGCAAGAGTGGAACAGAACACCAGGCATAAGGCCGAGTCTTCCACCCTTTCCCAAGTATATAGATGCATTAATTAAATAAGAGATATTGTGATATCCCAACATAATCCTGTCCACCAAGGAGCAATCTTCAACTTCACCTACAACTAGCAACGCTATAAGAGGGGCTGAGCAAAGCGGTAACATAGCCAAGCAACGGTTTGCTAGGAAGGGTGAAAAAGGTTAGAGGCTGCCATGGCAATTTGGGAGGCTTGATGAACAAGAGATAGGTAGCACGACAAAGCGATAGAATGAAGACACTAGCATAGCAATGATAGTAATGAGATCCAAGGTGACGGTCATCTTACCTGAAATCCCACAAGGAAGAAGAACGAGTCCATGAAGAAGACAAACCAAGCGTAGACGAACGAATCCTCACGATCGCAATGAAACAGGAACTATCGAGAAGAAGCACACAACACGGTAAACACACCACACATGAACAAGGCATGATGCTCAACCAAGTATGATGCATGACAAGGCTACATAAAGCTACTCAAGGCAAGAGATGATGCATACAAGAACAACACATCAAAGCAAGTTTAAATGACGCCGGAAACAACATATAACAAATCCGGTAAGTCCTCATATGCAAATTTACAAATTGGTCCCTAACTGAATAAAACTTATGTTCAAGTTGTTAAACAGCAATTCAAGATGCACCAAGATGATATACACGAAATTCTAGTCAAGTTACATGTAAAGTTCATTTAATTCGGAGCTACGGCCTAGAAGATATGAGCAAAACAAGTTAAGCATGGCATTGATGCAAAATGCAATCAAACTTAAATAAAAACACCTCAAAACAAGGATGCAACATGATAATATGAAACTACATGCAATTCTAAGCAAGTTTCATATAGAGCACACTCAAAACGGAGCAACGGTTCAACACATACACTCGATACATGTTTAAAGGACAAGCTGTCCAAAACAGCAACTAGACATCTAGCAAGCATCAAAACAATATGCTACAACATCTCAACATGAAAACAAAAGGCATGGGCATGAAGTACAGGTAAATCACGACAAAACATGAACACTGATCTATCTCCATAAATCACTAGAACATGCTCAAAAGGACATGGCTAGATTGCAAATAATAATAGTTTCATGCTTAGCAGAAATAACATCAGGTTGCAATGTTAAGAGCTATCAAACAACATGCTACAGGAACAGATAATTACATAGATATGATGGCACCCATGTAAACATGGCAAATGATATGGCCGATTCATACATGGCAGGAATAACGATAAGTAGGAATGTTGGTGAGATTGTACAACTCACCACAGAGCATTACATGGCATGGAAAGGTAACCAACAGTAAGAATACATGTTTATGAAGCTAAGCATGGCAATAGCAAGTTCATAGGGTGCATGGATCACTAGCAAATCTCATGGCAAAACTGAACATAATGTAAACAGGCTAACAACCTACATTATCTAGCAATTTTAGATCAAGATTACAACAAGTTACCACAGGATATAAATGCAATTAGGGGCATGGATGGATATAGCATGACATGTATAACAAATCATCATTAGTGAACATCTCCAGATTATGCATAGAATGACTTGTAGCAGCAGGTTTACAAAGCATCATGATATAGCAGAATCAGCCTAGCAAAACAGCAACAGCAAGTACCCTAATTCACGAGCTCAATGCACTCACTACAAAACTCACAAAAATACATGGATTGCACCTCTGTAAAGATGGCATGATGTAGTACAAAACACATGTAGTGCTCATGCTCATAGGATGCACACACAAAAGGCAATGAAAAAGACAAATCATCAAGTTATAACAGTTTCAGCAGGTTAACATCATATAGCACTCTTGCAACAATGATTTGGGCATCAAGATGGACTCAAACAAGCATAGCGCGATTGAATGAAATGAATAACATCTCTCAATGAACATTTTGACATATTATATGCATGAAGCGGAGCTACGGTCACGGAGTTATGGCATGATGAACAGAGCAATAAAATGTTGCAGAAAAGGACTTAGAGAAATATCAACCTTCGAGATCTAGGGTTCCTCGGCACGCGAACCGAGGCAGTGACGGATCTCGCCAGAGAACGCGAGCCAGTCGCCGGAGTTGGAGGGGAAAAGCGGATCCGGCGCCGGG
>NC_041391.1:126281708-126302281 GCF_002162155.2 Triticum dicoccoides
TGGCGGCGGCCGGAACGGAGGCGGCGGACGGGGCACGGTCGGACGGCGGGCGGTGCTGGGCGGCGCCGGCGACGAGGCGGCAGCGAGCGTCGACTCGGGTCGGCGAGGCGCGTGGGCGAGGAGGCGCGGGCGCGGGCGCAGGCGGCGGGCCGCGGGGGCCGGCTGCGGGCTCGGCGGGCCGGCGGCGCGCATGGTGGCCGGGTGCCACGTGGTGGCACGGGAGTGGCTGCGGGTGGTGGCACGGGAGTGGCTGCGGGCGGTGGCGCGATTTTGTCCGGTCCGGGACGGACATGTCCGGCGGGCGAGAGGGGAATTTCTAGGGTTTGGACCCGGATTTGGACGGGGGAAGGCATATTTATAGGTAGAGGGAGCTAGGAGTGTCCAAATGAGGTGCGGTTTTCACCCACATGATCATGATCGAACGGCGCAGAGCATGGAGGGGGTTTGGATGGGTTATTGGGCCACTTTGGAGGGGTGTTGGGCTGCACACAAAAGAGGCCTTTGCGGTTACCCAGTTAACCGTGGAGTATCAAACGGACTCCAAATGCCACGAAACTTGACAGGCAGTGTCGTGGAATTGTCACGTCAGATGTCCTCGTGAAAGGACTTAGTTGTGAAGCCATCGCAACTAGGAAGCTTGAAGGGGTTAATTGGGACAAAGGACACGAGAGGGTTTATACTAGTTCGGCCCCTTACGGTGAAGGTAAGGCCTACGTCTAGTTGGGTTGGTATTGATGTTTCGATGACCAGGGAGCGAGATACGCTATGCCTGGTTCTCGATGAGTTGTTTCTTGCTCTAAGCCGCCAGCAAGTTGTCCCCTTATATACACGGGTTGACGCCCTGTGTCCTACAGAGTCCCGGCCGACTTATAATAGTGTCCGGCTCGGTGACTAGTTAAATCTACCTTATGATACAAGTCATGCCATTACGGCGGTTTACTACAACGGGCCTTAAGTCGCCTGTGGGCTTAAGCCCCCTATTGAACCGCCGTCTTCATGCTTACTCTTGGGCTTGAGTCTTCTTTGCGTAACCCGGCCCCTCCTGGGCGGCTTACAAAAATAGTTATATACCCAACCTTAGGCCCCAGATTGATTTGAACCTGTTCATGTCAATCTTAAAATACCTTTAAAGAATAAATTTTCAGTCTTCTGACTGTGCAGAAGGTTTTCTTTAACCCACCATGACATCATCTTCTGGATCCGTGTTAACCCGGCGTGACGTCAACCTCTCTTAAATTCCTTTTCTATTCCATCGTATCCTTCAACGGATCTCTGCTTTATTGATTGTTCCTAAAATCGGGGCATTGGGGCCGCTGGATAATAACTCTTATCTCCTCGTTTCCCGCATCGTCTTAGTTATCCACTCCCTATAAATAGGCACCACTTAGGTCTTCCACTCTTTCCTCTTTCAGTCGTCTTCTTCCTCTTGCTTCCTCTCGAGCTCCGCCGCCGCCGCCGTCGAACCCCTCGTCTTCACCGACTCAGGCCACTGCATCAACCTGACTCTGACCAGAAATCGACGGCGAACCTCCGCAGCTCGTCCACATCTGTGAGTTCCTCTCCTTCCCTTTCTTAGATCTGCATTGGAACTTTGTTGAGTTCGTCGGTGTTCATCACCGCCCGACGCAAACCCTCGCTAGTTTTTACCTCCAATGCCGTGTTTACATCGTAAAAACTACGTAGAACTGCTGCGGTAATTGTTTGTGTTGATCTTGCATAGAAATAGATCTCATTTCCCTTGTTTGGAAACCCTCTTCGAGTGTATGAACTTCTCTGCCCTATTTCTAGGTCTAGAATTTTTTTTTTCAGAGCAATAATTTGATCCAAAATAATAGGTGTCATCTGTGAAACTTGTTTTTATCACCCGGAAAACTTCTTCTGGTAAATGCCCTTAAACACAAATATCGAGGTGTCCGGCTTAAATAAATGACACAGAACCTTAGTTGCTCCTCATGACCTCAAGAATTTTGAACTGCTCTTGATACTTGTAGCGACTTAAATATTGATGCGCAGTCATCCTTATATCATTAGGCCCCTCCTTAAGCCGCCACCTTGAATAATTAGGATTTTTCTCCCTGGCTCAAATTGAACCGAATCTTCTTATTTTGTCATAGGCCAACTGTTGTCATGGCTCCTAAGGCGGCCAAGGCCCCTGTAACCTGCAATTGGGTCCCATCCACATTTACCAAGAGTAAACTGGCTGAGTTCATGAACTCTGGCCACCTGCCAAAAAGGGAGGTCATGTCTTATCGTGTCCCTGACCCGTCTGAAGAGAAGCCTCAACCCAAAGAAGGGGAGGTGATAGTTTTTACAGATCACATGAGCCGGGGATTTGCCCCTCCCGGCTCAAAATTCTTCAGGCAAGTTTTGAATTTCTTTGACCTTAGACCTCAAGACATCGGACCCAATTCCATGTCAAATATTTGCAATTTCCATGTCTTCTGCGAGGTGTACCTGGGAGAGGAACCAAGTCTGCTATTGTTCAGGGAACTTTTCTACATGAACCGGCAAAATGAACGTGCCAACGGGCCCGGTCTTGAGCTTGGCGGCATCTCAATCCAGCGAAGGAGAGACTGCCTTTTTCCTTATGCTGAACTGCCGAGTCACCCAAAAACTTGGAACCAAACGTGGTTCTATTGTCAGGACACTTCTCCGGCTGATGAGAAGCCTCTGCCCGGCTTTCGCGCCCTGCGCCTTGAGTCCAACCACCCGCTACCAGACAAACTGACGGCCGTTGAACGTCTGCCTCTCAATCCCACCATCAAGAAGATCAAAGCTCTCTTGGGAAACGGTTTAAACAACATCGATCTGGTCCGAGTCTGGGTCACTTGGCGAGTACTTCCATTAAGCCGCTGTTCCGGCTTAATGTGTACCTATACAGGCGAAAAGCATGACCCGTTACGCCATAGTCCTGATGACTTACCAGATGATGTGGTGGATGCTATGACCCAGTCACTGCTAAGGAGGGCACTATGACAAGTAACACCTTCGGCTTACTTCCCTTTTGCAAGAAGAATCCGGGCCCTGCAGTAAGTTATCAATCTTAATAAATACTCTTTGCTATGTTATACCTTCTTTGGTACTCATAATTCCTTATCCATTCCCACAGGCCGATGATAACTTCTGGAAGGTCAAATATGACCATGAGGCTGCAAAACAAGCCAGGGCAACCAAGAAAGTCGAAAGGAAAGCCGCCAAGACGGGAACCTCAAAGAAGAAGAAACCCAGCGCCTCCGACTTACTCAAATTGGATGATAGTTCTTCGGATGATGAAGAGGTAATCTTTAAATTTTCTTAATTCCCTTGTTATTACCTGTCTGACATTCTATCCCTTCAGGAGGATACGGGGAACAGTCAAGCAGCCAATGAAGAGGTAACTATAATCTCCTCCAACTCAGAGCCTTTGCCAAAGCAAAAGATCCGAAGGGTGACCCGGAAAGTAAGATTTTCACATGCTCTTGCTTATCAAGATCCTCAATTTCTTTTGAAGAAACAAGCGCTTGAGAACCGGAGGCAGACCCGGAACAACAAGGATGCGGAACTCTCCTCCGGCTTACCTGATGTAACCAGGAAGTGTCGGACTAAGGTTATCTCCGATTTACGTTCAGTTTTACCTTTAGCGGGCTTAATTCGTCATCCTGTCAATTCGTCTGACTCCAATTATCAGGATACCTCTCCTTCTTCCGGTGAATCCATGCAGTCAAACATGTCGGCTTTCAAAACTGCTCCCGGGTAATGTAACCTTATGTACCTTGAACTTTACTTTACCCATGCTTGCGTATTCATCCTTCTGGCTTTGTTAACAGCATGCAAGTGAAACCTAGCAAAAGGGCGAAGAAGAATAAGCCGTCCCAAGACCCGATTGTAACTGAACCAGTGATTAATGCGTCTGCTCCAGACAGCTCAACCCATCAGCCGCCGCCTGATCCGGCTTCTGAAATTCCAGTGCCAACTTCTGATCCACCCACCGAAGATACTCTCAACACAAATGACCCGGAGACTCCTAGCTTGTTCAAGACAAATGAACCGGAAGTTGAGATTGTGAGGTCTCAGTTTGTTGAACCAGGGCGGCCTACCGTCCTTGCCAAATGTACTGCCAAGGAAGAACTTGCCGAACGCCGAAAAGCCAAGCATGAAATGACTGATTATACTCACTTAAGCATTGGTGATATAGTCTCAGGCTATCTGAATCAAGTGCATAATAGCCGTGACCTGGAAATTGATATGGTAAAACAAATACAGTACAAATCTGAGGTATAACTTATACTCTTTACCTGAATCTTACATACTGTACCAACCCCCAAGTCTATTGCTTATGAATAAATATGATGTAGACTTAGAAATCTGCTTTACTTGTTAGTTTAGCCGGTTCAAAGAGAATATATTTAACCTGGTTATAACATGATAGTTTTAAATTTGCAATACACATTAGCCCCCAAGTGTCAAGTATCTTTAGTTGTAAAGTGCTTGAGACTTAATATGTGTGACCCGATATGATAAGTTTAAAATTCTTCAGCATAAATTAGCCCCCAAGTGCTAAGTATCTTTACTTGTAAAGTGCTTGGAACTTGAATGTTACCTTACTATAATCCTTACCATAACCTGGTGTCAATGCAGGCCACTATAAGTTAGTTTGAATCGGAGCTTGCTGTCCTGAAGAGTCGTATAGAAACTCAAGAACTTGAAACTCAGAAGGCCAACTCCAAATTTGAATTCAGTGTCTCTGAAAATAAGAAGTTGAAGAAAAATTTTGAGTCGGAAAAGAAAGTTTGGGTTGATGAGAAGGCTTCAATGGTGACTCGGGCTGAGGCAGCAGAAGCATCTCTTGTAGAGGCAACAACCGAGTTGTCCGTCTTAAAATGGCAGATATCTCAAATGGTCTCAGCCATCTTCGGTAAGTTACTGTGCAAAACCTCAAACATTGTAACCTTACAATGACTATTGTAATAATTACTTCTGGCTGACTGTTATGCTTGTGCACACACAGGCCCCAGGAGTACCAACCTTAAGCAAAACATGCTGATCAAACTTAAAGCAGTTTACACCTTAGTGGAACAGCTGTACTCCAGGTCACAACGTGTGTCACGCCCAATATGCGACCCTATCCAAAAGGAACTCGAAGGTCCCACCAAGGATAGACCCGCATATTGAAACGCTTTTGCAAGGTGGATATCATTACATCAACATTACATAATAGATGGAGATACATACATAAGGCATACAATGCCACATGAATACAACATCACAATACATAAGAGCATCATCCGACTACGGATGAAACACAAACAGAAACTCAAACGACATCCACCCTGCTAGCCCAGGCTGCCGACCTGGAACCTATCCCTTGATCGAAGAAGAAGCAGAAGAAGAACTCCAAAAAAGCAAACATCACTCTCGCATCATGATCATTGCAAAACCTGTACCTGCAACTGTTGTTGTAGTAATCTGTGAGCCACGAGGACTCAGCAATCCCATTACCATGGGTATCAAGACTAGCAAAGCTTAATGGGAAAGGAAGGGGTAAAGTGGTGAGGCTGCAGCAGCGACTAAGCATATATGGTGGCTAACATACGCAAATAAGAGCGAGAAGAGAGCAAAAGGAACGGTCGTGAAGCTAGCAATGATCAAGAAGTGATCCTGAACTCCTACTTACGTCAAACATAACACAGAAACCGTGTTCACTTCCCGGACTCCGCCAAAAAGAGACCATCACATCTACACACACGGTTGATGTGTTTTAATTCGGATCTGGTGTCAAGTTATCTACAACTGGACATTAACAAATTCCCATCTGCCTATAACCGCAGGCACGGCTTTCGAAAGTTTATACCCTACAGGGGTGTCCCAACTTAGCCCATGATAAGCTCTCGCGATCAACGAAGGATATACCTTCTCCCAGGAAGACCCGATCAGACTCGGAATCCCGGTGTACAAGACATTTTGACAATGGTAAAACAAGACCAGCAAGACCTCCCCTGTGCCGACAAATCCCGATAGGAGCTGCACATGTCTCATTCTCAGGGCACACCGGATGAGCCAGACGTCGGGTTGGCATAGACCCTGATTGCCCAGGGGGCGCCGAACATCGCTCAGTTTGGACCATAACTCGGAGGAGAACTGGCCTGGGGGGGTAAAATAAAGATGACCCTCGGGCTCCGGAAACCCAAGGGAAAAAGGGCTAGGCGAGGCAAATGGTAAAACCAAGGTTGGGCCTTGCTGGAGGAGTTTTATTCAAAGCGAACTGTCAAGGGGGTCCCATAAATCACCCAACCGCGTAAGGAACGCAAAATCCGGGAACATAACACCCGTATGACGGAAACTAGGGCGGCAAGAGTGGAACAAAACACCAGGCATAAGGTCGAGTCTTCCACCCTTTACCAAGTATATAGATGCATTAATAATATAAGAGATATTGTGATATCCCAACAAAATCATGTTCAACATGGGGCAATCTTCAACTTCACCTGCAACTAACAACGCTATAAGAGGGCTGAGCACAGTGGTAACATAGCCAAACAACGGTTTGCTAGGAAGGGTGAAAAAGGTTAGAGGCTGACATGGCAAATTTGGGAAGGCTTGAAGAACAAGTGATAGGAAGCGCAGCATAGCGAATAGAACGAAGCAACTAGCATAGCAATGATAGTAGTGAGATCCAGGGTAGCGGTCATCTTGTGTGAAATCCCGCTAGGAAGAAGAACTAGTCCATGAAGAAGATGAACGGGCGTAGTCAAACAAATCCTCACAATCGCAACAATACCGGAACTAAGAAGCAACACCGGAAAGGAACAAACAACATGGTAAACGCACAAGCATAATCATGGCATGATGCACAAACAAATATGATGCATGTCCGGTTTAAAGAGGCATGGCATGGCAAAGTGCAACAAACAATACTACAAATTAAGTGGAGCTCAATATGCAACGAGTTGCATATTGACGAAACACCACATCAATTATTTAGTTCACTCCCGGTTAGGTACTCAACAATATTAAATATTGTTAAACATGGCAAGAGGTGAAGCATAAGTAAACTAACTATTTAGGCAAGTTTAAATGAGGCCGGAACAACAAACAACAATTCCGGAAAATCCTCATGTCCATATTTTAGTTTTGGTACTGTTCTGCCCTAAACCATATTTTAGAGTTGTTAGACATGCGAAACAATGCCACCATGTTAAACTAGGCATTTTTCCACCCCATTTACATATAAAGTTTAATTAATTTGGAGCTATGGTTATTTAGATATGAAATAAATCATTTTAACATGGCATTTGAGCAAAATTAAACAAACAGCATTTTAAACATTTCAAACATGGATGAAAGTGCCATATTATGAAACTAGACAAAATTCTAAGCATTTTACATATATAAATTATTTTAATCCGATGCACGGTTATGAAGTTATTAATGCATGAACTTTAGGGGGTTTTCTGCAAATCTGTAAATCCTGGAAATTAGCTAAATTCGCAGCAGGAAAAAAAACCACATCGGGCCGAATCTAGTTGGGCCACCATGCACAGGGCGAGGGCGCTGGAGGCGCTCACCCATGGGCCAGGCCCAGATCGGTGGAGGAGCCCCAAGAGGGCGCGAGGCTGGAGGAGGCCGGGGCTAGCTAGGTGCGGCCCAGCCGCGAGGTGAGGAGGTGCTGGGCCTGATGCGCGCTTGCGGCCCAGGAGGCTGGGCAGGCCGCAAAGGGGCGCGCTGGGTCTTGGCACGGAGGAGGCTGACCCGCGGTTGCAGCCCATATGAGCAACCGGATCGGTCAATGGGCGAAGGGGCGGGCGAGCTGCTCGTTCGTTTCTGAAGACGGAACAGCAGCAGGTCGAGGCAGAGGCCAGGCGCAGCGGCGCGATGCAGAGGAGGCAGGGGTCAACGGTGCGGCAGGAGGGAAGGCCGGCGAGGTGGAGATGGGGCGGATCCGGCCGGCCGGCGACGGATCCGGGCAACGACGGCGCGGATGGAGCTCGGGGCGGCCATGGAGTTTTCCTTCGAACGAGGGAAGAGGGAGTGAGCAATAGCGACTTGAGAGGGAGAAGGAAGAGAGAGACCAGGGAAGCGGAGAGCAAGGAGACGGCCTGTAAGGAGGCGGTCGCCGGCGGCGGCACGGTGTCCATATTTTAGTTTTGGTACTGTTCTGCCCTAAACCATATTTTAGAGTTGTTAGACATGCGAAACAATGCCACCATGTTAAACTAGGCATTTTTCCACCCCATTTACATATAAAGTTTAATTAATTTGGAGCTACGGTTATTTAGATATGAAGTAAATCATTTTAACATGGCATTTGAGCAAAATTAAACAAACAGCATTTAAACATTTCAAACATGGATGAAAGTTCCATATTATGAAACTAGACAAAATTCTAAGCATTTTACATATATAAATTATTTTAATCCGATGCACGGTTATGAAGTTATTATTGCAAGAACTTTAGGGGGTTTTCTGCAAATCTGTAAATCCTGGAAATTAGCTAAATTCGCAGCAGGAAAAAAAACCACATCGGGCCGAATCTAGTTGGGCCACCATGCACAGGGCGAGGGCGCTGGAGGCGCTCACCCATGGGCCAGGCCCAGATCGGTGGAGGAGCCCCAAGAGGGCGCGAGGCTGGAGGAGGCCGGGGCTAGCTGGGTGCGGCCCAGCCGCGAGGTGAGGAGGTGCTGGGCCTGATGCGCGCTTGCGGCCCAGGAGGCTGGGCAGGCCGCGAAGGGGCGCGCTGGGTCTTGGCACGGAGGAGGCCGACCCGCGGTTGCAGCCCATGTGAGCAAACGGATCGGTCAACGGGCGAAGGGGCGGGCGAGCTGCTCGTTCGTTTCTGAAGACGGAACAGCAGCAGGTCGAGGCAGAGGCCAGGCGCAGCGGCGCGATGCAGAGGAGGCAGGGGTCAACAGTGCGGCAGCAGGGAAGGCCGGCGAGGTGGAGATGGGGTGAATCTGGCCGGCCGGCGCCGGATCCGGGTAACGACGGCACGGACGGAGCTCGGGGCAGCCATGGCGTTTTCCTGTGGACGAGGGAAGAGGGAGTGAGCAATAGCGACTCGAGAGGGAGAAGGAAGAGAGAGACCAGGGAAGCGGAGAGCAAGGAGACGGCCTGTAAGGAGGTGGTCGCCGGCGGCGGCACGGCGAGGCACCAGTGGCGGGAACGGACGGACCTTGCGGGTCTGAGCGGCAGGATCGAGCAGCGGTCAATGGAGCGAGCAGCTGCGCTCTGCTCGCTCTTGAGCAACGCAGGGGAAGAAGCGGCTACGGGACTCGGCATGGCGATGTGGATCCAGTGGGGAACGGTGATGGACGACGAGCGTCCTGGTGACCGAATGGATTTGAGGGTGGCTGCGAGTGATGGGGATCGAGGAGGGACATGGGGGGAGCGCTGGTTGGTGGATTGGATCGGGAGGATCTCAAGGGAGAGAAGGCAGGTAGGTGGCTGGGAGGATCCCTAGAAATTAGGGATTTGGTCTTGGTTTAGACTAGTATATATAGCAGGGGGGTTAGGCTAGGGGCTATCTCGACCCTCCGGTTTAGATCGGGCGGACGGAAAAATAAGCTAGGGAAGTCCAAATAAGAAAACGGAGATGTTTTCGGGATGTTTGGGGATGATTCGGATCCAACAATAACGCAGAGCGGGTCGGGTTCGGGACAACTTTCGGGCGCGCACATGAGGGGGTATGTGGTTGTGCAGAGAGGTTAGGTGGTTTGACAAGAGGGAAACGCAAACACAGTTGGTCTCGGAACGGTCAACGAAAGCAAGGGGGGACACAGCAACTAC
The DNA here is from genome assembly GCF_002162155.2 of Triticum dicoccoides. Classification (NCBI taxonomy): domain Eukaryota; kingdom Viridiplantae; phylum Streptophyta; class Magnoliopsida; order Poales; family Poaceae; genus Triticum; species Triticum dicoccoides. The sequence goes on from NC_041391.1 coordinate 126,291,471, forward strand.
GAGCAGAAACGGGTTTTATTAAAACATATGGATGCGATGCACATGATGCTATGATGAAATGCATGACATGAAACAAAAAGCAAAACGAAAGACAAAGACCCAACCACGGAGGAAATGACATATCGCATCTCCGGAAAAAGCAAGAGTTGGAGTTACGAATATGGAAAGTTGTATTCGGGGCGTTACAACGTGCCTTAGCCGTTCTAGCCTTATCAAACACCCCTCCTCACCACTTACAGGACGTGTTGAAGTATCTTGCTGTGCTACCTCAGCAAATTCAGGATTTAAGGCTGTCATCTGCAAGAGCCGGAGCCGTAGCCGCATTGAGCCGGGAAAAAACATGGCTTCCAGAGCTAGACCCGGCCGACCTTGCTCTTGGATACCCCAGTCGGAAGGAGGACGGCACTGTATTTGATGATCATGACTTTATCGCCTGTGTCAAAGGCATACGTCCTGTGGCGACCCTCATTGGGAACGATACTGATCTCACTAAGTACTCTCCGGGCTATGACAGTGAGAACCGGAGAATCCCAAACATTCCATATGATGACGTCAGCCTGATCCCTCCTACTCGTAAGCATACCTTTGCCCCTGAAGTGGACCCAGCCGGTTTAATAGATGATGAAGCTGAATTTCAAGCTTTGAGCGGCATTGACTGGGCCTCGTCAACTTTCCAGGACAAAACAGCCGACGGAGAAGCGGAGAAAGATAACCCGGAGACTTCAAGCCCGCCGAAGGAGTGAATTGGTAGGTGTTTTGCAAAAAAACAATGCTTCACTTATTCAGACTCAGGGAGTCTTGTAATAGGATAGGAAAAACCTCCCAACTTTTGTCATGCCTTTGCGCATGTTTATGGCGCTTAATACTTTCATAAGCCGCCATTGTTATATATTTCCAGCTTATGTTGATTGTTTGTCTCCCTGATGTTAAATTTGCTTGTCTTATCCTGCACATGGAACAAACAAAAGCTCCCTCGGTGGTTTATCACACCGGGGGTCACATAAAGTATTTGTAACCCAGAACACGAACCAAAGGCACCCTGCACAGGCCGGTTTATGACTATACTTTGCTAAGCATAAGCATAATAGCATACCTGCGATCCTTTGATAATCTTTCCTGCTGACTTGATGCTCACCTGGTACTTAACAACCTGGTGTGACCAATATTAAACCGGAAAGACAAAAAACATCTCATAATGTTTTCCGAAGGCCTCAGGATAGTCAAAATAATTTATAGGCTTCTGATTCGAATACGATCAGTAAACTGTTCCAAAGTGGTTAAGCTAAGATTCGGATACGATCATATAGCCCCCAGTGGCTTGGCGATGCCGATCAAATGGGTGTCGACAACTATGTTCTCTTTGGTTCGAATACGACCTACGTTTGAACAGGAAGCCCCTAAGTGACCATGAGATTTGTTTAATGACGTTGATTCGTATATGATCCACGTCAGACCCAAAGGAGTTAAGCTGTGATTCAAATATGATCAAGAAGCCCCCAAGTGGGTTTGGCAGTATGCCGATCAAGCGGGTATCGACAGCTATGTTCTCTTTGGTTCGAATACGACCTATGTTTGAACAGGAAACCCCCAAGTGATCATGGCTAGATTCAGATATGATCATAAGCCGGACCAAAGGGAAAGCCGGATTCAGATATGATCCGCTTCCCTGTTGGTAGTATCCACCACCTGATAAAGAAGACATAAAAACATTCTTTATGGAAAAAAGGACAGAGGTCCTATTTTATTGCTTTATCTAATATGTACATCGTCAAAAGTATATACATTCCAAGAGCCGGTGGCTCAAGTATAGTAAGGCCGAAGATGAGCTATATTCCACGGCCGGTGGGTCTCCTCCTCTGACTTACGTGAGTCCTTGTGTTCTCGAATATCAATGAGGTAGTATGACCCGTTGTTCAGATTCTTGCTGACCACAAAGGGTCCTTCCCAAGGCGGAGATAGCTTGTGCATGTCAGATTGATCCTGGATGAGCCGGAGCACCAAATCACCTTCCTGAAAGGCTCTGCTCTTGACCCGGTGGCCGTGATAATGGCGCAGGTCTTGCTGGTAAATCGCCGAGCGGGCCATTGCCAAGTCTCGCTCCTCATCCAACAAGTCCAGTGCCTCCTGATGAGCCTTTTCGTTGTCCGCCTCAACATAAGCCGCCACACGGGGTGAGTCGTGTCGGATGTCACTTGGTAGAACTGCCTCTGCTCCATAGACCATGAAAAAAGGTGTATAACCCGTAGATCTGTTAGGCGTAGTGTTGATGCTCCATAGTACAGAGGGTAACTCCTACACCCAGCAACCCCGTGTCCGTTTTAAGGGGACTAAGAGCCGGGGTTTAATACCCTTCAGTATCTCCTGATTAGCTCTTTCTGCTTGACCATTGGATTGAGGATGAGCAACGGCCGAAACATCAAGCCGGATATGTTCTCGCTGACAGAACTCTTCCATGGCTCCCTTGGAAAGGTTAGTACCATTATCAGTTATAATGCTATGTGGGAAACTAGAGCAAAAGATCACCTTTTTCATGAACTGAACTGTTGTGGCCGCATCACACTTACTGACTGGCTCCGCCTCAACCCACTTTGTAAACTTATCCACTGCCACATGGAGATGTGTCCTTTTATCCTTAGACTTTTTGAAAGGTCCAACCATGTCAAGCCCCCAGACTGTGAACGGCCAGGTAATCAGGATCATCCTCAATTCCTGAGCTGGCACATGAGTACGTCGTGAGAACTTCTGAAAACCGTCACATTTACTGACCAGATCCTCCGCATCAGCATGAGCCATGAGCCAGTAGAAACCATGACGGAAAGCCTTGGCCACAATAGATTTTGAGCCGGCATGATGACCACAATCTCATTCATGAATCTCACGAAGTATCTCTTGTCGCTCTCTAGGTGACACACAGCGTTGAAACGCCCCTGTCACACTGCAATGATGCAACTCACCATTGACAATCATCATGGATTTGGATCGTCTGACAATTTTTCTTGCCAAAGTTTCATCCTCCGGTAATTCTCCCCGGGTCATATAGGCCAAATATGGCACGGTCCAATCTGGGATGACATGAAGAGCCGCCACCAGCTGTGCCACCGGGTCTGGCACCGCTAGTTCTTCCTCGGTAGGCACCTTGATAGAAGGGTTATGCAAAACATCAAGAAAGGTGTTAGGTGGCACCGGCTTACGTTGAGATCCCAGCCGGCTTAAAGCATCAGCCACCTCATACTTCCTTCGATCAATGTGCTCCACTTGATAACCCTTGAAATGTCCAGCCACAGCGTCTACTTCCCGACGGTAAGCCGCCATAAGGTGATCTTTAGAATCCCACTTGCTTGAGACATGTTGAGCCACGAGATCTGAGTCGCCCAAACACCTTACCCAGCTCATATTCATCTCTTTGGCCATCCGGAGACGATGGAGCAAGGCCTCGTATTCAGCTGGATTGTTAGTACAAGGAAACATGAGCCGGAGCACATAGCGAAATTTGTCACCTCGAGGGGAAGTTAAAACAATACCAACCCCTGAGCCTTCGAACTGCCTGGACCCATCAAAGTGAATAGTCCAATACGTATTATCCGGCTTCTCCTCAGGTGCCTGCAACTCTGTCCAATCATTGATAAAATCGACCAAGGCTTGAGATTTGATAGCAGTACGGGGCATATACTTCAAGCCATAGGGCCCAAGCTCAATAGCCCACTTAGCGATCCACCCTATGGCCTCCCTGTTTTGAATGATGTCTCCCAGAGGGGTTGAACTTACCAACATTATAGGATGACTTTGGAAGTACTGCTTCAGCTTCCGATTTGCCATGAACACACCATAAACAAGTTTCTGCCAATGTGGATACCTTTGCTTAGACTCAATGAGCACCTCACTGATATAATAAACCGGTCGTTGAACCGGATGCTCCTTGCCAGCTTCCTTATGCTCCACCATGATGGCAACACTGACCGCTCGTGAATTAGCAGCCACGTACAATAGCAAAGGCTCTCTGTCAATGGAAGCCACAAGAACCGGTGGCTCAGACAACTTTCTCTTCAAATCTTCAAAGGCAGTGTTAGCAGCGTCACTCCAGACGAAGGTGTCTGTTTTCTTCCTCATCTGATATAGCGGTAAGGCCTTCTCCCCTAACCGGCTTATGAACCGGCTTAAAGTGGCAACACGACCCGCCAGGCGCTGAACATCATTGATACACGCCGGCTTAGCCAGAGAGGTAATCGCCGTGATTTTCTCCGGATTAGCTTCAATGCCTCTGTTTGATACCAGAAAACCGAAGAGCTTGCCCGCAGGTACACCAAACACACACTTGGCCGGGTTAAGCATCATCTTGTAAACCCAGAGATTGTCAAAGGTCTCTCTCAAGTCAGATATCAAGGTTTCCTTTTCTCTGGATTTCACCACGATGTCATCCACATAAGCATGAACATTACGCCCAATTTGATCGTGCAAACAGTTCTGTACACATCGCTGATAAGTCGCCTGGGCACTCTTGAGTCCAAACGACATATGTCGGGGATATACCCCACGGTATGACCCGACCGGATGTATAACCCGGCCGGACTTGGCGACTCACTAATGACCCTCCCTGACTGGACGACTCACTAAGTGACCCGCCCGAGCCTGGCGACTTATGGGTGACCTGGCAAGCGGATCAGAGGAGCGACAAGACTCGGGGGCCCAAGAGCCTCAAGGCCCAGAAGGCCGGCTTACGTTATGGTAAGCCGGCTTAAGAGGAAGGAAGCAAGACCCGGACTTGTATTCAACTTGTAAGAAAAGATAGACCAGTCGTAGTCCTACTAGGACTCCACATGTAACCCGCCCCTCTAACTTATATAGGGAGGGGCAGGGCTCCCAAAAGAGGGGCAGGCAAGAAGAATAATCTCTAGGGCTAGACACAACTAAGAGGAGAGCCGGTCTATGCGGCGACTCCCTCATTAGCATAATGAGACATAGCCACAAACAGCATGTAGGGTTATTACCGGATGATGTTTCCTGGGGCCCGAAGCTGTCTAAATCCTTGTCTTGTGTTGCATCTCTTGATTCCGCCCAACCCCTCTCAAGCTACCGCATAGATGCGTTGGCCTCGCGACTAAGTCCTCACTCTAAGGACATCTGCCGTGACAATTCCACGACAGATGGCGCCCACCGTGGGGCCTGCACACAGTGGTGTTGAGTTCTTGGAGGGATCTCTTTCAGGGATCGAGAAGTTTGCGACTCGTCACACGTGGAAGAGCCAGCAAATTTATTGTTTGTGATCAGATTTAGCTTTGGAGCTGATAGTACAAGGATCAAGAGAAATTAAGGTGACATTGAGTACAGTGCCGCCTTTATTGCAGATCGAAGATGTGCACAAGATCAATCAAGCGCAGGGATCAAGTCACGCAGGTTGACAAGAATACTAGAAGAATTTTCGTAGCGTAACGTGCGCCTGGCAAGCGGTCAAGTCGCCGAGTTATTGCAGATCGAAGATGTGCACAAGATCAATCAAGCGCAGGGATCAAGTCACGCAGGTTGACAAGAATACTAGAAGATTTTTCGTAGCGTAACGTGCGCCTGGCAAGCGGTCAAGTCGCCGAGTCAAGGTTGGAAAAAAATCGCTGCAGTATCAACCTGTACGTCGTCCGTATTCGACTGCTACTGCATCTCCCCTGGTCCAATGATCAAGTCCTGAGGCTGCGAGAGGTTCAATCAGCCAAGGTACCACGTTTGTGTTGTTGTTCTCCACCTCATCATAAAAGGAAATCAACAATCAACAGCAAAAGCAGAGAGCCACGGGGCCAGCATCTCCTGCATGCAAGGACGGAAGCATATACGCTGTTTAAAAAAAGAGAAAGAAGGGAAGCCCACGATCCAGAGGAAAACACGGACGGGGACTCATCCAACCGACCACGACCCGGACTCGTTCCGTGACCCACCTCTGCTTCTGTTGCCTCGAGCTACCCAGCGTCTCCGTGCCTCCGTGTTTCTGAGCTGTCCGCAGCGAGCCAACCACACTGAGCTGCAGCCGCGTTGTGCCTCCAGCTCCCTCTACTTCATATCCCGGTGTCGCCTCGGCTCTTAGGCATCCTGGATGACCTCGGCGCCTCCTGCCCATTGAGCCGTCGCTGGAGAAACCGCTCTGAGCCTCTGGATTGTATCCGTCGAGCCGCTCGCCCTGCAGCTGCAAGCCGCTACTGCTGCCTGACCTGCTACTATGGCTTGCTATGGCACACGCCCAACCATTTTACCCAAGGCCAGCGAGCAAGCCGCCGTCACCCATGGATGCGCCCTGCCTCCGCCGACCCAGGTCACCGAGTGGCCTTGTCGTCGCCTCGCATGCTGCTACTTCCGTTTGTGGCCGGGCCCGAGTCACCCGGAGGAAATCACGGAGCTGGATTGGGCCGGAGCCACTACAACCCAGAAGCAAAAGTGGACGAGGACTGCTCCATCGCCCGTGCCCCCACCGCGCCTCCGGAACGGGCCGCCTGCCCCGTCGCGCCCACGACGACGGCCGTTTGCCACTCGCCATCACGCCTGGAGTCGCCCTTGCTGGCGTGCTGGCACGCTGCTTCAGCCCGCCTTGCCTAGTGGGTCCTCTTCCATGTGGCTGCGCTAAGCTGGCTATGGTTGCGTTTCTCCAACCCGCCGCTGTCGCGGATGCATTTCGTCGACCCACCGGAGTGCCCTCGTTACAACCTCTGAACGGGCCTCACTTATGATGTCTCCACAGACTCGTGCTCCACTACTAACCCGCCACCGGGTTACCGCGCCATTGAGTTATCCCGTCGGTCGCTAGTTCGACCCTGGCGTCGAACCTCCATTTAAGCCGTCAGGTCCTTGTCCTTAGCGGTGCTCCTCCGGTGAACCGCCCCGTTCTAAACTGCCGTGCCTCGTCGTCTGCCGGTGCCCTCAGGACCGGCTTCTACCGCGTGTTGCGGCTGCCCTAAGCCGCCGCTGCTATCAGATTGGTGTACTTCAAATGACAAAAGAAAGTGTTGCACGCGGACTGTTACAGAAAGCTCACGCCAAAGGAAGAGGAGGGTCAAACTGGATACATGTTTGTCTTCCCTACACATGCATGAAAGAAAATTCAATTAGTATTGCACGGTACTATTACGGGAACAGAGGAATGAGTCATCATCGCAATGAGTCATCATCTGCTGGTCCATCCGGATTACATCCAAACAATATCTAGCGCCAGCGTTTGTGTTCATCCGACAAAAAATATCAGGTGCTATCTTTTCTATATTTTTTATACATTTTTTAAAGGACAATTACTTTGTCCTGCGATGTTTATGATGCAGGAGAGTTGTTCACTACATCAAAACGACGTGGTTAACTCGCCCGCCCCGGTTAATAGCATCGCGGCCGATTCATCTGTCTGAGCCGGCTCTGATGTTACAGTCGTCTTTATCGTCCGTCTCTCACGGCCTAGTCTACATCAACACACCAGGCCGCACTTGTCTGGATGAGCTGTTTATTGAGTATGAGCAAGTCACTACTTGGGAAGCCCGGTTTTCTTCCAACAAATTGGAAGCAAATTATCATATATTATCAGCCACCGTCTGCACTGGATGGCTCAATGGGCAGGCGCACAAGTCGCCCCCACTACAGTTTAGTTAACTTCAAACAGCCAGTTGGAACGAACCATTGGCCGAGTTGCTAACATGGCTCATACGGGATCATTTATAACCCGCCGCAGTCACCTCAACCTTCTGTGGATTCACATCGCGCTATCAGCGCCAATGATATATACCTTCTGCTATGGTCAAATATGGAGAATCTCAAGCCAACTCCTCGAGTCGTCTTGAGACTTGGGGGCTACAATGGTATGACTCGGCAAAATTTTCGGTTTCAATTGATTCAAGAACTCCGGGTCATTGGAGGGAAGGTAACTCGGTACAAGAGGCTACCGTTATATAGGTGAAAAATTTAAAGGCCATTAGAAAATTTCCGACTTAAAAAGAAGGACTCCGGTCTAAAATCCGGTTCGAGAGACATCTCTCTCCCACAAAGCATTGACACTCTTAATATCTGGTTTAATAACCGGTTCAAGGGAAATTTATTTACCACAAGGCTTTGAAGCTCTCAAATCCGGATCAAATCTGGCTCAAGGTAAATTTATCTGTCTCAAAGTTTTGAAGCTTTCAAATCCGTTTTAAACTTCAGGTTCAAAAAGAATTAATCTCTTGCAAGTCCGAGTTCTCAGAAAGATTAAAGGGTGCCAAAAAGAACTTGCTGCCATGATGCGCGGTTCAAACATAGGTATCATGCCTTATGGCTTATCTTATTATGGTCACTTGGGGGCATCCTGCTCATCGGGCATAGCTATTAGTACCCTCTTGATCGGCGCAATGCCAAAATTTATATGGTCACTTGGGGGCTTCCTGTTCAAACATAGGTCGTATTCGAACCAAAGAGAACATAGCTGAGGGAGTCCTGGATTAGGGGGTGTCTGGATGGCCGGACTATGACCTTTGGCCGGACTCCCGGACTATGAAGATACAAGATTGAAGACTTCGTCCCGTGTCCGGATAGGACCTTCCTTGGCGTGGAAGGCATGCTTGGCGATTCGATATGAAGATCTCCTCCCATTGTAACTGACTCTGTGTAACCCTAGCCCTCTCCGGTGTCTATATAAACCGGAGAGTTTTAGTCCATAGGACGAACAACAATCATACCATAGGCTAGCTTCTAGGGTTTAGCCTCTCTGATCTCGTGGTAGATCAACTCTTATACTACCCATATCATCAATATTAATCAAGCAAGAGTAGGGTTTTACCTCCATCGAGAGGGCCCGAACCTGGGTAAAAACATCGTGTCCCTTGTCTCATGTTACCATCCGCCAAGACGCACAGTTCGGGACCCCCTACCCGTGATCCGCCGGTTTTGACACCGATATTGGTGCTTTCATTGAGAGTTCCTCTATGTCGTCACCTTTTAGGCCTGATGGCTTCTTCGATCATCAACCACGACGTGGTCGAGGGTCATACTTTTCTCCTCGGACAGATCTTTGTATTCGGCGGCTTCGCACTGCGGGCCAATTCGCTTGGCCATCTGGAGCAGATCGAAAACTCTGCCCCTGGCCATCAGGTCAGGTTTGAAAGCTTAAACTACACGGCTGACATCCACGGGGACTTGATCTTCGATGGATTCGAGCCACGATGGGCATGATCTAGCTGTGCCGCCGGACAGTGCCCAGAGCGCTGCTCAGGTGTCCGCTCCGACCATTAGCTCGGAGCCGACTGCGCTAGTCGGCGACGGGCGGTTGGACGCTGCCCCAGGAGCTGCAATCTCTACGGCGGTAGATCCGAATACCAGCCTAGTCATTTGCGAGGCATGTGACTCCAAGGTGCTGGACTCCGTTCCGGACTCCGAATGTAATGCCCCGGATACAACTTTCCATATTGGTAACTCCAACTCTTGCCTTTTCCGGAGATGCGATATGATATTTCCTTCGTGGTTGGGTTTTATCTGTTGTTTTGCATTTTGTTCTTGTTATGCATCTCGTCTCATGTCATCATTCGCATTGCATCGGCATCGTTTTCATAAAACTTGCATCCATTCGTGTTCCGCCGGTTCTTTCCGTTGTCCGTTCTGAGCCCGACCACACTCGCACGCGCCCGCGGCACCTCCGAAATATTATTTTATAAGTGGCATAAACATGTTCTCGGAATGGGTTGCAACTTGTCGTGCGGTCTTATTATAGTGTAGACAGGCCGCCTATCAAGTTTCGTCACATTCGGAGTCCGTTTGATAGCCCAACCGTTAAACCTACAACCGCACTATAGCCGGTCTAGCGTCGGACGTTTTCGGTATCCGGAAGCTGCCACCGGGTCGCTCTGTTTCTCTCTCTTCTCAGCTCGAGGCATTCTACACAGCCCACCTGCAGCCACCGAGTCCCCCTCTCTGTTCGGAGCGCACGATCGCGATCCGAGGGTCCGGAAACCCCTCCTAACCCCTCAAACCCAAGACCCCTGCCTATTTATACACCCCCCTTCCAAATCTCGCACCCCTAACCCCTCTCCTCCTCGTTTTCGCAGCCTCCTCCCACCTCGGGGGCCGCGCTGCCGCCTTCCCCCTCCAAATTCGGCGCCAGCCAACTCCCGGGCGCCACATGGCAGCTCCCCATTGGCCAGCCGCCGCCGCGCTGCCTCCCTCACCCAGCCGGAAGCCGCCACCTGTTCCCCTGCCTTCCCGCGCGCCAGGCCCGTGCCAGGCCCGCCCGGGCCCCGATCTGGGCCCCGAGCGAGCCCATGCCGCCCCGCTCCCCAAGACCTGTCGCCATGCTCCTCGATCCGATCTGGATCAGGAGGGACGTCGTACCTCTTCTCGACCTTGCCGCCGGGAAGCCGCCGAGGGGCTCCGCCGCCCCTGCAGGTTGCGCCCCTACCTCCTCCCTCCTTTCCTCTATGTCTCCCTCACGTTCTCTCTCCCTGTGCCTTGCAGAGGAGTCTGCCATGGCCGTCGCCGCCTCGGGTCCTTCGCATCCGTCGCCGGAGCTCCGTCCAGCCGTCGTCGTTGCTCAAACCCGGCCGGAAACGGGGGCCCGCCTCCTCCCGCGGCTGGATCCGCCCTTCCCGGTCCCCGCCGAACCCTTGCTCGCCGCCGACGAGTTCGTTGCTGCCGCTGCCATGTCCCTGCTCGGGGCGAGCAGGGACCTCCTCATCCCGTTTGCCTTCCAGCCTGCGCCCATGCCCCGGCCCAGCGCGTCGACCATGCCGGGCCCAGCTCCCGTGGTCCAGCAAGGCCCAGCCAGCGCCAGTGCGTGGGCCAGCGCCTCTCCAAGGCCCAGCCCCAAGCCAAGCCGGCCTCCTCCACCGACC
>NC_041391.1:126302559-126340366 GCF_002162155.2 Triticum dicoccoides
TTTTTCACTGATTGGGCTAGACAGATTCGGCCCGTGACTTGTTTTTTTTCTGTGCTGCGATTTTCCTAATTATCCAGAGATTGCCAGTTTTTCAGAAAACCCCTCAATATCATGCATATAATAAAATCCACAACCGTGCATCGGATTAAAATGTTTTATACATGTAAAATGCTTAGAATTTTGTGTAGATTAATAATATGCCATTTTCATCCATGTTTAAAATGTTTAAATTGCTGTTTGATTAATTTTGCTTAAATGCCATGCTAAAATGTTTTATTTAATAACTAAATAACCGTAGCTCCAATTTTAATAAACTTTATATGTAAATGGGGTGGAAAAATGCCTAGATTAACATGGTGCACTTTGTTTTACTGTTTAACAACTCTAAAATATGTCTTAGGGCAGAACAGTACCAAAACTAAAATATGGACATGAGGATTTTCCCGGAATTGTTGTTTGTTGTTCCGGCCTCATTTAAACTTGCCTAAATAGTTAGTTTCACTATGCTTCACCTCTTGCCATGTTTAACAACATTTAATATTGTTGAGTCCCTAACCGGGAGTGAACTAAATAATTGCATGTGGTGTTTTGTCAATATGCAACTCGTTGCGTATTGAGCTCCACTTAACTTGTAGTATTGTTTGTTGCACTTTGCCATGCCATGCCTCATTAAACCGGACATGCATCATACTTGCTTGTGCATCATGCCCTGCTTGTGTGATGGTTGTTTACCATGTTGTTTGCTTCTTTCCGGGTTGCCTTCGGTTTCGTTCCGGAGTTGTGAGGATTCGTTCGACTACGTCCGCTTGTCTTCTTCATGGACTCGTTCTTCTTCCTTGCGGGATTTCAGGCAAGATGACCGCTACCCTGGATCTCATTACTATCATTGATATGCTAGTTTCTTCGTTCTATCGCTTTGCTGCGCTACCTATCTTTTGCTCTTCAAGCCTCCCAATTGCCATGTCAGCCTCTAACCTTTTCACCGTTCCTAGCAAACCATTGATTGGCTATGTTACCGCCTTGCTCAGCCCTCTTATAGCGTTGCTAGTTGCAGGTGAAGTTGAAGATTGCTCCATGGTGGACAAGATTTTGGTTGGGATATCACAATATCTCTTATATTATTAATGCATCTATATATTTGGTAAAGGGTGGAAGGCTCGGCCTTATGCCTGGTGTTTTGTTCCACTCTTGCCGCCCTAGTTTCCGTCATACCGGTGTTATGTTCCCGGATTTTGTGTTCCCTACGCGGTCGGGTGATTTATGGGACCCCCTCGACAGTTTGCTTTGAATAAAACTCCTCCAGCAAGGCCCAACCTTGGTTTTACCATTTGCCTCACCACCACCTATATTTCCCTTGGGAGTTATTAACCCAAGGGTCATCTTTATTACAGCCCCCCCCCCCGGGCCAGTGCTTGTCTAAGTGTTGGTCCGAACCAGAGCCACTTGCAGTGCCACCTCGGGGAAACTCAAGGTCTGGTTTTAGTTGTACGTAGTGTTCATCCGGTGTTGCCGTGAGAACGAGATATGTGCAGCTCCTATCGGGATTGTCGGCGCATCGGGCGGTCTTGCTGGTCTTGTTTTACCATTGTCGAAATGTCTTGTAAACCGGGATTCCGAGTCTGATCGGGTCTTCCTGGGAGAAGGTCTATTCCTTCGTTGATCGCGAGAGCTTGTCATTGGCTAAGTTGGGACACCCTGCATGGTATAATCTTTCGAAAGTCGTGCCTGCGGTTATAGGAAGATGGGAATTTGTTAATGTACGGTTGTAGATAACTTGACACCAGATCCGAATTAAAACGCATCAACCGTGTGTGTAGCCGTGATGGTCTCTTTTCGGCGGAGTCCAGGAAGTGAACACGATTTCCGGGTTATGATTGACGTAAGTAGGAGTTCAGGATCACTTCTTGATCATTGCTAGCTTCACAACCATTCCGCTTGCTCTCTTCTCGCTCTTATTTGCGTATGTTAGCCACCATATATGCTTAGTCGCTGCTGCAGCCTCACCACTTTATCCCTTCCTTTCCCATTAAGCTTTGCTAGTCTTGATACCCATGGTAATGGGATTGCTAAGTCCTCGTGGCTCACAGATTACTACAACAACAGTTGTAGGTACAGGTTATGCGATGATCATGACGCGAGAGCGATGCTTGCTTTGCGTTGAGTTCTTCTTCTGCTTCTTCGATCAGGGAATAGGTTCCAGGTCGGCAGCCTGGGCTAGCAGGGTGGATGTCGTTTGAGCTTCTGTTTGTGTTTCATCCGTAGTCGGATGATGCTCTTTTGTATTGTGATGTTGTATTCGTGTGGCATTGTATGCCTTATGTATGTATCCCCATCTATTATGTAATGTTGATGTAATGATATCCACCTTGCAAAAGCGTTTCAATATGCGGGTCTATCCTTGGTGGGACCTTCGAGTTCCTTTTGGATAGGGTCGCATATTGGGCGTGACACTTCTGCACCCCTTCCGATCGAACCCGATTGGGCTCCAATCATGGAGTTCACCGCCGCGGACATCTTTCAGCACTCGCCCTTTGGCGATATCCTGAATTCACTAAAGTCTCTCTCTTTGTCAGGAGAGCCCTGGCCGGACTATGGTAAGCACGGTTGGGATACGGACGACGAAGAAATTCGAATCCCACCCACCACCCACTTTGTAGCCACTATCGATGATCTAACCGACATGCTCGACTTTGACTCCGAAGACATCGACGGTATGGACGCCGATGAAGGAGACGACCAAGAACCAGCACCTATAGAGCACCATACAATCACCTCATCACACGATGTATACATGGTGGACACACCTAAAAGAAGCAACGACGAGGATCAAAAGGGCGCAACCAGGGATCGTTCCCTCGAAAAACAATCAAAGCGGCGGCGTAAGCGCCGCGCCAAGCCCCACCTCGACAGAGACCCAGCCATAGAGCAGGGCGAGTGAACGGAAGACGAACATGCCATCGAGCAACCACCCAAACAGGGCGGCAAACCGAACAATCCGTCCCCGACAAAGATAATAGTCCGGACGACCTCATGCCGGACAAATCGCTGGAGCACCAGAACCTCCACAGAAGGCTCGTCGCCACTGCACGTAGCCTGAAAAAGCAGAAGCGAAAGCTCAAAACAGCGGAAGATGCACTCAGAATCAGATGGGGCAAAGTACTCAATACCGCACTCAAGTACGGCAACAGTCATCACACGAAGAGCTATCCGAAGCGGAAATTACTACCGGAATTCGATGAAGAGGCCTTAGAGCCCCCACAGTCAAAAAGCAAGGAAGCCACCAGGTCGGATAGACGACCCCACGATCGACCTCAAGCGACAAAGGGCGCCACACTCAATATGGCACGCGATCCGCCCAAGGATTCGCATCAAAAAACCGGTCCAACCAGATCCATCTACGGGCCAAGAAAGCAAGCTCCGAGAAAGTTTAACACCCGCTCATAACAAGAGACAAAAAGGGGGACGCCGGAGGACATAGGAGTGTCGGATTGCAAAACGGACAACGGGGAAAATGCTCGGATGCCTGAGACGAACACGTATGCAATGCAATGCACATGATAACATGAAAAAATGCAACACGCAAGCAAATGACATGGCAACGACGGCGAATAACTGAAGGACACCTGGCGCATCGAATCCGGGCATTACAACACTCCTCCACTAACAAGAGATCTCGTCCCGAGATCTTAGGAACGAGACGGAAGGGAAAAGGGATGAGTGAAACCAGAACTCAATAGAAGAAGCAAAGAATCGAGAGCACTCAAGAAAAAGAGAGGAACGACGAGAATGACGAGAATCGAAAACTCACGGAATCAGATAGACTATGAAACCACTCCGGTTAGAACGAGATAAGAAACGAATAAGACTGAAAGGAATTAGGCAGCGCTCTGGTTGAAAATGGAAGGAATAGAACATGAACTTAAGAAAATGGAATGATACTTGACGAGAGGGACGACACAACGCCTCCATAAGAATTGAAAGAGCTGAATGAAAAAAATGAGGAAGAAAATGGCAACTTCTACCAGGAACGAAATAGAAGCAACCTTAGAAGAAAGGATTGAACGGAGTTGTTGGAAATTCAACAACAAAAGAATTTCTTGTTGGACTTGTAGATAACATCTCAAAAATTTTGAGGTGATAACCAACCACGAGCGAAAAAGATTAAATAGCTGAGAAGAACGAAGAAATGCAAAACTCCTGTCCAAAAGAATACGGAGAATTAATCGCACTTCGAGAGGCAAGAAGAAAAAGATACTTAAGCTCCTCCAACAAGAATCTTGATGAACTCTATAAGAATGAATTAAATCGTGAAGAACCACAATGAAGAACTCCGGTGACCAAAAGGATGATGAGATAGAATGAAGGATGAAAGAATAAGATTAAGGCTTGCGGTGATTTAGATGGAGGTTCCGACGAAATGGCCGAGGGAATTTGAACTCCGGAAAAGAAAATATGAAAACACCTGGAACTAGAATTTATTCATCACGAACAAACTCTGAAGGAAGGGGTTACTCACTTGGATGAAATAAGAATAAGATTTATTGTATGCTTATCCTTCATCAAATTAAATTGATGACAAGCAGTGGATTTTGCATACTACTTATTCTTCTTGAAAGGGATTGAGAAGTGACATAGCACCACCTTTAGGAAGGTCTTCAAGGAACCACCGTTGGGATTGAAAAGAACGAATGAATTAATATGATAAACAAAGAAAAAGAATCTTGAACGAACCACCATAATAATTTGGAAATGATTGAGGAAAGAGAATGAATCACCGGGAAGAATTAGAAGAACATATATGCTTGAGGGGATTTAGATACAAGAGAATGGGAAGAACTCGAGCTGATTAACGAACATTTGGACGAAGCGCCGGGTTAATTGGATAATGGTAGCTAAAATGTGAGGACAAAGAATTCTTCCGGAACGATGGCCTCAGGTGAAAAGAACTAGAAATCAACTCCTGACATACTCCGGATGGTTAAGAAAAGAATATCTGACAAATGGAATAACCGAGAGGATAACATGAAGCTAGAACCACGAAACTTCGAGAGAATGGACAAGATTCAAGAGGAACTCTTCTTCTATATTCGAATGACAAAGAGAAACACCACCAAAATTACTGAGGTACTCCGGGAGAATGAAAAGTGAAGAGGTTGAGGCAACAATGCAAATGATTTGAAATCGATCTTGGAAAGGCATCTGATTGATCGGACCAATTCTTACGTCACACTTGAAAAGAATTTGAGAATAGCTCCGGGAAATTTAGAAGAGTCAGGTAAGATCCTGGGAAAAGACCTGTGGGTTAGGGCCCACTAAAAGAAAAACACCGTTGGAAAAGATTGTTCAAGAGATAGATGATGCACCTAAACAATTGAAATATTTGACTGGGGTGATAACCTTGAATTAATTCGAACACAGACGAATCTCCTGAGATGTCTTGAGAAAACATGGGAAAACACTTGATCCAAGGAAAAGAATGTGATTAACCCGAAAAACTTGAATTGAGTGCACCGGAAAAAGAAAGGGATGAAGAATGACGAACGAGAAGAGAATTCACCGGTTGAAATAATTGAGGGAAGACTGAAGAGGTTCCACATGAATGAAATTGATGCTCGAAACAGACTCAGGCTATGGGAAGAAGGGGTTGTAGGGCGGGAAAAACAAAGGCAACTTGGAACGAGAAATCGATGAATAACTTGAAGAGAAAACACCGGTTGAAATAATTGAGGAAAAAATGCAAAGACTTTGCACGAGTAGGATGGATACTCGATTACGGACTCCGACTCCGAGAAGAAAAGGTGTGGGAGGGTGAAAAAAACAACAACTGAGGATTGAACTTGGCAAAGATGAAGAGGCTCGAGTCAACTTGACGAGAAATGCACCGGATAAAAAGAGCTGAGAACCAACGATCGGAAAACCAATTGTGTGATCCTCAAGAAACTTTGAAAGGGAAGAGGAGTAATTCAAACACCTACATCAAGATTACTCACCAGAGCGACGAAGGGGCTGAGGAGTAAAAAGAATTCCTACTCTCCGATATTACTAGACTCCAAAAACAGTTTTTTTTTCTAGACTCAACAACGGCCAAACTACACGATCAATCAAGGGGGCTCCTATGGTCGGTCGAGGCTCTGATACCAACTTGTCATGCCCAATATGCGATACTATCCTAAAGAAACTCGAAGGTCCCACCAAGGATAGAACCGCATATTGATATGCTTTTGCAAGGTGGATATCATTACATCAACATTACATAATAGATGGGGATACATACAAAATGCATACAATGCCACACGAATACAACATCATCTTACATAAGAGCACCATCCGACTACAGATAAAACACAAACAGAAACTCAAACGACATCCACCCTGCTAGCCCAGGCTGCCGACCTGGAACCTATCCCCTGATCGAAGAAGAAGTAGAAGAAGGACTCCAAAACAAGCAAACGTCTTTCTCGCGTCATGATCATCGCATAACCTGTAACTGCAATTGTTGTTGTAGTAATCTGTGAGCCACGAGGACTCAGCAATCCCATTACCATGGGTATCAAGACTAGCAAAGCTTAATGGGAAAGGAAGGGGTAAAGTGGTGAGGTTGCAGCAGCGACTAAGCATATATGGTGGCTAACATATGCAAATAAGAGCGAGAAGAGAAGCAACGGAACGGTCGTGAAGCTAGCAATGATCAAGAGGTGATCCTGAACTCCTACTTATGTCAAACATAACCCCAAACCGTGTTCACTTCCCGGACTCCGCCAAAAAGAGACCATCACGGCTACACACGCGGTTGATGCATTTTAATTCGTATTTGATGTCAAGTTATCTACAACCAGACATTAACAAATTTCCATCTGCCACATAACCACGGGCACGGATCTCAACAGTTTATATCCTGCAGGGGTGTCCCAACTTAGCCCATGATAAGCTCTTGCGATCAACGAAGGACATTCCTTCTCCCTGGAAGACCCGATCAGTCTCAGAATCCCGGTTTACAAGACATTTCGAGAATGGTAAAACAAGACCAGCAAAGCCGGCCGATGTGCCAACAAATCCCGATAGGAGTCGCACATATCTCATTCTCAAGGCACACCGGATGAGCCAGACGTCGGGTTGGCATAGACCCTGGTTGGACTGGGGGCACCAGACATCGCTCAGGTTGGACCAACACTCGGAGGAGCACTGGCCCGGGGGGTAAATAAAGATGACCCTCGGGCTCCGGAAACCCAAGGGAAAAAATGGGGGCTAGGTGAGGCAAATGGTAAAACCAAGGTTGGGCCTTGCTGGAGGAGTTTTATTCAAAGCGAACTGTCAAGGGGGTCCCATAAATCACCCAACCGCGTAAGGAACGCAAAATCCGGGAACATAACACTAGTATGACGGAAATTAGGGTGGCAAGAGTGGAACAAAACACAAGGCATAAGGCCGAGTCTTCCACCCTTTACCAAGTATATAGATGCATTAATAATATAAAAGATATTGTGATATCCCAACATAATCCTGTCCACCAAGGAGCAATCTTCAACTTCACCTGCAACTAGCAACGCTATAAGAGGGTTTGAGCAAAGCGGTAACATAGCCAAGCAATGGTTTGCTAGGAAGGGTGAAAAAGTTTAGAGGCTGACGTGGCAATTTGGGAGGCTTGATCAACAAGAGATAGGTAGCGCGGCAAAGCGATAGAACGAAGCAACTAGCATAGCAATGATAGTAATGAGATCCAAGGTGACGGTCATGTTGCTTGAAATCCCGCAAGGAAGAACAACGAGTCCATGAAGAAGACGAACAGATGAAGACGAACCAAGCGTAGACGAACGAATCCTCACGATCGCAACAAAACAGGAACTATCGAGAAGAAGCAGACAACACGGTAAACACACCACACATGAAAAAGGCATGATGCTCAACCAAGTATGATGCATGACAAGGCTACATAAAGCTACTCATGTAAAGAGATGATGCATACAAGAACAACACATCAAAGCAAGTTTAAATGAGGCCGGAAACAACATATAACAAATCCGGTAAGTCCTCATATGCAAATTTTGAAATTGGTCCAGAACTAAATAAAACTTATGTTCAAGTTGTTAAACAGCAAGTCAAGATGCACCAATATGATCTACACGAAATTCTAGTCAAGTTACATGTAAAGTTCATTTAATTCGGAGCTACGGCCTAGAAGATATGAGCAAAACATGTTAAGCATGGCATTGATGCAAAATGCATCCAAACATCAATAAAAACACCTCAAAACAAGGATGCAACATGATAATATGAAACTACATGCAATTCTAAGCAAGTTTCATATAGAGCACACTCAAAATGGAGCAACGGTTCAACACATACACAAGTTGTCCAAAACAGCAACTAGGCATCTAGCAAGCATCAAAACAATATGCTACAGCATCTCAACGTGCAAACAAAAGGCATGGGCATGAAGTACAGGTAAATCATGACAAAACATGAAAACTGATCTATCTCCATAAATCACTAGAACATGCTGAAAAGGACATGGCAAGATTGCAAATAATAACAGTTTCAGGCTTAGCAGAAATAACATCAGGTTGCAATGTTTAGAGCTATCAAACAACATGCTACAGGAACAGATAATAGCAAACATAGGCATGGCATGAATCTACTAATTACATAGAACAAATGTCCCTTACTGATCATGAGCCAAAAAGGCACAGAAGATATGATGGCACCCATGTAAACATGGCAAATGATAATACAGATTCGGACATGGCAGGAACAACGATAAGTAGGCATGTTGGTGAGCTTGTACAACTCACCACAGAGGATTACATGGCATGGAAAGGTAACAAACAGTAAGAATACATGTTTATGAAGCTAATCATGGCAATAGAAAATTCATAGAGTGCATGGGTCACTAGCAAAGCTCATGGCAAAACTGAACTTAATGTAAACAGGCTGACTGCAACATTATATAGAAATTTGAGAGCAAGATTGCAAAAAGCTACAACAGGCTATAAATGCAACCAGAGGCATGGATGGATAGAGCGTGACATTTATAACAAATCATCCTTAGTGAACATCTCCAGATTATGCATAGAATGACTTGTAGCAGCAGGTTTACAAAGCATCATGATATAGCAGAATCAACCTAGCAAAGCAGCAACAACAAGTACCCTACTTCACGAGCTCAATGCACTCACTACAAGACTCACAAAAATACATGGATTGAACCTCTGTAAAGATGGCATGATGTAGTATAAAACACATGTACAGCTCATGCTCATAGGATGCACACACAAAATGCAATGAAAGAGACAAATCATCATGTTATAACAGTTTCAGCAGGTTAACATCATATAGCACTCTTTCAACGATGATTTGGGCATCAAGGTGGACTCAAACAAGCATAGCACAACTGAATGAAGTGAAGAGCATCTCTCAATGAACATTTTGACATATTATATGCATGAAGCGGAGCTATGGTCACGGAGTTATGGCACGATGAACAGAGCAATAAAATGTTGCATAAAAGGACTTAGAGAAATATCAACCTCCGACATCTAGGGTTCCTCGACACGCGAACCGAGGCAGTGACGGATCTCGCCGGAGAACGCGAGCCAGTCGCCGGAGTTGGAGGGGAAAAGCGGATCCGGCGCCGGGGGAGGGGGCGCCTCCTCCGGCCGGATCTCGCCGGATCTGGCGCGGGGCACGGCGCGGGCGGCAGCGGGCTTGGCGGCGGCCGGCGCGGTGGCGGTGGACGAGGTGCGGTTGGACGGCGGGCAGCGCTGGGCGGCGCCGGCGACGAGGCGGCAGCGAGTGGCGGCTCATGGTGGCGGGGCACGCGGGCGAGGAGGCGCGGGCGCAGGCGGCGGGGCGCGGGGGCCGGCCGCGGGCTCGGCCGGCCGGCGGAGCGCGTGGTGGCCGGGTGCCACGTGGCGGCATGGGAGTGGCTGCGAGCGGCGGCGCGATTTATAGGTAGAGGGAGCTGGGAGTGTCCAAATGAGGTGTTGTTTTCGCCTACACGATCATGATCGAATGGCCAAGAGCATGGAGGAGGTTTGGATGGGTTATTGGTCCACTTTGGAGGGGTGTTGGGCTGCACACAAAAGAGGCATTTGCGGTAACCCAGTTAACCGTTAGAGTATCGAACGGACTCCAAATGACACGGAACATGACAGGCGGTCTACCGGTGGTATACCAAGGCCGCTTGGCAAATCACGGTCCATTCCGAGAAAGTTTAACACCCGCTCATAACAAGAGACAAAAAGGGGGACGCCGGAGGACATAGGAGTGTCGGATTGCAAAACGGACAATTGGGAAAATGTGCGGATGCCTGAGACGAACACGTATGCAATGCAACGCACATGATAACATGACAAAATGCAACACGGAAGCAAATGACATGGTAACAACGGCAAATAACTGAAGGATACCCGGCGCATCGAATCCGGGGCGTTACACTTCGGATTGTGGTTAAAGACCTTCAATGTGAAGCTAAAGGTGGTGGGTGGCCAACACGCCGAGTGCGGAGGTTCCACGGTGAGCAAGATGCCCAACGTTACATGGCCAACAGGTACCTTTATTGAGACCATCGAAGGGTGGCAACAGTAGTGGTTCTATGTCACTAAGCCGCGCGACACCACCTGGGTCGCGGCTCCCGAATTCTGATCCGGAGCCCCGATGCGGCTCACCTCCTGGCCAGAGAAGGGCCTGGACTAGTCTTCGTCAGACGAGCTGACAATGCTTCAAATGTGCATCAAGAGCATGGTGGACAAGAACGTCAAGCTTGTCACCATGATCCAGGTGATGCTTGTACGTCGGATCCTTCCATACCAAAGCCGGACTTGCCATTTGTGGGAGTTCGATCTGGCCAAGCACCTGACCCTGCTACATTTCTTTGACTCTATGCACGAAGACATTTGGAAGGTGCTTTTCAAGTCCAGCAAGACGCGGCCGGATACGGCCAAGGACCATGGGCACTACTTGGCCCATCCCGCTAGTGTGGTAAGTTTGTACATGCTTTCAAGGTTTATCCTTTACTTGCATATTTGAGGAAAAAGCCTAAGCCTCCCTACTGATTCTTTCAAGGCTGGAATAAGAAGGCAGAGCGGATTCACTGTCCAGCTCCGCTGCCCGAAGATCCAGCAATTCCTCTTCTGATGAAGATGCTGGTTCCGACGCCCAATCAAGCGCTGGAAAAGAATGCCAAGGAGATCAAGGAGACCAGGAGCGGTCTCCGTCGCAACGGTGCTTCGGACATGATATCCGAAGACGCCGAGACTCACTCCTCCTCCGTCGAGGATGACGAGGAAGAGGAGGAAGAAGAAAGCCATTCCCCCCTAGGGGGAAGGAAGAAGAGGGCGGCCTCCACAAATCTGGAGCCAAAGGCGTCCAAGAGGGGAAAGAGTTACCTTGCAGATAACTCCGCATGGGACGTCGACATCAGCTCGGAAAGGCGCCCCAGGGATAAGCCCCCGGCCGCATCATGAGTACTCAAAAACCTGGAAACATTCATATATCCGGCCTCTCTACTTCATAATATTAACATGTTGATTCATGCATTTGCAGTCCGGCTCGGTCCGACCTCGAGCTGTCCTTATCTTCGGGAGATTCGCTGGACCCAGAGGCAATGGACAGCGGGTCCCTTCCGGCGGCCTCCTCTCCCAAGCCTATGGATGGTGTCGAGGTGTTGTCTCGAAGGATCCCAGGCCAAGGAGAGACTCAGGAGGCCGCCAGGGCGGCGCCGGGGTGGTGAAACCTCGGCCGCCAGACACATGGAGGAGCAGATCCCCATGGATACTGTCAATGGGGGCCCTATCCAATTCGGCCCCCAGCCGAATACAATTCCGGAGATCTATCTGGCTCCGGAATCAAGCAAGCGGCCTCTTTCAAGATAAGGAGGTGTGCCTATTCCACCGGTGTCCTCTGTCCATCCAGAGGCATCGGATAATTTGCTGGAAGCGCTGCAAGGTGCTTCCATTGTTGAGGAACATCGTACCCTTATGGGTACGGTGGTTGAGAAGATTCAGTCCGTGAAAAGCGTACTTACCAAAGCCGGCACAAGCCTTCTAACAGGCTTTGAGGTAAGCAACGCAATTATGTAAAAAGAATGTCACAGTATAGATAGTATCCCCTGAGACTCTGTCCGGTGTTCGGAAAGAAAAGTCGAACAGAGGATCAAATAATTTTCGCAGCTGACATGTATATATGAATAAGAAGGCGTCACTGCTAGCTACGACCTCTCATGCTCCTGAAGTCTCCGGAGTGAAGCAGAGTCTGGAGCGGACTGAGGAAGATCTCGGTCGCGTGAAGAAACAGCTAGAAGAAAATCAAGGTATGCAATAGTACAATAACCTTGTCCATGTTCAGGAAGGATGAATGATTTGTACTAACTAAAGTTCCATGACATTTATTAGGAGCAGCGACCGAGATGGAGACCCTCAAGAAGGCTCTAGCCGAGGCCAAGGAGAGAGCGGCCAAGGAAAAAGCCGCCCGTGAAAAGCATGAGGGCAAGGTCGTTGAGGTCCAGCAAGAGCTTTAGGACTCCATGAAAAATGTGATTCCTTGGAGCGCAACATTGCGGATCAAGAGACCGAACTGACCAAGGCTCTCCAAAGCGCACACGATGCCCGGGTTGAAGCCCAGGGCACCCTCCAGGAAGTCTAGGAGGCCAGAAAAATCGTGACGAGTAAGGCCTTTATTATGCAGAGCAAATATGTGAAGAAAAGGTTCCTCTTACTAACCCGGATTTGGAGTTCTCTAGGGGCGTTTGCGGATCTACCGCGCAACATTTCAGATGCTGTGGAATTCTTCCGAGCCGAAGAGGGGAGCTCCACGGAGAAGTTGTTTTGGTCGCAATACCTTGCGCCAGAACATCCGGTGCCCTTTAGCGATCAGCTAGAACAGTTGGTCGAACTGCATAGGGTGGTCGAACTAGCCATGAAGGATTTAATAATCTGGCTATGGCCGGCCGAAGCCATAGCCAGCAGCTACTTCGGTCTCGTGAAGCGGCTGGTCAAAGCCTGCCCTCGGCTTGATGCCATCAAGCGGTTGGTTTGCATCGAAGGCGCACGAATGGCCTTTGCCCGAGTCAAGATGCATTGGGTGAAGATGGACGCCATGAAGCTTGTAACCGAGGGACCGCCCACGTACAAAGAGCACCACACGCCCGAGCTGTATTTTGACAATGTCCTGGAGGGATCCCACATTGTAGAGGGCCAGTATTTTGACAATGTCTTTGAATGAAGTCATTCATATTGTCCCTTCCTATATTATGAAACAGAACCATTATGTAATATAATTCTTGTTATTCAAAATTTTACCTCCTGTGCGGCCATTTTGTTAAATCTGAGTGTTGGCCAGTCATCGGCTTCTGCCCCCACGTAGGAAGTACGGGGGTGTTCGGGATGAATATAAACACTCTTTACTCTAGAGTTTGGTCCTTAAAGGAGGTGTTTAGCGCAATGAACCAGGCAATCGAACTATGTGGCTTTATCACCCTCACTTAGCCATAGGAGTTTGACAATAAAAATTTAGGTGCAGCCCCTAGTATTCATACTTCGGGTACTGTAAACACCTGATTGGATAAAACCGACTCATCACATAATGCGGAAAAAACGCAAAAGATTTGTGACCTCTCGAACAGCTGACTGGCTCATGCCGCATCATGATAGTCAGTTTTCGGCTTTCTCTACTGAGGTGCTCATCCAGAATAACCAGGACACAATCGTAGTAGTTCTCCTTTACTACCCTAGACGATATAGTGGAACGTAAGGTAGCAAGCACAGGAGCCGGGCAACCCAACTATTGACCAAAGACATGATTCAGAGTTGATGCATA
This sequence comes from Triticum dicoccoides, assembly GCF_002162155.2. Taxonomy (NCBI): domain Eukaryota; kingdom Viridiplantae; phylum Streptophyta; class Magnoliopsida; order Poales; family Poaceae; genus Triticum; species Triticum dicoccoides. Next base: position 126,316,372 of record NC_041391.1, read on the forward strand.
TAATGCTATAAGTTCAGGGTACCAAACTATACTAGAAAAAAAAGCGTTCGTACTTTGTTGCCGTATTGTGGGGCGTAATGAAGCCCCTGGTGAATTTTAAGCGTAATAAAGTTTACGGGTGCAATCGATAAGAATAACAAAATAAAATGAAAATGCAAGTTAATGCCACATGAATTGGGCTGCATACTATTTTTATTGTAATTTCATTGATATGTCAAAGCGTATTTTGTACAAATAGTGTGATAAACAATATAGCTGATTAACCTGCCAAGACCAGGGGGAGCTCTGTGCGAGTTCCGAAGACAGGTAGAATGATCATTGAGAAGAACATCTAGAGATTCCCTCATGCGTCCATATTGCTTCCTGCCTTGGTATGTGTGTATCCTTCGAAACGACCAACAATCATGCCACCAGGAAAGGCCTGGAAAAAAGAAACCTGAAAAGAAAAGAAAAAGTGAAAGTATGTGGGTCCACGGGAGGTTGAACCCTATTATGGACCATGATCTAGTTGTGCCTCCGTCCATGCCCATGGTATTTTGAGAGCGTAGTTATGTACGCGCAATACGAATGCCGCCGTTTGGTCAGGACTGGGACAGAGGTCGAATTGCTAGTCAAGCTCTTGACGAGCTGGACTGTCCTGCTGCAGAGTAGTCTAGACTTGTTTGACAGTGTCCAGGAGCTTGGCCGCCGAATTAAGGTTCTGCTGAAAAGGCCGCTCTGTGCTTCTGCTGCGAGGGCGGCGATGTGCTCCTCGGTATGGAGGGAGCGTTCTGTGTTTCCATTGACTGTGATGACACCGCGTGGTCAAAGCATCTTGAGCTTGAGATAAGCGTAGTGTGGCACCGCATTGAATCGAGCAAATGTGGTTCGTGCGAGCAGTGCGTGATACCCACTGCGGAAGGGGATGATATCGAAGATCAACTCTTCGCTTTGGAAGTTATCCGGGGATCCGAAGACCACTTCCGGTGTGATGGAGCTATTATAGCGGGCCTCTACACACCCGGTATGACACATTTAAAGGTGGTTTTTGTGGGCTTGATTCTTGAGGGATCAATTCCCATTTTGTGCACCATATCCTGATAGAGAAGGTTCAGGCTGCTGCCACCGTCCATGAGGACTCGTGTAAGATGGAATCCATCAATGATTGGGTCGAGGACCAGTGCGGCTGAACCACCATGACGGATACTGGTCGGATGGTCCCTGCGATCGAAAGTGATCGGGCAGGACAACCATGAGTTGAATATTGGGGCGACTGGCTCCATTGCGTAGACGTCCCTGAGCGCGCGCTTGCGCTCCCTCTTGGGGATATGGGTAGCATATATCATGTTCACCATTTTAACTTGGGGGAGGGAAACTTCTTCTATCCCCCTGTGTTCGGTGGCTGGGGCTCCTCGTCATCGTCCTTGCTTTGCGATCCCTTCTCCTTATTCTCAGCATTTAACTTGCCGGCCTGTTTAAAAACCCAAGACTCTCTGTTGGTATGATTGGCTGGTTTATCAGGAGTGTCGTGGATTTGACATGGACGATCGAGTACGCGGTCCAAGTTGGACGGGCTCGGATTGTTTCTTTTATATGGCTTCTTCCGCTCACCGGACTTAGAGCCACTGAATCCGGCGTTGACCGGCGTGTCCTCGGTGTTGTCACCGTTGCTTCGAGGCTTGTGTCTATTGCTTCGGGTCTTCCTGTTGCTATTTCTGGATTCAGAAGTGCCATGTTTGCTTGTCTTGTTATTTCTATGGGCTAGTAAGCTATCCTCGCCCACACAGAAGCGGGTCATAAGTGTCGTGAGCGGGCTTCTGCATCCGGATAGTCAATGATCTTGTTCTTTTTAGTTAAGAATCTAGTCCAGAATTTCCTGACTGACTCTCCGGTGTGTTGAACTATGTGACTTAGGTCATCGGCATCCGGAGGTTGGATGTATGTACCCTGGAAGTTGTCGAGGAAGTCGTCTTCCAGGCCCTCCCAGCTGCCAATTGAGTTTTTCGGCAAACTGTTCAACCAGTGCCGAGCAGGTCCCTTGAGTTTTAGCAGGAGGTATTCGATGGCGTGAAGGTCATCACCGCAGGCCATATGAATATGGAGGAGAAAATCCAAAAACCATACCGCGGGGTCTTTTGTCCCATTGTATGATTCGATGTTCACGGATTTAGACCCTTCTGGGAATTCATGTCCCATTACTTCATCAGTGCAACAGAGGGGGTGTGCGGCACCTATATGTCAGGCCATGTCGCGACGTAGCTCCGATGGAGTTAGTCTGCGGTATTCGGCCCGGACAGGGTTATATTTGTCACGTCCGGCCGGATGGCCATCGTCGCACATCGAGGCACGCCCCCGCGATCCATAGATCCAACTGGTCTGACCCGCTCTGTTTTCCAGGTCATGCCGCAGGTCATATGTATATCCCCGAACTGCTGTGTCTCTGTTTTTATGATGAGGTAGTGCGGGCTGGCGTTCAGCTTGAGTTGCCGCTTTGTCCCGGCCACGTGGTGGTCGCTCAGCTGCATTATGCGCTGGTAGGACAGGCTCCAGCGTCTCGGAATCGAATTGGGGTAATAATTTGCGCTTCGGGTAAGTTTTGGATGGGCACTCGAGGCCGTATTCCTCGGCTGCCAGGACATTAGTCCATCTATCGTAGATCTTGATCAGCTTGAAGCTGCTGCTGCCTCTTTTTCAGGCTCCTTGCGGTGGCTATGAGCCAGCGCTTAAAGCCCTCCTGATCGATGGGCTCCTCAGGCACCATAAAGTCTTCATCGCCGAGGCTCGCCTCTTGCTTGGAGGGTGAAAGATAATTGCTATCCTCCGAGTCTTTGTTAATGGCATGTTCGTTAGGGCCGACTCGCCCATCTTCCCGTGCAGCATGTTCGGCAGTTGGCTCGACGGGGTCTTTGTTGTCTTCGGCATCGTCCGGAGTGTTTTCTCCTGTGCCGGTATTGCTATTTTTTTCCATGGCATGGTCTAGAGCGTCGCCGCTGACATCGGCGCTTCGGCTATTTCGTAGGAGGCTTATCCTTGACCGGATCCTTTTTTTTGTCGCCATTGTTCTCTTTGGGTGTATCCACCATGTATACGTCATATGAGGAGGTGGCCGTCCAGCGCCATGTATGTGATGGTTCTTGAGCGTGCTCCTCTCCGACATCGTTGTTCATACCGTCAATGTCTTCGGAGCCGTAATCGAGCATGTCAGTTAAGTCTTCGACAGTGGCTATGAAGTGGGTGGTGGGTGGGAAGCGGAATTCCCCTTCCTCAGCTTCCAATCCAAACCGGATATAGTTTGGCTGAGAGTTTCCTGATAGGAAGAGGGCTTTTAATGAGTTCATCACATCGCCTAAAGGTGAGTGCCGGAAGATGTGTGCGGAGCTGAACTCAACGATCGACGCCTGATCAGGTTCCATGGGCGCGGATGCACGTAGTCCATAACCTATGGCCGGAGACGAATCCGAGATTCCGATAACACATGCCCCACTCGAGGTCAGATCTGTGTGCGGCTCCAACGCCAATGAGTTTGCGGCTTCCGTGGATGGGTTGAGCCTCCCGACCTCGAACGACGCAGTCTGCTCTGGACCTAGAGCCAGAGCAGTAACAGACGCTATCTCCTGGGCACAGCCTGATGATAGATCTAGGTCATGTTCATCGTGGCGGCAGGGAGTGGCTGTCATGGGCTCGAATCTGTTGAATATCAAGTCTTCACTAATATCAGCAATGTAATTCAAGCTTCCAAATCTGACCAAATGGCTAGGGGCATAACTATCAACCTTCTCTAGATGGCCAAACGAGCTGGCCCGCAGTGCAAACCCGCCAAACACGAAGATCTGTCCGGGGAGGAAAACCTCACCATGTACTGCATTGTTCTGGATGATTGACGGAGCCATCAAACCTTTTGGTGATGACACAATGGAACTCACAACGAAAGCACCAATGTCGGTGTCAAAACCGGCAGATCTCGGGTAGGGGGTCCCGAACTGTGCGTCTAAGGTCAATGGTAATAGGAGGCGGGGGACACGATGTTTACCCAGGTTCGGGGCCTCTCTATGGAGGTAATACCCTACTTCCTGCTTGATTGATCTTGATGAATATGAGTATTACAAGAGTTCATCTACCATGAGGGGACTAGGGTTGAACAGAGTCGGTTATAGAGATAGGAATCTTCATTATCCATACGCCAAGCTTTCCTTCCACGCCAAGGAGAGTCCCATCCGAACACGGGAGAGAGTCTTTGGTCTTGTATCTTCACAACCCAATAGTCTGGCCCATATCAATAGTACGGCCATTCGAGGACCCATTAATCTAGGACTCCCTCAACAGCCGCCTGATTCTCTAGCTGGGCTACTCCCGGTTTGCTCGCCGTTACTAGGGGAATCCTTGTAAGTTTCTTCTCCTCCGCTTATTTATATGCTTAAACTCAGCAGGTAGTCCCGCCTGACCTGGGGTCGCGGTTGAAGCAACGTGCGCTTCGTTTGCTGGGTCATTTAGAGGCCATAATGTCAGCTACGTGTTGGATGCACTGTGTTGATAAAGTGAGGATGCCCACCATGCGCTGTGTCCGGCGCGGTACGCCGGCAACCCCATCTTCGGTCCATCGCCCCTTGCGAGGCGAGGGACCAGATGCCGCATCCTGATTCTCGATGAGCGTGGTTGGGAGCGTGTTTTGGCGTGATGCCCAGGTAGGCGTGCCCTCGGCCGAGTGGCCTCGGGCGCAACTTGCGTTCAAAGACTCAATGGTTCACGGCATTCTGCAATTCACACTAGGTATCGCATTTTGCTACGTTCTTCATCATTGCGAGAGAGGAGATATCCGTTGCCGAGAGTCGTGTGGATTAAATAGCTTTGAAACACGAGGGATGACTAGCAAGCTAGCCAAACCCATGGGTTAGGCACTGTGTTCCTTGACGCCTTCGGCACCGTGTGTTCTTTTACCCCGAGCCCCCACCTGCTTCGAGGAGGGGAGGTGGTCGAGGCATTGGCCGAGCGACGGATGGTGCCATCGCCGACGGATTGGATGACGCGTGCGCGGTCTGTTTTGGTCAGGGTCACGACAATGATCCTTCCATAGGTTCACCTACGGAAACCTTGTTACGACTTCTCCTTCCTCAAAATGATAAGGTTCAATGGACTTCTCGCGACATTGGAGGTGGCGAATGATACGTCTCCAAGGTATCGACTTTTTCTCACGCTTTTCCTCTTGCTTTGGACTCTAATTTGCATGATTAGAATGAAACTAACCCCAGAATGACGTTGTTTTCAGCAGAACTACCATGGTGTTGTTTTTGTGCAGAAATAAAAGTTCTCGGAATGGAACGGAACTTTGCAAGGATTTTTTATATCAATCATAAGAATTTCTAGATCCAAGACCTGTAGGAGAGGGGAACCTGGTGTCTCTGCAGACGACCCCCCCTGATACTATAAAGTCACATATTTCCAGAAAAATCAAGGAGAAAGAATTATTGTGATCCACGAGATGGAGCCGCCGCCAAGCCATGTTCTTCCTCGGGAGGGCAGGTCTGGAGTCCATTTGGGGCTCCGGCGAGGGGGATCTTCGTTCTTCGTCATCACCAACCCATCTCCATAGCCAATTCCATGATGGACCCCACCGGGAGTGAGTAATTCCTTCATAGGCTCGCTGGTCAGTGAGGAGTTGGATGAGATTCATCATGTAATCGAGTTAGTTTTGTTAGGGCCTGATCCCTAGTATCCACTATGTTCTTTGATTGATGTTGCTATGACTTTGTTATGCTTAATGCTTGTCACTTTGGGCCCGGATGCCATGATTTCAGATCTGAACCGTTTATGTTATCACATTTATATCCATGTTCTAGACCCAATCTTGCAAGTTATAGTCACCTACTACGGTTAAGATCCGATGACCCCGGAGTGACAACAACCGGGCCCACTCACGATGATGACCATAGTTTGAGGAGTTCATGTATTCACTATGTGTTAATGCTTTGTTTCGGTTCTCTATTAAAAGGAGGCCTTAATATCCCTTAGTTGCCACGGGAGGGTAGGACAAAATATGTCATGCAAATTCTTTTAATAAAGCACGTAGGACTATTTACGGAATACATGCCTACATTATATCGATGAACTGGAGCTAGTTCCGTATCGCCTTAGGTTTTCACTGTGACACAATGAATATCATCCAATAAGTCAGCGATCCAATCCCTACGAATTTGTCATATCTTGTTCTTGCTAAGTTGCTACTATTGTTACTGCTACCGTTACTGCTACAATACCACTGCTACTAATGTAACTGTTACCGTTACTACTTCTGCTATCATCAAAACAATCATACTACTGTGCTACTAATCACTTTGCTGCAGATAATTATCTCCGGGTGCGGTTGAATTGACAACTCAGCTGCTAATACCTTCAAATATTCTTTGCCTCCCCTTGTGTCGAATCTATAAATTTGGGTTAAATACTTACCCTTGAAAACTGTTCTGATCCCTATACTTCTGGGTTACCAAGACCTTTTTTGGGCGCCATTGCCGGGGAGCATAGCTATATTTGTTGAGTCACTTGGGATTATTATCATCTTATCACTATGAAGAATCTGAAGGATGCTAAGACTAAGATATTTCCCTCGAAGACGAGGGGAGGTAAGGAACTGCCATCCAGTTCTGCTTTAGATTCACCTTCTGTTATGAGTAAACTTTCAACACCACCACATGCTATTAATTTTTATATGTCGCAAGTTATTGATGATGCTACTTGTACTATGAATGATGCTTATGATGATGCTAGTACCATGCTTGATAATGATGATGTGCCACTTGGTTAATTTCTTGATGAACAAATTGCTAGCGTAATACAACATGATATTGTTGAATCTGATGATGAGCTTGAAACCGAGACTCCTGAAACACTTGCTAGAGCTAGCCCTCCTAGATATGAATTTCCTAAGGTACTGGAAGGCTATGTTATGAGTGAATAGGCAACTAGAGATATTCTTGCTTGTAAGGATAGAGATAATCTAGAGAAATTATTACACAAGTATAAAGAAAAATCTCTGAATGCTAGAATGAAATGTGATCCTAAGTTTGCTACTTCACCTATTGCTATTGCTGATAAGGATTATGAATTCTCTGTCGACCCAGAGTTAATTACTTTGGTTGAATCTGATCCTTTCCATGGTTATGAAACTGAAACTATTGTGGCACATCTTACTAAGTTGAATGATATAGCCACCCTTTTTACTCATGACAAGAAAGCTCAATACTACTTTATTCTCAAATTATTTCCATTCTCATTAAAGGATGATGCTGAAGCTTGGTACAATACTCTTACTCCTGGTTGTTTGCGTAGTCCCAGGATATGATTTACTACTTCTCTAAAAAAATATTTTCCTGCTCATAAGAAACAAGCTGCCTTACATGAAATATTTAAGTCTGTTCAAACTAAAGAAGAGTGTCTACCACAAGCTTGGGGGAGAGTTTGCCAGTTACTTAATGTTTTGCCTGGTCATACTCTTAAGATTAATGAAATACTGGATATCTTCTATAATGGACTAACCGATGCTTCTAGGGACTTCCTAGATAGGTATGATGGTTGTGTTTTCAAGGAACGAACTATTGCTCAAGCTGAGGAATTATTGAATAGCATATTGAAAATTTATGATGATTGAACTATTCATGAACCACCGCCTAAATCCACTCCGAAGAAGAGGGGTATATTATATCTCAGTCCTGAGGATATGCAAGAGACAAAGATATCTATGAAGGAAAAATGTATTAAAGCTGAGGATGTTAAAAAATTTCCACCTATCGAAGAAATACATGGGCTTGAAGCACCACCACCACCCAAGATGGTAGAGATAAAATCTTTAATGAAATTCAATGATAGTGATGAACCTCATAATAAACATCCTAGTTAATGCCTTTATGAGTTTGATAATTACATTAGAAAATAAGACCACTTCAATGCAAATGTTATGAAACAATTGAAATATAATTCTGATATGATTGCTCGCTTGAGTGACTTGTTGTTTAGAATATCAAATGATGTTAGAGGTGTTGGAAAACATGCTTCTATGGTTCAAACCTAGTTAGAACAAGTTGCTAAATCACAAAGAGAATTACTTGATGAAATGAATCATAATATACATGACTTTGCTGTTAGAGTTGCAACTAGAGGAGGTAAAATGACTCAGGAACCACTTTATCCTAAGGGACACCCAAAAAGAATTCAACGAGATTCGCAAAGAAATAACACTATTGCACATAGTCCTTCTAAAAATAAAAAATAAAAAGAAAAACGATAGGACTTTGCATGCTTCTAGTGAAACTGAAATAGACAAACCTCCTGATAATGAAAATGAAACTTCTATCTCTGATGCTTAAACTCAATCTAGTAATGAACATCCACCTAGTGATAATGAAAAAGACAATGATGAGGTTCATGAAGACACTCAACCAAATAATGATAAGGAACCAGATAATGATGTTGAGATAGAACCACATGTTGATCTTGATAACCCACAACCTAAGAAGAAAAGATATGATAAAAGAGACTTTGTTGCTAGAAAACACGGTAAAGAAAGAGAACCATGGGTTCAAAAACCTATGCCTTTTCCACCCAAGTCAACTTAAAAGAAAGATGATGAAGAATTTTGAACGCTTTGCTGAAATGCTGAGGCCAGTCTTTTTGCGTACTCGCTTGACTGACATCTTAAAAATTCCTCATTATGCAAAGTATATGAAAGACGTCATCACAAATAAGAGAAAAATACCAAAAGCTGAAATATCCACTATGCTAGCTAATTATACTTTTAAAGATGGAGTACCTAAAAAACTTGGAGATTCAGGAATACCAACTATACCTTGCTCTATCAAAAAGAATTATGTGAGAACTGCTTTGTGTGATTTAGGAGCTGGTGTTAGTGTTATGTCTTTCTCTTTATACAAAAGTCTTGACCTGAATAAGCTCACACCTACTGAAATATCTTTGCAAATGGCTGAAAAATCAACTGCCATAAATATCAGTATCTATGAGGATATGCCCGTTGTTGTTGCTAATGTTACTATTTTGACTGACTTTGTTATACTTGAGATGCCCCAGGATGACAACATGTGAATTATCCTTGGTAGACCCTTCTTGGATACTGCAGGGGATGTTGTTGATTGCAATAAAAGCAAGGTCACTTTTCATATTAATGGTAATGAGCATACAGTGCACTTTCCGAAGAAACAATTCCAAGTGACTGGTATTAATGTTATTGAAAAATCTTCAATACTCACTATTGGAATTTTCAACTACCTCTACCAATTGTCAAAAAGAAATATGAAATGCTTATTGTTGGGGAAATGCATATCCCCATTGAGGTAACTTAGTGATTTACAAAAGTTCTTCGGTTTCATTCTAATCGAAAGTGGTTGTTTGTAACGCCCCGGATTCGATGCGCCAGGTGTCTGCCAGTTATTCGTCGTCGTTGCCATGTCATTTGCTTGCGTGTTGCATTTTGCCATGTCATCATCTGCATTTCATCTGCTTGTTTTTCAAAACTTGCATCCATTCGGGTTCCGCCGGTTCTCTCCGTTGTCCGTTCCGAGCCAGACACTCTCGCACGCGCCCGCGGCATCTCCGAAATATTATTTTATAAGTGGCCTAAAAATGTTCTCGGAATGGGTTGCAACTTGTCGTGTGGTCTTATTATAGTGTAGACAGAGCGCCTGCCAAGTTTCGTTGCATTCGGAGTTCGTTTGATAGCCCAACCGTTAAACTCATAGCGGTACCGTTGCCGGTACCTTCGTCGGACGTTTTGGTCTCCGAAACTGCCGCCGGGCCTCTCTTTCTCTCCTCTTCTCTCAGCCCAACCCCTCTTCTCAGCCCACCTGCAGCCCACCTAAACCCCCTCCGTTCCTGATCGTCGGATCGCGATCGGAGGCTCCGAAACGCTCCTAAAACCCCCCTAAACCCAAACCCTAGCCATCCCTGCCTATATATGGACACCCCCCTTCCAAATTTGGCACCCCTAACCCCTCTCCTCCTTGTTTTCGCAGCCTCCTCCCACCTTGGGGGCCGTGCCGCCGCCTTCCCCCTTCAAATCCGGCGCCAGCCACCTCCCGAGCACCACTTGGCAGCTCCCCATTGGCCAGCCGCCGCCGCGCAGCCTCCCCCACCCAGCCGGAAGCCGCCACCTGTTCCCCTGCCTTCCCGCGCGCTAGGCCCGTGCCAGGCCCGCCCGGGCCCCGATCTGGGCACCGAGTTCCGTAGCCAGCCCGAGCACCTCGCTCTATCCTCCCATCGCCTCTGCTCGATCCCGTCGTCGGCGTGCCGCCGCCGAGTCGCCGGACCCCGCTCCGCCGCGCCTCCATCAAGTTGCCAGCACGCGCTGCCGCCGGACCCCAGGTCCCGCCGCCCTCTATCTCCTTCCTTTTTTTTCCCTCTCTCTCCTCTAAGCCATGCGCCGCTACCATTTTTGCAGGAGCCGCCGTTGAGCTCATTGCCGGCCACCTCGGCCTCCCCCATCGCCGGATCCGAGCTCCCCGCTCAGATCTGCTCGTCCCCGATCGGATTCGCACCCCTGGCTCCCTCCCGTGCCTCGTCGGACCTCCTCCCCTCGCCGGAGTGGCCCTCGTTGCTGGTGCTCGCCCGCTCGCCCGCTCGTTGACCGTGTCGCGCCTGGGCCAGTGGCCTCCAAGCCCAGCGCGCCCCTCCTGCAGCCTCCCCTCCGACCGGCCAAGGCCCAGCCGCATCGCGTCTGCCAAGCCGCCTGTTCGCCCGGCCTGCCTACTCCACCGCGCCAGCGTGGCCAGCCTCCTGGGCCGCGTCGCCAGGCCCAGCCGTGCCCCTTCAGCCACCCCAGCCCACCAGACCTGCTAGCCTCAAGGCCCGATGTGAGCAGCTCCCCCATGCCTGGGCCAGATCTCAGATTCGGCCCATCTCCTGTTTTTTTTCCTGCCTGCGAATTTGTCTAATTATCCCAGGATTTACATAATTGCAGAAAACCCCTCAATATCATGCATATAATAAACTCCACAACCGTGCATCGGATTAAAATGTTTTATATATGTAAAATGCTTAGAATTTCATCTAGTTTCATAATATGTCTCTTTCATCCATGTTTAAAATGTTTAAAATGCTGTTTGTGTTAATTTTCTTAAATGCCTTGTTAAAATGATTGATTTCATAACTAATTAACTGTAACCCTGTTTTAAATGTTCTTTATATGTAAATGGGGTGGAAAAATTCCTAGATTAACATGGTGCACTTTATTTTACTGTTTAACAACTCTAAAATTGTGTTTAGGGCAGAACAGTACCGAATCTAAATTATGGACATGAGGTTTTTCCGGAATTGTTGTTTGTTGTTTCCGGCCTCATTTAAACTTGCCTAAATAGGTAGTTTAATTATGCCTCACCTCTTGCCATGTTTAACAACTTCTAATATTGTTTGGTAGCTTAAACGAGATTAAACTAAATATGTCCATGTGGTGTTTTGTCAATATGCAACTCGTTGCATATTGAGCTCCACTTAACTTGTAGTATTGTTTGTTGCACTTTGCCATGCCATGCTCTTTAAACCGGACATGCATCATACTTGATTGTGCATCATGCCATGTTTATGTGATGGTTGGTTACCATGTTATTTACTTCTTTCCGGTTTGCTTCTCTCGTTAGCTTCAGTTTTGTTCCGGAGTTGTGAGGATTCGTTCGACTACTTCCGTTCGTCTACTTCATGGACTCGTTCTTCTTCCTTGCGACATTTCAGGCAAGATGACCGCTACCCTGGATCTCACTACTATCATTGCTATGCTAGTTGCTTCGTTCTATCGCTATGATGCGCTACCTATCACCTGTTTATCGAGCCATCCCAAATTGCCACGAACCTCTAACCTTTGACACCCTTCCTAGCAAACCGTTGTTTGGCCATGTTACCGCTTTTGCTCAGCCCCTCTTATAGCGTTGATAGTTGCAGGTGAAGTTGAAGATTTCTCCATGGTGGACAAGATTTTGGTTGGGATATCACAATATCTCTTATATTATTAATGCATCTATATATTTGGTAAAGGGTGGAAGGCTCGGCCTTATGCCTGGTGTTTTGTTCCACTCTTGCCGCCCTAGTTTCCGTCATACCGGTGTTATGTTCCCGGATTTTGCGTTCCTTACGTGGTCGGGTGATTTATGGGACCCCCTAGACAGTTTGCTTTGAATAAAACTCCTCCAGCAAGGCCCAACCTTGGTTTTACCATTTGCCTCACCACCACCTATATTTCCCTTGGGAGTAATTAACCCAAGGGTCATCTTTATTACAGCCCCCCCGGGCCAGTGCTTGTCTAAGTGTTGGTCCGAACCGAGCAGCCTGCGGGGCCACCTCATGGCAACTCGAGGGCTGGTTTTACTCGTAGCTTGACTTATCCGGTGTTGCCCTGAGAACGAGATATGTGCAGCTCCTCTCGGGATTGTCGGCGCATCGGGCGGCTTTGCTGGTCTTGTTTTACCATTGTCGAAATGTCTTGTAAACCGGGATTCCGAGTCTGATCGGGTCTTCCTAGGAGAAGGTCTATTCCTTCGTTGATCACGAGAGCTTGGCATGGGCTAAGTTGGGACACACCTGCAGGGTATAATCTTTCGAAAGCCGTGCCTGCGGTTATAGGCAGATGGGAATTTGTTAATGTCCGGTTGTAAATAACTTGACACCAGATCCGAATTAAAATGCATCAACCGCGTGTGTAGCCGTGATGGTCTCTTTTCGGCGGAGTCCAGGAAGTGAACACGGTTTTGGGTTATGTTTGACGTACGTAGGAGTTCAGGATCACTTCTTGATCATTGCTAGCTTCAGGACCGTTCCTTTTGCTTTCTTCTCGCTCTTATTTGCGTATGTTAGCCACCATATATGTTTAGTCGCTGCTACAGCCTCACCACTTTACCCCTTCCTTTCCCTTTAAGCTTTGCTACTCTTGATACCTATGGTAATGGGATTGCTGAGTCCTCGTGGCTCACAGATTACTACAACAATAGTTGCAGGTACAGGTTATGTGATGATCATGACACGAGAGCGATGCTTGCTTGCGTTGAGTTATTCTTCTGCTTCTTCGATCAGGGGATAGGTTCCAGGTCGGCAGCCTGGGCTAGCAGGCTGGTTGTCGTTTGAGTTTCTGTTTGTGATTCATCCGTAGACGGATGATGCTCTTATGTATTGTAATGTTGTATTCGTGTGGCATTGTATGCCTCTTGTATGTATCCCCATCTATTATGTAATGTTGATGTAATGATATCCACCTTGCAAAAGCGTTTCAATATGCGGTTCTATCCTTGGTCGGACCTTCGAGTCTCTTTAGGATAGTGTCGCATATTGGGCGTGACAAGTTGGTATCAGAGCCTCGACCGACCATAGGAGCCCCCTTGATTGTTGGCCGTTGTTGAGTCTAGAAAAAAACTATTTTGAGTCTTAGGATTATATATATCGGAGAGTAGGAATTCTTTTTACTCCTCAGCCCCTTCGTCGCTCTGGTGAGGTCTCCTGACGTAGATGTTTTGACTTTCCGGAGAGTTGGTCTCTTGATTGTTGGCTCTTATGTATTGTAATGTTGTATTCGTGTGGCATTGTATGCCTCTTGTATGTATCCCCATCTATTATGTAATGTTGATGTAATGATATCCACCTTGCAAAAGCGTTTCAATATGTGGTTCTATCCTTGGTCGGACCTTCGAGTCTCTTTAGGATAGTGTCGCATATTGGGCGTGACAAGTTGGTATCAGAGCCTCGACCGACCATAGGAGCCCCCTTGATTGTTGGCCGTTGTTGAGTCTAGAAAAAAAACTATTTTGAGTCTTAGGATTATATATATCGGAGAGTAGGAATTCTTTTTACTCCTCAGCCCCTTCGTCGCTCTGGTGAGGTCTCCTGACGTAGATGTTTTGACTTTCCTCTCCTCAAATTTCACAAAAAAAAATTAGGATCACTCGGGTATCTTGGAATCGTTCCGATGGTTTTGTGACGAGAACATTGTTCTTGGTGCCTCCTGTCTATTATGTGGCATTGACCCGGGGAGTTGAGCTCCGAGGTGTTGTCGTCACAATTTTATCGTTGCAGTTCTGGAATACCTGAGTTTTGCCGACATCGAAAATCTCTTTTATGCAGTTGTTGGTGAGATAACCTCGACGCCACCTAGTACTGGGGCGGGAGTTCGGGAGTATTGCCATAACTCATATAACGGATGCTTTCCGAAGGTTGAGGTACACAATTTCCGGAGTTTTCTTGGTTATGTGTTGATGGATGGATACAGCTGGATGTAGGGATTGTTAGTTTGGGTGAGATATATTGCTTCCCCTGTATCCCCAACACCAGATTGCATAACCAGAAAGTTTCGGGAGTTTATAGGTGGGAATTCAAGTAGCTCCTAGAATATCTTTCTGACAGATGCATGATATGGGATTGGGTAAATCTCTATCATATGTATTTCTTCCGGCTTATTCTGCAAGCCAAATCCTTTGTTTTGTTTTATTTGTGGTATTCGAGTTGCTTCAATGTCAAGTGTTGATTCCATACCTTTCAAGCGGTGTTCTCATATTTCTACGGGAGTGCTAATCCTTTTTATCATTGAGGTTGTCATGTCAACTCTTTTCCAACCGGTGTGCTTCTCTTCATGTGGATCCGATCATTTTCAACATCCGCAAGATCAATTCTAAGTTTTCTCAACGGTGTTTGTTTCATCCATCCCAAGTTGCCTTTGTTTTCCCACCCTCCCACCATTTTTCTTCAAGGACTCAGATTTCTTAACCAAGTATCCTTTTATTCATGTGAAATCTCTTCACTCTTTTCAATCAATGTTATTTATCCGGTGATTCTCAAGAAGATACTAAGGAAGCTTCAAGTTTATTATTCTTCGTCTTTTTTTCTCCGGTGGACTTAATTCAAGCTTTCGGTGTTGATCATATCCCTTTCCTCGTTTCAAATGTTTTTCCATGCTGGTGCACCTCTCAATCACTGACCTCTTGCTATTCATTTGTTCCAGAGTGTTGAAGATATCTTAGAAGATTTGTGTTTCCATTCTTAATCCGTTCAATCTATTTGGAGATCATTATCTCATTCAAGTCATTTAATTCAACTGGTGCAATCTCTCTTAAAAATCATTTCAACGGTGTTTCTCTTGAGTGGGCCCTAACCCACAGGTCTTTTCCTAGGATCTTACCTAACTCTTCTAATTATCCCGGAGCCATTCTTAAATTCTTTTCAAGTGTGACGTAAGAATGGATTTCATCAGTCACATGCCTTCTCCAAGATCGTTTTCAAATGCTTTCATTGTTGGCTCAACCCCTTCGCTTTTCATTCTCCCGGAGTATCTCAGTAATTTTGGTGGTGTTTCCCGTCATCATTTGAAGATCGAAGAAGAATTTTTTCCTCTAAATCTTGTCCGTTCTCTTGAAGTTTCGTGGTTCTAGCTTCTTGTTACCCTCTCGAATTATTCCATTTGTCAGATATTCTTTCTTACCCATCCGGAGTATGTCAGAAGTTGTTTTCCCATTTCTTTTCACCGGAGGCCATCGTCCCAGAAGAATTCTTAGGCCTCACATTTCAGTTACCGTTATCCAATAATTCCGGTGCTTCCTTCAAGTGTTCTTTAATCAGCTCATGATCTCTTTGTCATTTTGCATCTAAATCCCCTCAAGCATATTGGTTCTTCTAATTCTTCCGGTGATTCATTCTCTTTCATCAGTCATTTCCGAATTCTTACGGTGGTTCGTTCAAGATTCTTTTTCTTTGATTATCATATTAATTCATTCGTTCTTTTCAATCCTACCGGTGGTTCATTGAAGACCTTTCTCAAGTTTTGCGTCATATACCCCCCTCAATCCTTTTCCAATGAGAATAAGTAGTATGCTAAATCTGTTGCTTGTCATCAATTTATATTGGTGAAGGATACGCATAACGTAATTCTTATTTTTGTTTCATCCAAGTGATATAGTTTCTTCTTTCCAGAGTTTTTCATCATGTCACATTTCCCGGTTCGAGATGCTTCATCTTTTCTTTTCCGGAGTTTGAAGTTTTCCGCATTATCTCATCGCGAAGCTCCATCTAAATCATCGCAAGGCTTCACCTTGTGTTCTCAACTTCTCTTTCTTTGTTATCATCCTTTGATTTTATTATCGGAGTTCTTCATGGAGTCTCTACATGATGGTTCATCAAGGATTCTTTTCATTCTTCAATTGTTCTTCAAGATTTCTCTCGAGGTGATGATCTGCCAAGCTATACTCAAAAATAAACATGGTGCTCAACACATGTCTTGTTTTGAGGAGTTCAAGTATTCTTCATCTTGCATTCCAAAGTGAAATTCTTTCTACCTTATCTTTTGAGGTTGTGTTATGTCATTCTTGACAATTTCCTTCATGTTTCATGATTCATATGTTGTCAAGAATGAGGTATTTTAAATCCATCATTTTCTCTTCGTTCAAGAGATCTTTTCGACCAATCAACTTCTTTGTTGCAGTTATCTTGGGTTATATTTAACCTAAAGACTTCCCTAAGGAATGTTGCTATTGTGGTGCTTATCAATGATCCAAGTTTTTCTCCTATCCTCTCGGCGAAAGGAGTTGTCATCTCCATGTTGACCTCAATCCAATCTATTGTTTCCGTTAGTGGCAGAATTTCGCCTCAATTTTGAGATGTTTGCCATAAGCCCACTACAAACTTGTGTTTTTCGTTGTTGATTTTCCAACAACTCCGTTCAATCCTTCTTTGCAAGGATGCTTTCCAAGTTCATTTGTGACAGAAATTGTCATTTTCTTCTCCGCCCCTTTATCCCAACAATCTAGCTTCTATTCTTTCGTTCCGGAGGCATTGTGATGATGCTCTTTTCACTCATCATCTTGCTTTGGCAAGATCATGTTCTTCTCCTTGCTTCTCCATTTAACCGGAGTGTTGTGTCATCTATTCAAGTTCTTCCATCTTGTCAAGTTTTGCCTCTCTTTCCAACCTGAGTGCTGTCTGAAATCCTTCTTACCCATTATTCCTTTCTTTCAATAGTTCCGGAGGAAGTGTGTTGTTGATTTCATCAAGTATCATCTCATCTTCTCAAGTTCATGTTCTTTTACTCCCAATTCCAACTGGAGTGATGTCTTAATTGATATTTGTCATTCCTTGTACATCTTGTTTCAACCGGAGTGCTTCCATGTACTTCTTGTCCACTGTAACCCTTTTCTTATGTCTTTCAACCCCCAAGGTTCACATGGTGTTCCTTGTTTCTATTTTCTACCGCAGTACTCTCAATTGTGTTCAACTCCGTTCTGTTCTTTCTTTCAACTTTTCAACCTCTCAAGGTTCTTTGGTTTCACTCTTTTGTCGAAGAAGCAACCTTAGTTTTACCTCTTCTCTTCCTCTTCTGTTTTCCCTCCGGTGCCATCCTAGATCTCGGGGAGAGATCCTCTCGTAGTGGTGGAGTGTTGTAACGCCCCGGATTCGATGCGCCAGGTGTCTGCCAGTTATTCGTCGTCGTTGCCATGTCATTTGCTTGCGTGTTGCATTTTTCCATGTCATCATCTGCATTTCATCTGCTTGTTTTTCAAAACTTGCATCCGTTCGGGTTCCGCCGGTTCTCTCCGTTGTCCGTTCCGAGCCAGACACTCTCGCACGCGCCCGCGGCATCTCCGGAATATTATTTTATAAGTGGCATAAAATGTTCTCGGAATGGGTTGCAACTTATCGTGCGGTCTTATTATAGTGTATACAGAGCGCTTGCCAAGTTTCGTCGCATTCGGAGCTCGTTTGATAGCCCAACCGTTAAACTCATAGCGGTACCGTTGCCGGTACCTTCGTCGGACGTTTCGGTCTCTGAAACTGCCGCCGGGCCTCTCTTTCTCTCCTCTTCCCTCAGCCCAACCCCTCTTCTCAGCCCACCTGCAGCCCACCTAAACCCCCCTTCGTTCCTGATCGTCGGATCGCGATCGGAGGCTCTGAAATGCTCCTAAACCCCCCCTAAACACAAACCCTAGCCATCCCTGCCTACATATGGACAACCCCCCTTCCAAATTTGGCACCCCTAACCCCTCTCCTCCTCGTTTTCGCAGCCTCCTCCCACCTCGGGAGCCGCGTCGTTGCCTTCCCCCTCCAAATCCGGCTCCAGCCACCTCCCAGGCGCCACTTGGCAGCTCCCCATTGGCCAGCCGCCGCCGCGCAGCCTCCCTCACCCAGCCGGAAGCCGCCACCTGTTCCCCTGCCTCCCCGCGCGCCAGGCCGGTGCCAGGCCCGCCCGGGCCCCGATCTGGGCCCCGAGGTCCGCAGCCAGCGCGAGCACCTCACTCTCTCCTCCCGTCGCCCTTGCTCGATCCCGTCGTCGGCGTGCCGCCGCCGAGTCGCCGGACCCCGCTTCGCCGCGCCTTCGTCAAGTCGCCGGCCCGCGCTGCCGCCGGACCCTAGGTCCCGCCGCCCTCTCTCTCCTTCCTTTTCTTCCCTCTTCTCCCCTAAGCCCTGCGTCACAGCCATTTTTGCAGGAGCCATCGTTGAGCTCATTGCCGGCCACCTCGGCCTCGCCCGTCGCCGGATCCGAGCTCCCCGCTCAGATCTGCTCGTCCCCGACCGGATTCGCACCCCCGGCTCCCTCCCGCGCCTCGCCGGACCTCCTCCCCTCGCCGGAGTGGCCCACGTCGCCGGTGCTCGCCCGCTCACCCGCTCGTTGACCGCGTCGCGCCTGGGCCAGTGGCCTCCAGGCCCAGCGCGCCCCTCCTGCAGCCTCCCCTCCGACCGACCATGGCCCAGCCGCATCGCGTCTGCCAAGCCGCCTGTTCGCCCGGCCTGCCTACTCCACCGTGCCAGCGTGGCCAGCCTCCTGGGCCGCGTCGCCAGGCCCAGCCGCACCCCTTCAGCCACCCCAGCCCACCAGATCTGCTGGCCTCAAGGCCCGATGTGAGCAGCTCCCCCACGCCTGGGCCAGATCTCAGATTCGGCCCATCTCCTGTTTTTTTTCCTGCCTGCGAATTTGTCTAATTATCCGAGGATTTACATAATTGCAGAAAACCCCTCAATATCATGCATATAATAAACTCCACAACCGTGCATCGGATTAAAATGTTTTATATATGTAAAATGCTTAGAATTTCATCTAGTTTCATAATATGTCACTTTCATCCATGTTTAAAATGTTTAAAATGCTGTTTGTGTTAATTTGCTTAAATGCCATGTTAAAATGATTTATTTCATAACTAATTAACCGTAACCCTGTTTTAAATGTTCTTTATATGTAAATGGGGTGGAAAAATGCCTAGATTAACATGGTGCACTTTATTTTACTGTTTAACAACTCTAAAATTGTGTTTAGGGCAGAACAGTACCGAATCTAAACTATGGACATGAGGTTTTTCCGAAATTGTTGTTTGTTGTTTCCGGCCTCATTTAAACTTGCCTAAATAGGTAGTTTAATTATGCCTCACCTCTTGCCATGTTTAACAACTTTTAATATTGTTTGGTAGCTTAAACGAGATTAAACTAAATATGTACATGTGGTGTTTTGTCAATATGCAACTCGTTGCATATTGAGCTCCACTTAACTTGTAGTATTGTTTGTTGCACTTTGCCTTGCCATGCTCTTTAAACCGGACATGCATCATACTTTATTGTGCATCATGCCATGTTTATGTGTTGGTTGGTTACCATGTTATTTACTTCTTTCCGGTTTGCTTCTCTCGTTAGCTTCAGTTTTGTTCCGGAGTTGTGAGGATTCGTTCGACTACTTCCGTTCATCTACTTCACGGACTCGTTCTTCTTCCGTGCGGGATTTCAGGCAAGATGACCGCTACCCTGGATCTCACTACTATCATTGCTATGCTAGTTGCTTCGTTCTATCGCTATGATGCGCTACCTATCACCTGTTTACCAAGCCATCCCAAATTTCCATGAACTTCTAACCTTTGACACCCTTCCTAGCAAACCGTTGTTTGGCCCTGTTATCGCTTTTTCTCAGCCCCTCATATAGCGTTGATAGTTGCAGGTGAAGTTGAAGATTTCTCCATGGTGGACATGATTTTGGTTGGGACATCACAATACCTCTTATATTATTAATGCATCTATATATTTGGTAAAGGGTGGAAGGCTCGGCCTTATGCCTGGTGTTTTGTTCCACTCTTGCCGCCCTAGTTTCTGTCATATCGGTGTTATGTTCCCGGATTTTGCGTTCCTTACGCGGTCGGGTGATTTATGGGACCCCCTTGACAGTTCGCTTTGAATAAAACTCCTCCAGCAAGGCCCAACATTGGTTTTACCATTTGCCTCACCACCACCTATATTTCCCTTGGGAGTAATTAACCCAAGGGTCATCTTTATTACAACCCCCCCAGGCCAGTGCTTGTCTAAGTGTTGGTCCGAACCGAGCAGCCTGCGGGGCCACCTCGTGGCAACTCGAGGGCTGGTTTTACTCGTAGCTTGACTTATCCGTTGTTGCCCTGAGAACGAGATATGTGCAGCTCCTATCGGGGTTGTCGGCGCATCGGGCGGCTTTGCTGGTCTTGTTTTACCATTGTCGAAATGTCTTGTAAACCGGGATTCCGAGTCTGATCGGGTCTTCCTGGGAGAAGGTCTATTCCTTCCTTGATCACGAGAGCTTGGCATGGGCTAAGTTGGGACACCCCTGCAGGGTATAATCTTTCGAAAGTCGTGCCTGCGGTTATAGGCAGATGGGAATTTGTTAATGTCCGGTTGTAAATAACTTGACACCAGATCCGAATTAAAATGCATCAACCGCGTGTGTAGCCGTGATGGTCTCTTTTCGGCGGAGTCCGGGAAGTGAACACGGTTTTGGGTTATGTTTGACGTACGTAGGAGTTTAGGATCACTTCTTGATCATTGCTAGCTTCATGACCGTTCCTTTTGCTTTCTTCTCGCTCTTATTTGCGTATGTTAGCCACCATATATGTTTAGTCGCTGCTGCAGCCTCACCACCTTACCCCTTCCTTTCCCTTTAAGCTTTGCTAGTCTTGATACCCATGGTAATGGGATTGCTGAGTCCTCGTGGCTCACAGATTACTACAACAACAGTTGCAGGTACAGGTTATGCGATGATCATGACGCGAGAGCGATGCTTGCTTGCGTTGAGTTCTTCTTCTGCTTCTTCGATCAGGGGATATGTTCCAGGTCGGCAGCCTGGGCTAGGAGGGTGGTTGTCGTTTGAGTTTCTGTTTGTGATTCATCCGTAGACGGATGATGCTCTTATGTATTGTAATGTTGTATTCGTGTGGCATTGTATGCCTCTTGTATGTATCCCCATATATTATGTAATGTTGATGTAATGATATCCACCTTGCAAAAGTGTTTCAATATGCGGTTCTATCCTTGGTGGGACCTTCGAGTCTCTTTAGGATAGTGTCGCACATTAGGCGTGACATTGTTAAAGAGTGTAACGCCCCGGATGTAACTTTCCATAATTGTAACTCCAACTCTTGCCTTTTCCGAAGATGCGATATGATATTTCCTTCGTGGTTGGGTTTTTGTTTTTTGTTCTGCATTTTGTTCTGCATGTTTTCGTAAAGCTTGCACCCGTTCGTAGTAGCCACGTTCCCCTTGCCTCCTTTGACCGTTCCGAGACCAACCGGGTTTTTCGAGTCCCTCTTCTCTGACCACCTAACCTCTCTGCACAACCACCGACCACCTCCGCAACCTAGTCCGAAAACTTCTCCCGGACCCGACCCGGTCTGTCATGACCAATGGGTCTGGATCATCCCCAATCATCCGAAAACATCTCCGGTTTTTTTGTTTAGACGTCCATACCCTATCTTTCTCGACCGCCCGATTTTGATCTAAGGGTCCATGTCTACCCCAATTCATCTCCCATCACTATATATACAAAGCTAGTCCAAATCTGAGCAAACCCTAAAAATTAGGACCCTTGTCCCATCCCACCGCCACTCCTCTTCCACCTCGGGATCCCCTCCCGATCCAAAAATCCTCCCTCGTTTTCTTCACCGGCCCAACCAGCCGCAGCCTCCTCCTACATCGATCCCCACCAACCAGAGATCCCCACAGCCTCCTCGACCAGCAGCATCCAGGAGCTCAAGCTCCCTTCTCTCGGTCCATGGCGCCCGGCGCCGCATCGACCACGGCCAAGCCATGCCCCTGCTTCCTCTCTCTCCTTCGGTTCTCTCTCTGCCTCTGGTCTCTCAAACTCTCTTGCTTTCTGTGTTCCACAAGACGCAATGGGAGCACCTCGCTCGAGCTCTGCCTCCGCTTCTAGTTCGCCGCCGCTGCCACTCCCCTGCGCCTCAAGTCCGTCCCCGTGTCACCGTGTCCTGCATCCCGTGGCCAGACGTGCCAAGTCCCTCGTCGCGCCTTTCGCCAAGACGTCGTCGTTGTTCAGCTTCCTGATCAGCAGAGGACGAGGCGCCCGTTCACCCGCGCCTCATGTTGACCGCGCCTACGCCAAGTCCAGCTCTGCCTCGCGCCGTAGTTGACCCAGCCGAGCTCCTCCACTGTTGACCCGCGACACCGAGCTCCCGCACCGACCCCTCTCCATCCTGCCGCTTGCCGGAGTCCCACCTATGTTTGTCCAGCGCCTGCTGTCTTCCTCTGCTTCGAGCGACAAGACGAGCGCCGCCCCGTCGTTGACCCGATCTGGCACCAACGTGGACAAGCGCCAAGGCCCAGCTCGCCCTCCATCTCCCCGCGCCAAGCCAGCCACACCAACCGGGCCTCAGCCCATGTTGAGCGCCCCAACAGCCTGCAGATTCGGCCCGATGCGTGTTTTTTTCCTCTGCTGCGATTTTCGCATTATCGAGAGAGTGCAGCTTTGCAGAAAAACCCTCATGTTCATGCTTTTAATAACTCATAAACTGTGCATCGGATTAAAATGATTCAAACATGTAAAATGCTTAGTTTTTCATCTAGTTTCATAATTTGCCACTTCCATCCATGTTAAATATGTTTAACTTGTTTTTTGTTTAAATTTCCTTATATGCCATGTTAAAATGATTTATTTCGTAACTAAATAACCATAGCTTGGTTTTAAATAAAATTTATATGTAAATGGGGTGGAAAAATGCCTAGTTTAACATGGTGTACTTTATTTTCCTGTTTAACAACAATAAAATATGTTTTAGGGCAGAATAGTACCAAATTCGAAATATGGACATGAGGATTTTTCGGAATTGTTGTTTGTTGTTCCGGCCTCATTTAAACTTGCCTAGATAGGTAGTTTTCATATGCACCACCTCTTGCCATGTTTAACAACATTTAATATTGTTTGGTAGCTTAAATGAGATTAAACTAAATGTGAGGTTTTGTCAATATGCAACTCGTTGCATATTGAGCTCCACTTAACTTGTAGTATTGTTTGTTGCACTTTGCCATGCCATGCCTCATTAAACCGGACATGCATCATACTTATTTGTGCATCATGCCATGTTTATCTGATGGTTGTTTACTATGTTGTTTGCTTCTTTCCGGGTTGCTTCTCTCGTTAGCTTCGGTTTCATTCCGGAGTTGTGAGGATTCGTTCGACCACGTCCGCTTGTCTTCTTCATGGACTCGTTCTTCTTCCTAGCGGGATTTCGGGCAAGATGACCATTTCCTTGGATGTCACTACTATCATTGCTATGCTAGTTGATTCGTTCTATTGCTATGTTGCGCTACCTATCACTTGCTCTTCAAGCCTCCCAAATTGCCATGTCAGCCTCTAACCTTTTTCACCCTTCCTAGCAAACTGTTGTTTGGCTATGTTACCACTTTTGCGCAGCCCCTCTTATAGCGTTGTTAGTTGCAGGTGAAGTTGAAGATTGCTCCATATGATGTACAGGAATATGTTGGGATATCACAATATCTCCTATTTAATTAATGCACCTATATACTTGGTAAAGGGTGGAAGGCTCGGCCTTATGCCTGGTGTTTTGTTCCACTCTTGCCGCCCTAGTTTCCGTCATACCGGGGTTATGTTCCTTGATTTTGCGTTCCTTACGCGGGTGGGTGATTTATGGGACCCCCTTGACAGTTCGCTTTGAATAAAACTCCTCCAGCAAGGCCCGACCTTGGTTTACCATTCGCCTACCTAAGCCTTTTTCCCTTGGGTTTCCGGAGCCCTAAC
>NC_041391.1:126340649-126366187 GCF_002162155.2 Triticum dicoccoides
CGAGTGTTGGTCTGAACCAAGTAGACTGCGGGGCCACCTCGGGGAAACTTGAGGTCTGGTTTTACTCATAGGATGTCTCATCCGGTGTGCCCTGAGAACGAGATATGTGCAGCTCCTATCGGGATATGTCGGCACATCGGGCGGCTTTCCTGGTCTTGTTTTACCATTGTCGAAATGTCTTGTAACCGGGATTCCAAGTCTGATCGGGTCTTCCCGGGAGAAGGAATATCCTTCGTTGACCGCGAAAGCTTGTGATGGGCTAAGTTGGGACACCCCTGCAGGGTATTATCTTTCGAAAGCCATGCCCGCGGTTATGTGGCAGATGGGAATTTGTTAATGTCCGGTTGTAGATAACTTGACACCAGTTTCGAATTAAAACGCATCAACCGTGTGTGTAGCCGTGATGGTCTCTTTTCGGTGGAGTCCGGGAAGTGAACACGGTTTTGGGTTATGTTTGACATAAGTAGGAGTTCAGGATCACTTCTTGATCATTGCTAGCTTCACGACCATTCCGTTGCTCTCTCTTCGCTCTTATTTGCGTATGTTAGCCACCATATATGCTTAGTCTCTGCTGCAACCTCACCACTTCCATTCCTTTACCCTTTAAGCTTTGCTAGTCTTGATACCCATGGTAATGGGATTGCTGAGTCCTCGTGGCTCACAGATTACAACAACAACAGTTGCAGGTACATATTATGCGATGATCTTGACGGGAGAGCGATGCTTGCTTGTTTTGGAGTTCTTCTTCTGCTTCTTCTTCGATCAGGGGATAGGTTCCAGGTCAGTAGCCTCGGCTAGCTGGGTGGATGTCATTGAGTTTCTGTTTGTGTTTCATCCGTAGTCGGATGTGGCTCTTGTGTATGATGTTGTTGTATTCATGTGGCATTGTTTGCCTGCTGTATGTATCCCCAACTATTATGTAATGGTACGATGTAATGATATCCACCTTGCAAAAGCGTCTCCAATATGCGCTTCTATCCTTGGTGGGACCTTTGAGTTCCTTTAGGATAGGGTCGCATATTGGGCGTGACAAGTTGGTATCAGAGCCTCAACTAACCATAGGAGCCCCCTTGATTGTTGGCTGTTGTTGAGTCTAGACGAAAACTATTTTGAGTGTTAGGATTATATATATCGGAGAGTAGGATTCTTTTTACTCCTCAGCCCCTTCGTCGCTTTAGTGAGGCGTCCTGACGTAGATGTTTTGTCTTTCTTCTCCTCAAATTTCACGATTTTTTTTAGGATCACGCGGGTATCTTGGGATCGTTCCGATATTCTTATGACGAGAACATTGTTCTTGGTGCCTCCTGACATTTAGGGGTTGTGGTAGTGTCCCGGGGAGTTGAGCTCCGAGGTGTTGTCGTCATAATTTTATCGTTGCAGTTCTGGAATACTTGAGTGTTGCCAACATCGAAAATCTCTTTTATGCAGTTGTTGGTGAGATAACCTCGACGCCACCTAGTACTGGGGAGTTCGGGAGTATTGCCATAGCTCGTATAACGGATGCTTTTCAAAGGTTGAGGTACACGATTTTCGAAGTTTTTTTGGTTATATGTTGATGGATGGATACAACTGGATGTAGGGATTGTTAGTTTGGGTGAGATATATATTGCTTCCCCTGTATCCCCAACACCAGATTGCATAACCAGAAAGTTTCGGGAGTTTAATAGGTGGGAATTCAAGTAGCTCCTAGAATATGTTTCCGACAAATGCATGATATGGGATTGGGTAAATCTCTATCATATGTATTTGTTCCGGCTTATTCTGCAAGCCAATCCTTTGTTTTGTTTTATTTGTGGTATTCGAGTTGCTTCGATGCCAAGTGTTGATCCATACCTTCCCTAAATGGTGTTCTCATATTTCTATGGGAGTACTAATCCTTATTGATCATCGAGGTTGTCATGTCAATTCTTTTTCAACCGGTGTGCTTCTTTTCAAGTGGATCCGATCATTTCAACATCCGCAAGATCAATTCTAAGTTTTCTCAACGGTATCCATTCCATCTGCCCCAAGTTGCCTTTGTTTATTCCCACCCTCCCACCCTTTTTCTTCAAGGACTCATATTTCTTAATCAAGTATCCTTGTATTGATGGGAAGTCTCTCCATTCTTTTCCGTCAATATTCTTACCTGGTGATTCTCAGGAAGATACTAACGGAGCTTCTAGTTTATTATTCTTTGTCTTTTTTCTTCTCCAGTGGATTAATTTCAACTTTCGGTGTTGATCTTATCTCTTCATTTTTGTTTCACATATCTTACCATGTGAATTTCGTATCCCAGGCTCCCTTATTTATTCACCTCTCCCAGTTCATATCCGGAGTGTTGAACATATCTCGGAAGGCTCGTCTTTTCATTCAAGATCCATTCAAGCTATTTGGAGATTATTATCTCATTCAAGTCATTTAATTCAACCGGTGCAATCTCTCTTCAAAATCGTTCAATGGTGTTTTCTTTTGAGTGGGCCCTAACCCATAGGTCTTTTCCCAGGATCTTACGTGACTCTTCTAATTTCCACGGAACTATTCCTGAATTCTTTTCGAAGTTTGACGTAAGAATGAATTTTCATCAGTCAGATGTCTTCTACAAGACCGCTTTCAAATCTTTTGATCATTGGTTCAACCTTTCTATTCTTCATCCTGGAGTGTCTCAACAATTCATGGTGTTGTTTCTCATCATCATGCTCAACATAGAAGACCGAAGAAGAGTTTCTCTTAAATCTTCTCCGTTCTCTTGAAGGTTCATGGTTCTCTTAAATTCTTTTCACCCATCCGGAGCAATTCAGGAGTCTTTTTAGTTTGATTCTCCGGAGCCATCATCTCAGTATTTTTCATTCCAGATTTCAGATCTCATTCCCCAAATCTTACCGGTGCATCATTCAAATACCCTCTAATCAGTTCATGATCTCTTCATTCTCATGTATCTAAATCCCCTCAAGTATATCATTTGTTTTCCAATTCTTCCCAGTGAATTGTGCCTTTGCTACTTCCATTTTCAATTCTTACGGTGGTTCGTTCAAGATTTCACTTCCTTCGTTATCATATCAAATATTCATTGTTTCCAAATCCCACCGGTGGTTCCATCAATACCTTCTCAAGTTTGCGCTATGTCTCTTTTAATCCTTTCCACGGGAATAAGTAGTGTGCCAAATCCATTGCTTGTCATCAATTGAATTTGATGAAGGATAAGCATACAATAAATCTTATTCTTATTTCCTCGAGGTGATTCAATTCTTTTATTTCCGGAGTTCCAAGTTTTCTTGGTTATATCGTCGCAAAGCTCCATCAAAATCATTGCAAGGCTTCACCTTGTTCTTTCAACTTCTCTTCCCTTCTATCATTCTTTTATTACCGGAGTTCTTCATGGACGTTCTACATGGTGCTTCATCAAGGATTTAATTCATTCTCGAATTGTTCTTCAAGATTCTTGTTGGAGGAGTTCAAGTATTCTTCATCTTGCATTCCAAAGTGCAATTCCTTCTACCTTATCTTCGAGATGGTGTTATATCATTCTTGACAATTTCCATTAATGTTTCTCGATTCACAAGTTGTCAAGAATGAGGTATTTTTAACCCATCATTTTCTTCCTTGGAGTTATCTTGGTAAAGATTTCACCTAAAAGCCTTCCTGAAGGAATGTTGCTAATTGTGGTGCTTATCAATGACCCAAGTTCTCCAATTATCCTCTTGGTGAAAGAAGTTTCTCTTATCATCATTGATCTCAACCAATCAATTGTTTCTGTTAGTGACCGGCTGTCACCTCATCATTTTGAGATGTTTGCCACAAGCCCACAACAAGCTTGTTCTTTTCGTTGTTGATTTTCCAACAACTACATTCAATTCTTCTTTACAAGGATGCTTTCCAAGTTCATTTGTGGCAGTAGTTAGCATTTTCTTCTCAATTCTGTTATTCCAATAATCTATCTTCTATTATTTCTTCCGGAGGCATTGTGTTGTTGCTCTTTTCACTCATCATCTCGAATTGTGAAGGTCGTGTTCTTTTCATGCTTATCCATTTAACCAGAGTGTCGTGTCCTCTTTTCAAGTTCTTTCATCTTATCAAGTTTTGCCTCTCTTTTCAACCTGAGTGCTGTCTGAAATGCTTCTTACCCATTATGCCATTCTTTCAATAGTTCCGGAGGCAGTGTGTTGTTGATTTCATCAAGTATCATCCCATCTTCTCAAGTTCATGTTCTATTCCTTTCATGTTCAACCGGAGTGCTGCCCAAATTCTTCATCTCTCATCTTGTTTTAACCGGAGTGGTTTCGAATTCTATCTTGTCCATTAAACTCTTGATTCATGTCTTTGCAACCTTCAAGTTCTCGTAATGTTCCTTGTTCCTCTTTTCTAACGGATTGTTTGCAATCTTGGTCATCTCCGATGTTTTTTTCTTTCAATTTGTTCAACCTCTCAAGGTTCATCGTTTCACTCATTGGTCGAAGAAGCAACTTATTTTTACCTCTTCTCTTCCTCTTTCTTTTCCCTCCGGTGCCATCCTAGATCTCGGGACGAGATCCTCTCGTAGTGGTGGAGTGTTGTAACGCCCCGGATGTAACTTTCCATAATTGTAACTCCAACTCTTTCCTTTTCCTGGAGATGCGATATGATATTTCCTTCGTGGTTGGGTTTTTCTCTTTTGTTTTGCATTTTGTTCATGTCATGCATCTCATCTCATAGCATCATGCGCATTGCATCTACATGTTTTTATAAAGCTTGCACCCGTTCGTAGTTGTTGCGTTCCCCTTGCCTCCTTTGACCGTTCCGAGACCAACCGGGTTTTTCGAGTCCCTCTTGTCTGACCACCTAACCTCTCTGCACAACCACCGACCACCTCCGCAACCTAGTCCGAAAACTTCTCCCGGACCCGACCCGGTCTGTCATGACCAATGGGTCCGGATCATCCCCAATCATCCGAAAACATCTCTGTTTTTTTTGTTTGGACATCCATAGCCTATCTTTCTCGACCGCCCAATTTTGATCTAAGGGTCCATGTCTACCCCAATTCATCTCCCATCACTATATATACAAAGCTAGTCCAAATCTGAGCAAACCCTAAAAATTAGGTCCCTTGTCCCATCCCGCCGCCGCTCCTCTTCCACCTTGGGATCCCCTCCCGATCCAAAAATCCTCCCTCGTTTTCTTCACCGGCCCAACCAGCCGCAGCCTGCTCCTACATCGATCCCCACCAATCAGAGATCCCCACGGCCCTCCTCAACCAGCAGCATCCAGGAGCTCAAGCTCCCTTCTCTCGGTCCATGGCACCCGGCGCCGCACCGACCACGGCCAGGCCATGCCCCTGCTTCCTCTCTCTCCTTCGGTTCTCTCTCTCCCTCTGTTCTCCCAAACTCTCTTGCTTTCTGTGTTCCATAGGATGCAATGGGAGCACCTCACTCGAGCTCCGCCTCCGCTTCTGGTTCGCCGCCACTACCGCTCCCCTGCGCCTCAAGTCCGTCCCCGCGTCGTCGTGCGCTGCATCCCGCGGCCAGCCGTGCCAAGTCCCTTGTCGCGCCTTTCACCAAGACGTCGCCGTTGTTCTCCTTCCTGATGAGCAGAGGATGAGGCGCCCATTCACCCGCGCCTCATGTTGCCCGCACCTTCGCCAAGTCTAGCTCTACCTCACGCCGGAGTTGTCCCAGCCGAGCGCCTCCTCTGTTGACCCGCGACCCCGAGCTCCCGCGCCGACCCCTCTCCATCTTGCCGCTTGTCGGAGTCCCACCTGCGTCCGTCCAATGCCTGATGTCTTCCTCTGCTTCGAGCGACAAGACGAGCGCCGCCCCGTTGTTGACCCGATTTGGCGCCAGCTTGGACAAGCACCAAGGCACAGCTCGCCCTCCATCTCCCTGCGCCAAGCCAGCCACACCGACCGGGCCTCAACCCATGTTGAGCACCCCAACAGCCTGCAGATTCGGCCCGATGCTTGTTTTTTTCCTCTGCTGCGATTTTTGCATTATCGAGAGAGTGCAGCTTTGCAGAAAAACGCTCATGTTCATGCGTCCATCGGATTAAAATGATTCAAACATGTAAAATGCTTAGTTTTTTATCTAGTTTCATAATTTGCCACTTCCATCCATGTTTCATAATTTGTTTAAATGATTTGTTCGACCACGTCCGCTTGTCTTCTTCATGGACTCGTTCTTCTTCCTAGTGGGATTTCAGGCAAGATGACCATTTCCCTGGATCTCACTACTATCATTGCTATGCTAGTTGATTCATTCTATCGCTATGTTGCGCTACCTATCACTTGCTCTTCAAGCCTCCCAAATTTCCATGTCAGCCTCTAACCTTTTGCACCCTTCCTAGCAAACCGTTGTTTGGCGATGTTACCGCTTTTGCTCAGCCCCTCTTCTAGCGTTGTTAGGTGCAGGTGAAGTTGAAGATTGCTCCATATGATGCACAAGAATATGTTGGGATATCACAATATAACTTATTTAATTAATGCACCTATATACTTGGTAAAGGGTGGAAGGCTCGGCCTTATGCATGTTGTTTTGTTCCACTCTTGCCACCCTAGTTTTCGTCATACCGGTGTTATGTTCCTTGATTTTGCGTTCCTTACGCGGTTGGGTGATTTATGGGACCCCCTCGACAGTTCGCTTTGAATTAAACTCCTCCAGCAAGGCCCAACCTTGGTTTTACCATTCGCCTACCTAAGCCTTTTTCCCTTGGGTTTCCGGAGCCCGAGGGTCATCTTTATTTAACCCCCCCGGGCCAGTGCTCCTTCGAGTGTTGGTCCGAACCGAGTAGACTACGGGGCCACCTTGGGGAAACTTGAGGTCTGGTTTTACTCGTAGGATGTCTCATCCGGTGTGCCCTGAGAACGAGATATGTGCAGCTCCTATCGGGATTTGTCGGCACATCGGGAGGCTTTGCTGGTCTTGTTTTACCATTGTCGAAATGTCTTGTAACCGGGATTCCGAGTCTGATCAGGTCTTCCTGGGAGAAGGAATATCCTTCATTGACCGCGAGAGCTTGTGATGGGCTAAGTTGGGACACCCCTATAGGGTATTATATTTTGAAAGACGTGCCCGCGGTTATGTGGCAGATGGGAATTTGTTAATGTCCGGTTGTAGATAACTTGACACCAGTTTTGAATTAAAAATCATCAACCGCGTGTGTAGCCGTGATGGTCTCTTTTCGGCGGAGTCCGGGAAGTGAACACGATTTTGGATTATGTTTGACGTAAGTAGGAGCTCAGGATCAGTTCTTGATCATTGCTAGCTTCACGACCGTTCCGTTGCTCTCTTCTCGCTCTTATTTGCGTATGTTAGCCACCATATATGCTTAGTCGCTGCTGCAACCTCACCACTTATCCATTCCTTTACCCTTTAAGCTTTTCTAGTCTTGATACCCATGGTAATGGGATTGCTGAGTCCTCGTGGCTCACAGATTACTACAACAACAGTTGCAGGTACATATTTTGCGATGATCTTGACACGAGAGCGATGCTTGCTTGTTTTGGAGCTGAGGGAGTCCTGGATTAGGGGGTGTCCGGATGGCCGGACTATGACCTTTGGCCGGACTCCCGGACTATGAAGATACAAGATTGAAGACTTCGTCCCGTGTCCGGATGGGACTTTCCTTGGCGTGGAAGGCAAGCTTGGCGATACGATATGTAGATCTCCTCCCATTATAACCGACTCTGTGTAACCCTAGCCCTCTCCGGTGTCTATATAAACCGGAGAGTTTTAGTCCGTAGGACGGAACAACAATCATACCATAGGCTAGCTTCTAGGGTTTAGCCTCTCTGATCTCGTGGTAAATCAACTCTTGTACTACCCATATCATCAATATTAATCAAGCAGGAGTAGGGTTTTACCTCCATCGAGAGGGCCCGAACCTGGGTAAAAACATCGTGTCCCTTGTCTCCTGTTACCATCCGCCTAGACGCACAGTTCGGGACCCCCTACCCGAGATCCGCCGGTTTTGACACCGACATTAGTGCTTTCATTGAGAGTTCCTCTGTGTCATCACCTTCAGGCCCGATGGCTTTTTCGATCATCAACCACGACGCGGTCCAGGGTGAGACTTTTCTCCTCGGATAGATCTTCGTATTCGGCGGCTTTGCATTGCGGGCCAATCCACTTGGCCATCTGGAGCAGATCGAAAGCTACGCCCCTGGCTATCAGGTCAGATTTGGAAGTTTAAACTACACGGCTGACATCCGCGGAGACTTGATCTTCGACGGATTCGAGCCACAGCCGAGCGCACCGCACTGTCACGATGGGCATGATCTAGCTCTGTCGCCGGACAGTGCCCAAAGCGCCGCTAGGGTGTCCACTCCGACCCTTAGCTCGGAGCCGACTGCGCCGGTCGAGGACGGGTGCCTGGACGCTATCTCGGGGGCTGCAATCTCTACGGCGATCGAGCCGAACACCAATCTTGTCCTTCGTGAAGCTCGTGACTCCAGGGTGCCGGACTCCGTTTTGGACTCCGAATCTTCCGCACCCCTCCCGATCGAACCCAATTGGGCTCCGATCATGGAGTTCACCGCCGCGGACATCTTTCAACACTCGCCCTTTGGCGACATCCTGAATTCACTAAAAGTCTCTCTCTTTATAAGGAGAGCCCTGGCCGGACTATGGTCAGCAAGGTTGGGATGCGGATGACGAAGAAATTTGAAACCCACGCACCACCCACTTCATAGCCACTGTCGACGATTTAACCGACATGCTCGAATTCGACTCCGAAGACATCGACAGTATGGACGCCGATGAAGGAGACGACCAAGAACCAGGGCCTATAGGGCACTGGAGAGCCACCTCATCATACGACATATACATGGTGGACACCCCAAAAGAAGGGGATGGCGATGGAACAACAGAGGAGGACCCCTCTAAGAAACAGCCTAAGCGCCGGCGTCAGCGGCGCTGCTCTAAATCCCGCCAAAGCAAAAACGGCGAGTCCGGCACTGGAGACAATAACTCCCCGGACAGTGCCGAAGACAACCCCCTCCAGCAGGATTCAGCGCAGGAGGATGGAGAAGCTAGCCCTCATGAGAGAGCGGCAGCCAGAGAGGTCGAGGATGATAATTACATGCCTCCCTCCGAAGACGAAGCAAGCCTCGATGATAACGAATTTGTCGTGCCTGAGGACCCCGTCGAACAAGAGGGTTTCAAATGCAGGCTCATGGCCACGGCAAGCAGCCTCAAGAGAAAACAGCAGCAACTTAGAATTGACCAAGACTTGCTAGCCGACAGATGGACGGAAGTCCTCGCTGCCGAAGAGTACAAACTCGAACACCCCTCCAAGAGCTACCCAAAACGCAGGCTGCTACCCCAACTAGAGGAGGAAGCAACTAAACCTACATCACCAGTGTATGATGCGGCCGATCGGCCACCCCGTGGCCGCGACAGAGAGGCCTTTCGGCCCTCAACTCAAGCCGCACCCCGGCGCCGCTCAAAAAGTACCAAGGCACGGGGAAACGTGCCAGACCTGCAAGACATATTGGAGGACAAGGCATGGCAAACAAGATCGGTCTACGGATCGTGTGGGCGCCCCACGACATGTGACAATAACCGTCACGCTGGATATGGCAAATACGGCCAGGCCGAACACAATAGACAAAGCTCATCTAAGCTACGTCGTGATATAGCCCAGTATAGAGGCGCCACACACCCACTATGCTTCACAGATGAAGTAATGGATCATCATATCCCCGAGGGTTTTAAACCCGTAAACATCAAATCATACGATGGCACAACAGATCCTGCGGTATGGATTGAGGATTATCTCCTTCATATCCACATGGCCCGTGGTGATGATCTACACGCTATCAAATACCTCCCACTCAAGCTTAAAGGACCGGCTCGGCATTGGCTTAACCGCTTGCCAGCAGAGTCAATTGGTTGCTGGGAGGACCTGGAATGCGCATTCCTTGACAATTTCCAGGGCACCTATGTGCGACCACCAGACGGCGATGACCTAAGCCATATAATTCAGTAGCCAGAGGAATCGGCCAGACAATTCTGGACACGGTTCCTAACCAAGAAAAATCAAATAGTCGACTGTCCGGACGCAGAGGCCCTCACAGCCTTCAAGCATAACATCCGAGACGAATGGCTTGCCCAGCACCTAGGACAGGAAAAGCCAAAATCCATGGCAGCCCTCACGACACTCATGACCTGCTTTTGCGCGGGAGAAGACAGCTGGCTAGCTCATAGCAATAACATGACCAAGAGCCCTGGTAATTCGGATACCAAGGACAACAATGGCAGGTCGCGTCGCAACAAGCACAAGCGCCGCATTAACGGTGACAACACTGAGGATACGGCAGTTAATGCCGGATTCAGAGGCTCTAAACCCGGTCAGCGGAAAAAGCCATTCAAAAGAAATACTCCGGGCCCATCTAGTTTAGACCGGATACTCGATCGCTCGTGCCAAATACACGGCACCCCCGAACAACCAGCCAATCACACCAACAGGGATTGTTGGGTGTTCAAGCAGGCAGGCAAGTTAACTGCCAAAAACAGAGACAAGCGGCTGCATACCGATGACGAGGAGGAGCCCCGGCCACCGAACAACAGAGGACTGAAGGGCTTTCCCCCATAAGTGCGGACGGTGAACATGATATACGCAACGCACAACCCCAAAAGGGAACGGAAGCGTGCGCTCAGGGACGTATATGCGTTGGAGCCAGTCGCCCCAAAGTTCAACCCATGGTCCTCTTGCCCGATCACTTTTGATCGAAGGGACCACCCCACTAGCATTCGTCACGGCGGATTCGCCGCATTGGTCCTAGACCCAATCATTGACGGATACAGTGCGGAAAATGGGCATAGATCCCTCAAGGATTAAACCAACAAAGACGACCTTTAAAGGCGTCATACCAGGTGTAGCGGCTAGCTGTACAGGCTCAGTTACACTCGAAGTGGTCTTCGGATCCCCGAATAATTTCCAAAGCGAGGAGTTAATCTTCGACATAGTCCCATTCCGCAGTGGCTATCACGCCCTGCTCGGACGAATAGCATTTGCAAAGTTCAATGCGGTGCCGCACTATGCATATCTCAAGCTCAAGATGCCAAGCCCTCGTGGAGTCATTACGGTCAATGGAAACACCGAACGCTCCCTTCGAACAGAGGAGCACACGGCGGCCCTCGCGGCGGAAGTACAAAGTAGCCTCTCAAGGCAATTCTCCAGTCTGGCTGTTAAGCGTCCGGACACCGTCAAGCACGCCCGGAGTAACCTACAACAAGACTGTCTAGCACGTTCCGAGCTAGCATAGCAGTGCGGCCCCAAACCCAGCCCTCGCGAGATTGCGAAACCAGTACCACGCGTACATAATTACGCTCTGGAAATACCATGGGCATAAGGGGAGGGGCACAACCACGGCATGCCCAGAATGCGGCTTAACAGCACTAGGGGCTCCCGATTTTTGTGATTTTCTTTTTTTTACTTTTAGGACTCCACTATTCGGAAGACCTGTCCGGCAGTACAATCGCAGAATAGATGATGCAACAGCCAGGGAGACAGCAAGCCACGTCGAACGTCCAGGTGGTCTCTATAACGAGCTAAATACCCGTCTTACCTAAAGTCTCGCAGCTTGCCCCTGGAGGGGGACATGTCAAATAATCCCATCTCTTGCTTATCCCACTATTTGTATCATTCTGCTATCATAGTAGCCCTTTCATAAACAATATATAGCTCCTGTCTATTATTGCATTTATTTCTTACATATGTTCAGTTTTGACATTATGCAACCGTACACTTTGGTACGGCCAATACACCAGGGGCTTAAGTTCCCCAAAATACGGTGTGAGAAGACCGAACACTCTCATGAGTGCGGCACCACGAACTTATAGCATTATATGCATCGGCTCTGAATCATGTCTTGGGTCAATAGTTGGGTTTGCCCGGCTCCCATGTTTTGGTACCTTACGTTCCGCTATATCGGCTAAGGTAGCACTGGGATAACTACTGCGATTGTGCCCCAGTTGAGCTGGGTTAACACCTCAGTAGAGAAAGCTAAAACCGACCGTCATGATAGGGCGAGAGCCAGTCGCTGTTCGCGAGGTTTTTCGAGTCCTTAAAGACTTATGCCGCTTAGAGCGAGGAGCTGGCTTCGTCCGGCCTAGGCGTGGATAGCGCCCCGAACTCGGTCTTCCGAATACTAGGGGCTTCACCGAAATTTAAAATTATAGAATTATATGGCTAAGTGAGAGTGATAAAGCATTATAAGTCTGATTGCCTTGTTCGTTGTGCTGAGCGCCTCCCTCAACGGACCCAAGAATGGGAACAAGAGCGCTCAGGTTTATCCCGAACACCCCAGCACTCGTGGCATGGGGGTAGAAGCCGACGACTTGCATCTCTAAGATTTAATAAACGGCCGCACAGAAGGTAATATTTTAAATTCAAAAAGCGTTGCTTAGCGCATATGAACAAGTTTTCAGCGCACAGGATAAACACGAGCGAGTTTACTCAAAAATGACATCCCTGGTACATTCATTTGCCATAAGGCGGGCACCCTTCAGGATGCCCTCATAATACATCTCGGGCCTGCGATGCTCCTTCCCTCCGGTGGCCCTTCTGTCACCAGCTTCTTAGCATCCAGCTTGCCCCAGTGCACTTTAGCACGGGCAAAAGCCCTACGGGCGCCTTCGATGCATACAGAGCGCTTGATGATTTCAAGCCGTGGACAGGCATCCACCAGCCGCCTCACCAGCCCGAAGTAGCTCTCAGGCAGGACTTCCCCAGGCCATAGCCGGCCTATAAGGCCCTTCATGGCCTGTTCGGCCACCTTATGGAGCTCGACCAGCTGCTTCAGCTGGCCGCTCAAGGGCACCGGGCGTCCGGCCTCAGCATACTGGGACCAGAACACCTTCTCCGTCGAGCTCCCTTCTTCGGCTCGGTAGAATGCGGCGGCGTCGGACACACTATGGGGCAGATCTGCGAATGCTCCTAGAGAGCTCCGGATTCGGGTAAGTAACACGTAATTCACTTTGACATGCTTGCTTTGCATAAAGAATGTCTTACCCTCCGCTATCTTTTTCATCGCATCAATCTCCTGGAGGGATTTTTGGGCTTCGGCCTTGGCAGACTTGGCGCTTTCAAGTGCCAAGGCAAGCTCGGACTCTCGCATCTTTGAGTCAAGCTTTAAACTCTCATGTTTCGTCACGAGAGCATCGAGCTCTTGCCACACTTCTGCCACCCGCGCCTCTTGTTTCTCTCGCTCAGGGCGCTCCATGGCCGCATTGTCTTCGGCCTTGGACAGCGCTTCCTTCAGGGTCGCCAACTCGGTTGTGGCCCCTGTAACATTCACGTTGGTCTTGTCATTATTTGCAACCAGGTATTTTTATATATATTTACATAAGGCACTACCTACCTTCCTTGTCCTCGAGCTGCTTCTTGGCAAGGCCGAGCTCGTTCTCGGACCGCTCGAGGTTCTGCTTCAATGCATCGACCTCCGCAGTCAGTGCGGCAGAGGTCAGCAGCGTAGCCTGCATTCCCATATTGACATAGTTCCGTTAGACTCATGCGTATATCTTTTTAGATCCTCAGTCCGGCCTCTCTTTCCGAACACCAAAATGAGCATCAGGGGCTACTGTCTATGCGGTAACATTTTTACATGTTTTAAATACATACCTCAAAGCCTATTAGAAGGCTGGCACAGGCTTTGGTCAGCCCGCTCTTGGCGGACTGAACCTTCTCGATCACCGCACTCATAACAGTGCCGTGCTCCTCATTGATGGAGGCACCGTTAAGCACCTCCAGCAAATTGTCCGGCACCTTCGGTTGGGCGAAGGCCGCCGGCGTCGTAGGCTTGCCCTTCTTGCGAAGGGGCCGCTTGCCAGACTCCGGAACCACTGAAGGTTTCGGTGCGGTGTCCGGCCCAGGGCCGGACTTAGATCCCTCCAGGGTTTTATCCCCTTCGGGCCTGGAGTCTGGGAGGTCGCCTTGTTGCGCCTCCAGGACCACCTCCTCCTGGCTCAGCCCCTTTCGGGACTCCGCCTTGGCTTCATCCGTAGGGCGGGGGGAGGAAGCCGTCGGGAGTGAAAGACTATTCATATCCGACGAGTCCAGGGAGCCACTCGATGAATCGTCGAGCTGAGCCTTGGGCGGACTGCATAATTATATTCGGCGTCAGAAGGTACTGTGCAATAAAGGAACACCGTGAGTTATTCTTGTATCCGGGTACTTACGATTTCGCCAGGGGCTTGGCCCTGGATGGCCATTCCTCTCCGCCGTCTTCGGCGTCGGAGGCGTAGTCCGGAAGAAGGGTCTTCCCCTTCTTGGATCCTCTGGCCTCCCCAGTTGGGGCGGCCTTCCTTTTCTTTCCTCCCCCCATTGGAGGGGGAGAGGCTTCTTCTTCCTCCTCCTTGTCTTCAGAGGAGGAGTGCGCTTCGGGGTCGTCGGGCGATGAGTCCAACACTACCAGTCGCCGGGAGCTCCTCTGAGTTCCCGTGGCCTTCTTCTTGGCCTTCTTCTCCGGCACCATGTGGGGTGCCGGGACCAGTAGCTTCGTCAGGCGGGCATCTGCTGGGTCTTCGGGCAAAGGAGCCGGACAGTCGATCCGTCTGGCCTTCTTCTCCCAGTCCTGTTAAAGGAATGGGAGTTTAGATCCCACATAGAGTCAAACTATGAAAAACAAATACCCTGTAATGGGTAAACTAAGCTCACCGTGTTGGCTTGGCGCTTCGCGCAGAATCTATGATCCTCGGTAGTGGGAGGGTGGACCTCGGAGCTCTTGAAAAACACCTTCCAAGCATCTTCGTGCATTGTGTCGAAGCGCCTGGACAGAGTTTGGTGCTGAGCCGGGTCGAATTCCGACAGATTAAAAGCCCGCCGTTGACACGGGAGGATCCGGCGGAAGAGCATGACCTAGACTATGTTGACGAGTTTAACCTTCTTGTCCATCAGGTTCTGGATGCAGGTTTGGAGTCCGGTCGCTTCTTCCGGATTTCCCCACGACAGGCCCGTCTCTTTCCATGAGGTGAGCCGCGTGGGGATGCCAGATCGGAACTCGGGGGCCGCTGCCCATTCAGGGTCACGCGGCTCGGTGATGTAGAAACACCCCGAGTGCCACCCTTTGATGGTTTCCACAAAGGAGCCCTCGAGCCATGTGATGTTGGCCATCTTGCCCACCATGGTGCCTCCGCACTTCGCTTGTCGGCCGCCCACAACCTTCGGCTTGACATTGAAGGTGTTCATCCATAAGCTGAAGTGGGGCTGGATGCGGAGGAAGACCTCACACACGGTGATAAACACCGAGATGTTGAGGATGAAGTTCGGGGCTAGATCATCGAAGTCCAGGCCGTAGTAGAACATGAGCCCCCGGACAAATGGGTGAAGAGGAAAGCCCAATCCGCGGAGGAAATGGGGGAGAAACACAAACCTCTCATGGGGCCTGGGGGTAGGGATGAGCTGCCCCTCATCTAGGAGCCGGTGCGCAATGTCGTTGGACAAGTATCCGGCTTTCCTCAGCTTCTTGATTTGCCCCTCCGTAACGGAGGAGGCCATCCACTTGCCTCCCGCTACGGACATGATTGGAGAAGGTTGAGGTGGGAACTGCGGACTTGGGCGCAAGAGCTCGAGTGCGCAGGAATGGAGAAGTGAAGGAGGAGGAAGGCATAGATGGAAAGGGTGGATTCTTATCCCCTTATATGGGCGGCCGAAACCATGTGCCCCCACCAGCCTAGTAAAACTCGCTTATCTCCCAAGCGCCGCGATTAATGGTGCGGTTGGGTTACCCACGCCCGTATTGATGAGAATCCCGGAATAAGGGGACACGATCTCTGCTTTGGCAAGACGTGCCAAGGAAACCGCCTCGCTAAACACGCTGAGGTGGGACAGTAAAACAATTCGAATAAAGGCTTGGTTGTGGCATGATGTCACATTACAGAATACGTCAGTAGATTAGATTTGTGCGAATATTATTCTCTCTACGGTGGTATGTGGAAACTATTTTGCAGAGATGGACATTATCCTTGTGTTCAACATCTTATATGAAGTATTCGGAGGAGGAACCCGCCTTGCAATGCCAAAGACAATTTGCGCGCCGGACTCGTCGTCATTGAAGCCTGGTTTAGGGGCTACTGAGGGAGTCCTGGATTAGGGGGTGTCCGGATGACCGGACTATGACCTTTGGCCGGACTCCCGGACTATGAAGATACAAGATTGAAGACTTCGTCACGTGTCCGGATGGGACTTTCCTTGGTGTGGAAGGCAAGCTTGGCGATACGATATGTAGATCTCCTCCCATTGTAACCGACTCTGTGTAACCCTAGCCCTCTCCAGTGTCTATATAAACCGCAGAGTTTTAGTCCGTGTAGGACGAAACAACAATCGTACCATAGGCTAGCTTCTAGCGTTTAGCCTCTCTGATCTCGTGGTAGATCAACTCTTGTACTACCCATATCATCAATATTAATCAAGCAGCAGTAGGGTTCTACCTCCATCGAGAGGGCCCGAACCTAGGTAAAAACATCATGTCCCTTGTCTCTTGTTACCATCCGCCTAGACGCACAGTTTGGGACCCCCTACCCAAGATCCGCCGGTTTTGACACCGACAGTTCTTATTCTGCTTCTTCTTCGATCAGGGGATAGGTTCCAGGTCGGCAGCCTGGGCTAGCAGGGTGGATGTCATTGAGTTTTTGTTTGTGTTTCATCCGTAGTGGGATGTGGCTATTGTGTATGATGTTGTTGTATTCATGTGGCATTGTTTACCTCTTGTATGTATCCCCAACTATTATGTAATGGTACGATGTAACGATATCCACCTTGCAAAAGCGTCTCCAATATGCGCTTCTATCCTTGGTGGGACCCTCGAATTCCTTTAGGATAGGGTCACATATTGGGTGTGACAATAAGACCTGGTCAACCTTATTAATGAATCATTTTTGAATGATATGAAGTTGATCAATTTAGTCAGCACTACCTTCTGTCCCTGCCTTTGGTTATCTGTTTTTATGAGTTAAATAAAATAAAATGTCATGTTTTGTCTGTTTTCTGAATTTCTCGTGCAATAAATGATGACCCAAAAATAAAAGTTCCCAGAATGCTCTGAAAACCTGATACGATTTTTAGAGGGAGGCACACCAGGTGGGCACAACCCACCTGGGCGCGCCAGGACCCCCAGGCGTGCCCTGGTGGGTTGTGGTCCCCATGTGGGCCCATCACTTATCTCTTTAGCCCACATCATCACTTACCTCTAGAAAAAGATCCCCATTGCTCTCTCTCCCGTGTTCTTGAGCTCAAACCCGCGGATTTTGATCTCTTAGCTCGAAGCTCCCTTTCCGAAATTGTTTTGGGGGATTGTTGCTTGGTATGTGACTCCACCATTTGTCCAATTAGTTTTTTTAGTGGTTTAAACTTTGAATAA
This sequence comes from Triticum dicoccoides, assembly GCF_002162155.2. Lineage (NCBI taxonomy): Eukaryota > Viridiplantae > Streptophyta > Magnoliopsida > Poales > Poaceae > Triticum > Triticum dicoccoides. The sequence continues at coordinate 126,357,955 of NC_041391.1, forward strand.
TTAGCCACTCTTGGTGCTGCTCTAGATGAGCTTGCATGTTGAATTCTTCGTGTTCTAACTAGTTTGAATGATTGTTATGGCGTCTTTGTATCCCTAGGAGTAGTTGCTATCAATCTTATAAAGTTTTGTTGACATATTTTTTTCACCTCAAAAAAAATTATTTTCAGAAAATTGTAAGGGGACACGATGAACCTATTTGGAAGGAGCTATGCGAGGAGAGGATCCTCAGGGGCATCTTCTAGCAGCAGTTCTGCTCGCCGATCTTATGTTGAACCAAGTGAAAGTTCCACGTGTGATGCCGCCACCAAAACATGCTTATGGGCTTCCGATGAATATATGATGCATCTGGGCATTAAGGAGTAATTTGAGAAATATTTCACAATGTTGGCCTTGGTCCCTACCTTTCAGATAAGTGTGAACAACGCCAACTTCTCGCTAAGTCATTTGTCAAAGGATTCACATTTTTCCCTCGTGAGTCTAGGGCGTCTTTTAAGCTTTATGATAATCCATTTACCATCTCACTGGAGAATTTTGCTTACCATTGCAAACTGCCATATTCGGGTTTCCTTGATGAACCACCAAGGGTTGAGTATGAGTCTTTCTTGACTAGCCTGTGTTACAGTGAAAATAGCGGAGTGACACAAGGCAGGATAAAGAGCGTCCACTTTCCTGCAATTCAGTATTTTGCATTATTTAACGGGTAATGCATAGTAGGAAAGAAAGACTGTAGCATACTTTGTGCGCCAGACTTGAGCCTCATTCACACCGCTCTCACTAGTGAATGGAACTATAACCTTGGAGCGATTGTTGCACGTAGACTTCGGAATAATGCTAACAATGGTTGGTTCTATGGGGGAATTTATGCCACACATTTGGCTTGAGAGCTTGGTTTTTTACCTTTTCCCTTTGACCCTATCCTACCTACGTAGTATTTAGATTTTGTGGCTTTAAAAAGCCATAAGATCATCAAAGGAAAAATTCATGACTTCACTTATAATTTGTTGTTTAACCAAACCTCTGTTGTGCACACACATTTGCCTGCGCCTGCTCTTTTTGATTATCACAGTAAGGGGAGATATTTTGTTCTTGAGAGCGAGGCCCGAGCTCATAACACAGCAGTGGTGGCAGCATGGCGTGCCGATGCATCCGCACCGAGAGCCTCTGTGACCTTCCATGCGAACTTCAACCCTCCAGGCTACTAACTAATTACCAACTTAGGACAAAAGCCTAAGCTTGGGGGAGTACGTGTTTCCACCGACCTTACATTCATGTCCACATACTTCATTTGTCGGTGCCCACACTTTTTCATTGTATCATCCATGCTTAGATTTATTTTCTTGCTTTCTTCTTGTGTGTTTGAAAAACATTAGGAAAAAAACAAAAAAAGTTAGTTGTAGCAATTTACTTTCTATGCATGCTTAGTAATAGAATTAAAAAGAAAATCCAAAAAGGTTTCCTTGTTCTTCTTTTGCTTGTTGGGAGCTTTCCCGTGTAAATAGTTTTTCTCATTTTTGCTTTTCCCTTTTATTTGCCCGTTCTAAAAATCAAAAACTCCAAAAATATTTCAGTGTGTTTCTCTGAATTTCTTTTCCTTTTATTCGAGTTGTACCAAGGAGAAGACCACGATTAAAATGTTGAGTGGCTCACATATGAATAATTGTTGAACTAATAAGAGCACATTTTACCCTGTCTTCTCCTGTTGAATAAAATGTCTTGCAAATTCTAGCTTAGTCCATGGCACTCTTGCACTATTATTATTTTCATATCGTTCGGTCGTGCAAGTGAAAGGAAATAATGATGACATCCGATGAACTAGCCGTGGCAGGGAGAGACTGGTATGAACTCGACTTATTCTTTTTTTGTAAATATGTTTAACCTAGTATCCATGATTCAGCCCATTACGATTAAACATATTTACAATGACAATTAGGGATTATAGTTTCTCATGCCATGCATAAGTAGCTGGGAGTTGATAATGATCTTTCTTGGATATCAACATAGAATTAAAATGATTGTGATGTAGTATGATGATATGGTATCCTCCTCTGAATGTTCGAGTGGCTTGACTTGGCACATGTTCATGCATGTAGTTGAATCAAAACCAACATAGCCTCTATGATATTTATGTTCATGGTGTTCATATCCTACTCATGCTAGTGTACAATGTTTCTTATGCATAATGCATGGTTATGATCGTTGTTGCTCTCTAGCTGGCCGCTTCTCAATCTAAATTGCTAGCCTTCGCTTGTACTAAGTGGGAACTCTGCTTGTACATCAAAAACTATGAACCCAAAGTTATTCCTGATGAGTCCACCATACCTACCTATATGCGGTATTACCCTGTCGTCCTAAGTAAATTTGCATGTGCCACCTCTCAAAACTTCAAAAAATTATCCTTTTTGTGTGCCTGGATCGTTCGTGGAATGACAGGAGGTGGTCGGTATCTTCCATGCTAAGTGGGTTATTCTCAGGTTGAGTGTTTATTCACTCGCCATCGCACGAGAAAATGGGCGGTAATAGGGATGCCCAGTCCCAAACTGCAAAGATGAAAAAGAGTTCATCTCGGAAATAATCAAACAAAAACTCCCAATGGATTCAAAATCTTTACATTTCCGCTTGGGAACCGCCACTAGCGTGCTTAGCATGGAAGATGTTGATAACTGATGGTCGTGAAGTGAATAAAAAGGGTGCATGTCTCAAAATATCATTTATCTTTTAAAAAAAATTGAGCTCTGGCACCTCTGCAAATCACTGCTTTCCTCTGTGAAGGGACTATCTATTTAATTTTATGTTGTGTCACCACCTTCTAAAACAAGTGCCAAAAACTAAGTCGAGCACAACTGTCATGATTTATCCATTATGTGTAGCTAATGTAGGGTGCATCATGACTAGATCTTTTCTACCATGAATTAAAATGTTTAGTCGATGCTTGAACTTCCGAGGTGCTCTGCATTTATCTTTTGCGGTCTCAAAAAGGGATAGCGAGATACAACTATTGTCATATTATGTCATGGTTGTTTTGACAATGTGTTGTTGTTTGAGATATTTTATTATTGCTTGCTGGCTGATTATGTCATTGATATGAGTCATTATAATCTTTAAATGTTATTGTTGACATGGTTAGTTATAATGTTGGCTGAAAACCTGGGTGCTGTTTAAGCTTTTTTATGAAAACAAGAGCAAAAGAGTTCGTAAAAGTTTTTCTTTCTCACTTTCAGTTCACAAACTGAATTGTTTGAGGAGAAACAAAGGTTTAAGCTTGGGGGAGTTGATACGTCTCCAATTTATCGACTTTTTCTCACACTTTTCCTCTTGTTTTGGATTCTAATTTGCATGATTTAAATGAAACTACCCCCGGATTGACGCTGTTTTCACCAAAATACCATGGTGTTCTTTTTGTGCAGAAATAAAAGTTCTCAGAAAGGAATAAAAATTTGAGAGGATTTTTTATATCAATAATAAGAATTTCTGGAGCCAAGAACTGCAGGATAGGGGCACCTGGGTGAGCACAACCCACCAGGGCACGCCCCCTCTCCTGGCGTGCCCAGGTGTGTTGTACCCACCTGGTGGCTCTGCAGACGACCCCCCTGATACTATAACATCACATATTTCTAGAAAAAAAATAAGGAGAAAGAATCATCACGATCCATGAGATGGAGCCGCCGCCAAGCCATGTTCTTCCTCGGGAGGGCAGATCTGGAGTCCATTTGGGGCACCGGAGAGGGGGATCTTTGTTCTTCGTCATCACCAACCCATATACATCGCCAATTCCATGATGCTCCCCATCTGGAGTGAGTAATTCTTTCATAGGCTCGCTGGTCGGTGAGGAGTTGGATGAGATTCATCATGTAATCGAGTTAGTTTTGTTAGGGCTTTATCCCTAGTATCCACTATGTTCTTAGATTGATGTTGCTATGACTTTGCTATGCTTAATGCTTGTCACTTTGGGCCCGGATGCCATGATTTCATATCTGAACCATTTATGTTATCACATTTATATCCATGTTCTAGATCCGATCTTGCAAGTTATAGTCACCTACTACGGTTATGATCCGATGACCCCGGAGTGACAACAATCGGGCCCACTCACGATGACGATCGTAGTTTGAGGAGTTCATGTATTCACTATGTGTTAATGCTTTGTTCCGCTTCTCTATTAAAAGGAGGCCTTAATATCCCTTACTTTCCAATATGGACCCCGCTGCCATGGGAGGGTAGGACAAAAGGTGTCATGCAAGTTATTTTAATAAAGCACGGATGACTATTTATGGAATACATGCCTACATTATATCGATGAGCTGGAGCTAGTGTCGTATCGCCCTAGTTTATAACTGTCACACGATGAATATCATCCAACAAGTCATCGACCAAATGCCTACGGATTTATCATATATTGTTCTTGCTAAGTTACTACTATTGCTACTACTATCGTTACTACTACAATATAACTACTACCACTGTTACTGTTACTGTTACTACTGCTGCTATCATCAAAACTGTCGTACTACTATGCTACTAATCACTTTGCTGCAGATAATTAATCTCCAAGTGTGGTTGAATTGACAACTCAGCTGCTAATACCTTGAAATATTCTTTGGCCCCCTTGTGTCGAATCTATAAATTTGGGTTAAATACTTACCATTGAAAACGGTTGCGATCCCCTATAATAGTGGGTTATCAGTAAACCGCCCCCGTCGCCGCGATTCGAACACTTCACCGGACCATTCAATCGGTAGGAGCGACGGGCGGTGTGTACAAACAGTAGGGACATAGTCAACGCGATCTGATGACTCGCTCTTACTAGGCATTCCTCGTTGAAGACCAACAATTGCAATGATCTATCCCCATCACGATGAAATTTCCCAAGATTACCCGGGCCTGTCGGCCAAGGCTATATACTCGATGAATACATCAGTGTAGCATGCGTGTAGCCCAAAACATCTAAGGGGATCACAGACCTGTTATTGCCTCAAACTTTTGTCACCTAAATGGCGATAGTCCCTCTAAGAAGCTAGTTGCGGAGGGATGGCTCCGCATAGCTAGTTAGCAGGCTAAGAACTCGTTCGTTAACGGAATTAACCAGACAAATCGCTCCATCAACCAAGAACGGCCATGCACCACCACCCATAAATTAAGAAAGAGCTCTCTGTCGGAGTAAATGACCACGGGTAGCCTTATCAGCTCCCCATGGCTTTCCAAGACATCGGGCGGACTGCGCCCCTCAAGCATCCAAGACGAAGGACCGCCTTCTCATGGTCGGTTGGACCACGGCTGACTGCGAGAAGGCGGCAAAGCTCAACATACAGGCCTAGAGTGGGCCGACTCCTAGAAGACGGCCACCAGAGTGGCCGGCCTCTAGCATGCGGCCCACTCCATGCGCCCTCAAAGTTTGCACCCACATAACAACAAGAAGAAAGGGCGTGGCTACAGTGAAGCCTGCCAACCCCGAATCCCGGAGCAAGCATGGCCATAGTGCAACGTACCGGTCGGCCATCCCCCGCCCGGCACGGCACTGTTACCACATTGACTATGACGTCACCCACAACGGAAAAGCCATGTTCCCATGACGAGCTGTCAGTACGGCCCGCAGGCGGCGGGCCCTACCTATCAGTGAGCCACCAGAAGGCGGCGTGACCAAGCCAGTCGGCATGGGGATAGGCCAGCACCCAACAGCCGGCCTGTGGGGACCGATTCTCCGGGTATTAATTTCCAGAAAATGGCCCTTGTGCTCACCAGCCCCAGGATAACTGTTAGCTGATGAGGCACCAACTTGATACAGAAATTCCAAGCAAAATACAAATTATGTAGTACAAGACCATTCTGGCCTGGGAGTACAACAAATGGTTTCTAATGATTTATGGCGGAAGTGGTTTGTGGATCATCAGTGTCTATGTGACTCCAATTCCCACAGGAACAGCTGACTAGGTTAACTCCTATCTTTGCGAGGCTGCTATCACCGTTGCTTAGGTTTCGGGACTGTCGGCACGGTCGCTCCTCTCCGCGCAAGAAAATCTGGCCAAGACAATAGCCAGGGACAAGCCAGCGAGTACTTTGAATGTACTCGCAAACATTGTGAGCACAGGTATAATATAATACTGAGGTGCTAAAAATATTATATGCTCATGACGTCAGTCACAAAAGATAATAAAATTCTGATGCATGCGAGCATGTTATTTATGAATGTGCAGTAACATAGTAGTATTAAAATTATGAAAAAAATAACAAGCATGCCACAGTCGGGCGTCTTAGCGACACCACATAAAGGGCTTTAAAAGAAATGCCATAGTCGGGCGTCTTAGCGACACCACATAAAGGGATTTAAAAATAAATGCCACAGTCGAGCGTCTTAGCGACACCACATAAAGGGCTTTAAAAGAAATGCCACAGTCGGGCGTCTTAGCGACACCACATAAAGGGCTTTAAAAGAAATGTCACAGTCAATATCCAGGATGTAGAACCATCCCAGGGATATTCGATAAAACCAATAATGTAACGGGTTAGTCCACAATAGAAATAATGAGCATAAACATCACAAATCACAAGTCGTGATTCCGGTTCTGGTTTAACAGTTTCACCTCTGAAGACCGACACTAAGACCGACACTTGACCCATCCCAGACTGTAGTCCTTAACCCTGGACACCGCTATTCGAATAGGTTTAATCTCTGCAGAGGGTGTACTCTTTACCCACGAGTAACGGATTCCTTTAGTCCATCTGGACTAATTCCGTCTACGGTCTTTTAGTTGGAAACACACCTAACTTGCACACACCAGCTTAACTCACATGTGTCTAGAATCACCCACGACACCTGTCAAGCAAAACTCTAAGTGGGGAGGCTACAACCTCGACGTAACATGGGATCACAAAATTTATACCGCGCGCAAACTGGGGAGCTACCCCCTTCGGCTACAACTGAAACACCCATGCTCCCGGACCCGGTGGCATGACTACCAGATGCCTCCAGTATCTTCCACCATGGCCTCTCTGTACGGTGTGTTCTAGGAAAGGGGTGGACAACTTACTGAACCATACCCTACTTGTTGTAGAGACTAGTGGTAGTATGAAGCAAGTATGGGGGTTACTGGCGCAAGACTCGATCTACGGTCGACTCAGGAGGTTGTAATATTCTCTGCAAGATTAGCATAACAATGCATATACTTCAACAAACAAATAGAAACACCACGCGACATACCCCCTCATGCCAAACCGGACACGACCGTCTCGACAGAGGACTAGGAACAAGACCGTGTCTACCCAAGACAAAGGCCTTCTCGGCTTTCCTCCCGGTATGCATGAAAGGCATATGACGGTGATTTCCATCACAACCATATCAACTCCATTTTCATGAAATTCATTAACATGCACTTATGAGTAGGAACACCTCCTCACATAAAATGACGTATGCTCGTGTCGGGGTGGTGTTGTCACCGTGTCAAACAACACACATAAATTTTTTACCAGGGTTCAGAATGCTTGCCTTCAGGTCATGGGAAGGCAGGGTGCATTCCAAAACATCTTGAAATCTTCAAAAATCTTATTTAAAAGAATATATACTTGAATTAACACACAACATCAAAACAGCACAAAAAGTTGTTTTGAAATTTTTTTCAAATAAACCTTAAAATAAACTAGACAATATTTGAGAGAGGTAGGAAAAAGAATCAATTCATTTGATGTTGTATTTAATAAGATATAGCCGGTCAAAGTTTGGTCAAAATCTGTTATTTAAAATAAAACAGAAAAGAAAACATTTCGAATATTTACGTACACGTCGAAGGCGTATTTTGGAAACGCGCTTCCACTTAACCCACGTGGACTAGGGCGGGGTCACTGACAGTGGGTCCAGGGGGCCCACTGATCAGGTTTGACCAGTCCATCCCTCCTTCTTCTTCCTTCGCCCGAACGGAGGCGAGGCGACGGTGATCAACGCCGGTGAATGGCTGCTCCCCGTGGGCTCCAGAGAGTCGAGATGGATCCGCAAGACCGGGGTGGTCCTCCCGGTGGTCGTTGGGTTGGCGGGGGTGGAGGGAGTCGCCGACGGTGAGCTTCAAGGCGGAGGAGGCCTCGGGAGCAAAGTGCTTTTGGGGCTGTGGTGGTTCCCGATCAAAATCGAGCAGGGGGAAGATTTCATGGGAGGAAGAGAGGGCTCCTGGTGGAGAGAGTGGAGAGGGGGAGGTCCTAGTGGTGCCGGAATGGCCGGGGCGGTGGTGGCGGCAGGAGTTGCCGGAGACGG
>NC_041391.1:126366352-126373942 GCF_002162155.2 Triticum dicoccoides
AGCTAGGGAAGCGCCATTGAGGTGGCCTGAGGTTTCTTGTGTGTGGGAACGGTCTCGGGGCTTCCTTAAATAGGCGAGTCGAGGCGGTTCAGCGGCGGCCGCGGATGAGCTCGTCGGCGACCGATGTTCTGTAGCTGCAGGGCATTGTGGCGAGGCTGGGGATGGCGGCAGGAGCTAGCGGACGAGCGGCTACTGCTCCAAGGCGAGCTGGCGAGCGGGGGTGGCTTGGGCGGCGCTGGCCAGCGCAGGGGCTGTCGGGCGGCAGTGGCGGCTAGCTGCTGGCCTGACGGAGATGTGGCGAGAGCTGCGGGGCTCGTGGGGTGCAGAAGGGGACACGGCGTGCTGGTTGCGGTCGGTCATGGACCGGAGTGAGTGCGGGGCGGGACGCGGCGGCTCGGGCGCACGTGCGTGCCAAACGCATGCTCTGGGCGCGCCCAGAGCATGCCCGGGACGTGCTCGATGAAATGCCAGGGTAGCCTAGAGGTCGCCGGTGAGGTTCGCAAGGAACAGGGCTAGTTTAGGGTTGGCAAGGGAATCAAGGGACATGGAGGATAGGTCAGGGGCTCAAGTTCACAACGTAAACTTGAAATCATGCCAAATCTGGCTATGCAATTAGGGTGTTTGACAAAATGCCAAAGGCACCTAGGCAGTTCTTGGGGTGGCCAAATCTTCCAGAGTGGGGTCTCTTTAGAAGAAAGAGGGGGTGGTGAGGTTAGTTTGCCAAAAGGAGAAACTTGCTAGTGCATGTTTTGCAAAATTACAATTCTGGACAGGGAGTAAATGGCATCATTACATCGACCAAAAGTGTTCCAAAGAGTGCATGCTCCTGGACTCAGGGGTTTTGCAGGGTTGACTACAAGCATGAGAAAGCACAAGGCCACTAGAGCAAGAATGAATAGGGTTGCAATAGAAAACACAAGTCCGGTCCAGAATGAAAAAGAGGTTGGTGCACTTAATTTCTCCAAAGAACAACACTAGGTTTTTGCATAAAGTTGGATGGCATGCTACCACTGACATCCCATAATTTTGGTGGAGGCTCTAAAGAAATATTTAAATAGGCTATAGTGTAAAAATGTCCACTGGACCAGATTTGAAAAACAGGTGTAAAACTCAAAATATGCAATGAAATAAATACATTATTGCACAAAAGTGATTTAGAGACATCACATGACATCTCCAAAATTTGGTTGGAATATTAGTTAAATTATCAACTGGTTGTAGTTCAACAAGAGCTCCAAAATTTAAAGAAAGTCATTTTAATGAAAAAAAAGCTCAGGGTGAAATAATTGAATAAGTAAATCTACTGAACAAGTAATGTTATATAGGGGGGCATAGAAGTCCAATATATTTTGCAAAGCTCCACTTGGAAAAGACTCCTTAATATTAAAAGAAAGGTTCTGAAATCAACAGAAATATTCTTGCAGGCAAAAAATTTAAACTCTTGGCAAAATTTTAATAACTAAAACCTGGTTAAATTTTTGGGGTGTTACAATTACTAACCCCCTTAAGAAAAATCTCGTCCTCGAGATTTGCTAAGGGTTGTTAAACAAAAATACTTTTACCTGGTCAAAAGATCATTTTACTTAAGCGGTAAAAGTGGCTACAGTGAGAGGGCAATAAGTGGTGAGTAACTACAGTGTGGGATACTGGCGTTGTGTGGAGAAGTTCCACGTTTAGGAAAAACGAGCAATTTCTACGCTGGACGCAGTGAATTTAGAAATAATTCTAAATTCTACAATACGCTAGTCATACCCGAGAGCACAGTGCTCCCTTTGGCTGATAGGTGGGACCAGGGCCCATTGTCAGTCTCTCCTTCTTCCTCCGGCTCTCTCTTCTTCCTCTCTCCCGCGCGCTTTCCCGGCTTTTTCCACCGGCGACGTTTAGCGCGTAGGGCATCTAGGACGTACTGCGGTAGTGCGCGGCGTGCTTGCTGCCGGTGCGGTGTGCACTCACCTCGCGGGCCAGTGCGCTGTCGGCACTGCTCGCGGATTCACCTCCGAACACCGGCGATCCGGCGATGAGCGGCGCTGGTGGACTTCACCCACCGTACACCGATCTCGAGCTATAAAACGACCGCGGTGCTCCTTCTTCATCTTCGCATCCGGCCTCGTTTCTCCTCCTCCTTCTCCTCCATTACCGCTTACCGGAGCTCGAGACGAGGCTCCAATGGCGGAGGCGGTGCCGGACTGGTACGTGATCCTGGTGTGTGGAGGGCTGGCGGCAGTGCTGGGGCTCTCTGTGCTCCTGTGCGCGATGATCTTTGATGATCGCCGGGATGCTGCCGCTCGGGTGCTGGCTCTCCGTGGTGGCGGTGATCACGGGGATTAGGCGTAATTCCGGTTATTAACTGTTATCGGTGTGCCGGAGGTGATTAGTACCCGGATGATTATCCGCTAATCTCTCCCTTGGAGGCTGTGGTGTGCTTAGGGAGATGGTCGATGAGATGCAACACGGTTGCGTGTCTTTGCAAGACAGTGTAAGAGTCCGAGTGGTTGTGGGTCTGTTGCCATGGTGCTGCATGAATAAAAATAAACCATGCAGTGAGAGGATAAACGATGCAGCAACTCAGGGAAAAGAAATCTCATTCCAGGATTTTCGCGGTTACACAGGTTAATCACGAAGAAAAACTACTCATATAGGTAGAAACTAAATATTCGACTCATCGCACAAATTTGAGGTACCATGCATAAGTTACGACGTAATAATAAATGCTGAAATAACACACACATCAGTAACGTCTAAAATGAGAATGGTAATCGGACAGGGTCTCGAGAAAAAGTCTCTGGCAATGGAATACACACCTCTTCTATCAGAGGAAGTGGATTGACCAGTCGATGTATGTGTCTCTCCAGGTCGGGCCTCAGTGGTCTGCCAATTGCAATCTGAGGATTCAAATCAGCGAGACTCTGGAGATAATCCATCACTCGCTGGTTCAAAAGCTCTTGAGCGGTGATGTACTGGATAAGGTTGGCTAGCACTGGGTCTCTCTCAATCCGCCCACCGGGAAAAGATGTTACTCCTCCGGGCGTTGCATGGCTCGGAAAGTAATAATATCCTCGTTCGCGGGCATAGGGTACCGCAAATCGAAGACGAGCAATTGCTTCATTTGCAGCAGCTTCTATGGCCAAGCGTGGGGTCGGCATAGATTTCCCCACAAAGGAGACTTCCGTTGGATCTTGGTTGGAGTCTACGGGAGGGATGTGTACTGCTGCCCAATATTCCAAGGTGGAAGGGGTGATTCTCGATTTGAACAGCTCATACTGGGGTGGCTGGGTAGAACCCATGGTACTGCAGGTAAAGTCCCACAATATTTTGACAAAGCTACCTGGGGTTACATCTGGGGTTCTCAGATAAATACTAAGGCTCGGCATGGCAATGAATGGTTGTGAGAGTGGTGCACGAGGTGAGGGGTGCTGGGTAAGGTCACAAGGTGGCCTCCTTATATAGCATCTGGCTGGTTTATTTACCGTGGTGAAATGTAATAAATATGCCAGATCACCTCCAAGAATCGGGGTCAGTGTCGGAGATACACATATCTCATAAAGAGACGTGTCACTGTGGGTATCGTCGGGGTTGGTTTTGGTAGCTGTGCCCGGAAAATGTGCAACTATGCGCTGACAAAATACGCAAGGCTACTATTAAACAGAGGCACAACGACAGGTTGCGTTTATACACAAGGTTACACGATTACAAGCGAGGATACACTGAGACTCGGTACTACTCGTACGGCTTAGTCTACCTCGTTTATGTCTAAACGGGCGTGCCTGGTGGATGTCGAGGCTTCTCCACGTGTCTCACTATCGGGATTAGTCGGAGATGGTGGAGGAACTGCAGGGTCGGGGTAGCGATGATGACCATCGCGGGGATTGTTGGCCACAATTCCGTTGGAGTGTGCTCCCAAAAGGTGACGAAGCACTTCTGGGGTCATCAAGGCACCTTGGCCGCTGGCTGGAGCTGACCTCAGGGTCTCGATCGGGTGTCCGAATAGCACGACTGGGTTGTCAGCGTCGAGATCGGTTTCCCTACTCGCCGGGGCTCTACGAACCAGCTCTCCTCGAGCTGCGATCAGATCAATAGTGATTCGATCGAACAATGCCTCTAGTGCACTTACATAGCGCACTAGGTGCAACAATGCGGGGTCCGTCTCATGATCTCCGTTGGCAACTTGGGGTGGTCTACCATACCCTTCATGTCTGGGGTAGTAGTAGAACGAGCGACAGTTAACTCTGGGCGACAACTGCCGGAGTTGAACTATAGCCTCTCGAGCAGCTAGCTGGATGGCTTGTAGCTCGAAGGAAGTTGTTCTTCCGGTGAACCTGTAGGGGCGTTCTAGCGACAGACCCCTACCGTAGATGTGCACAGTGGCCCAGAATTGGCGGTCCTCACCGCTCATGGGTCCTTGGTACACAACATATTCTGGGGGTTCCTCTAACGCATAGGCACGACGGGTGAGGTTTGCAAGTATGGTCACGAAACCTCCAAGGTTGGTTGTTGTGGTCTCATTGTGCACTATGGGACCAGGCATTGAGGCTAGGTTGGGGAAGAGGCTATGCTGTGCTGGGTTGAGGCTAGCGTGCCCTTTTTATAGAAAAGGGAACGGAGTCTTCCTTCGCACGCTTGCGAATTAGACATTTTAGCCATCGGTCACTGGTGTGTGATCGACAGGCTAGGCTGATAGGTTGGGCACCGACTGCCAAAAGTGTCGGGATCACTGTGTGGCTATCTTGCACGGGAAGCTTGGCTGGGGTGTTGGTTAGGGTCTGGTGGGTTGGTTTACCAAGGTTTATCTACCTGGCTAGGATAGGATTAGCCAATGGTCAGCCTGGCTCTGGTACCAAGTTTGTGGGGACCGATTCTCCGGGTATTAATTTCCAGAAAATGGCCCTTGTGCTCACCAGCCCCAGGATAACTGTTAGCTGATGAGGCACCAACTTGATACAGAAATTCCAAGCAAAATACAAATTATGTAGTACAAGACCATTCTGGCCTGGGGGTACAACAAATGGTTTCTAATGATTTATGGCGGAAGCGGTTTGTGGATCATCAGTGTCTATGGGACTCCAATTCCCACAGGAACAGGTGACCAGGTTAACTCCTATCTTCGCGAGGCAGCTATCACCGTTGCTTAGGTTCCGGGACTGTCGGCACGGTCGCTCCTCTCCGCGCAAGAAAATCTGGCCAAGACAATAGCCAGGGACAAGCCAGTGAGTACTTTGAATGTACTCGCAAACATTGTGAACACAGGTATAATATAACAATGAGGTGCTAAAAATATTATATGCTCATGACCTCAGTCGCAAAAGATAATAAAATTCGGATGCATGCGAGCATGTTATTTATGAATGTGCAGTAACATAGTAGTATTAAAATTATGAAAAAAATAACAAGCATGCCACAGTCGGGCGTCTTAGCGACACCACATAAAGGGCTTTAAAAGAAATGCCACAGTCGGGCGTCTTAGCGACACCACATAAAGGGCTTTTAAAATAAATGCCACAGTCGGGCGTCTCAGCGACACCACATAAAGGGCTTTAAAAGAAATGCCACAGTCGGGCGTCTTAGCGACACCACATAAAGGGCTTTAAAAGAAATGCCAAAGTCGGGCGTCTTAGCGACATCACATAAAGGGCTTTAAGATAAATGCCACAGTCGGGCGTCTTAACGACACCACATAAAGGGCTTTAAAAGAAATGCCACAGTCGGGCGTCTTAGCGACACCACATAAAGGGCTTTAAAAGAAATGCCACAGTCGGGCGTCTTAGCGACACCACATAAAGGGCTTTAAAAGAAATGCCACAGTCAATATCCAGGAGGTAGAACCATCCCAGGGATATTCGATAAAACCAATAATGTAACGGGTTAGTCCACAATAGAAATAATGATCATAAACATCACAAATCACAAGTCGTGATTCTGGTTCTGGTTTAACAGTTTCACCTCCAAAGACCGACACTAAGACCGACACTTGACCCATCCCAGACTGTAGTCCTTAACCCTGGACACGGCTATTCGAATAGGTTTAATCTCTGCAGAGGGTGTACTCTTTACCCACGAGTAACAGATTCCTTTAGTCCATCTGGACTAATTCCGTCTACGGTCTTTTAGTTGGAAACACACCTAACTTGCACACACCAGCTTAACTCACATGTGTCTGGAATCACCCACAACACCTGTCAAGCAAAACTCTAAGTGGGGAGGTAGAACCTCGACGTAACATGGGATCACAAAATTTATACCGCGCGCAAACTGGGGAGCTACCCCCTTCGGCTACAACCGAAACACCCATGCTCCCGGACCCGGTGGCATGACTACCGGATGCCTCCAGTATCTTCCACCATGGCCTCTCTATACGGTGTATGCTAGGAAAGGGGTTGACAACTTACTGAACCGTACCCTACTTGTTGTAGAGACAAGTAGTAGCACGAAGCAAGTATGGGGGTTACTGGCGCAAGACTCGATCTACGGTCGACTCAGGAGGTTGTAATATTCTCTGCAAGATTAGCATAACAATGCATATACTTCAACCAGCAGATAGAAACACCACGCGACATACCCCCTCATGCCATACCGGATACGACCGTCTCGACGGAGGACTAGGAACAAGACCGTGTCTACCCAAGACAGAGGCATTCTTGGCTTTCCTCCCGGTATGCATGAAGGGCATATGACGGTGATTTCCATCACAACCATATCAACTCCATTTGCATGAAATTCATTAACATGCACTCATGAGTAGGAACACCTCCTCACATAAAATGACGTATGCTCGTGTCGGGGTGGTGTTGTCACCGTGTCAAACAACACACATAATTTTTTACCAGGGTTCAGAATGCTTGCCTTCAGGTCATGGGAAGGCAGGGTGCATTCCAAAACATCTTGAAATCTTCAAAAATCCTATTTAAAAGAATATATATTTGAATTAACACACAACATCAAAACAGCACAAAAAGTTGTTTTGAAATTTTTTCAAATAAACCATAAAATAAACTAGACAATATTTGAGAGAGGTAGGAAAAAGAATCAATTCATTTGAAGTTGTATTTAATAAGATATAGCCGGTCAAAGTTTGGTCAAAATCTGTTATTTAAAATAAAACAGAAAAGAAAATGTTTCGAATATTCACGTACACGTCGAAGGCGTATTTTGGAAACGCGCTTCCACTTAACCCACGTGGACTGGGGCGGAGTCACTGACAGTGGGTCCAGGGGGCCCACTGGTCAGGTTTGACCAGTCCATCCCTCCTTCTTCTTCCTTCGCCCGAACGGAGGCGAGGCGACGACAATCAACACCGGCGAATGGCTGCTCCCCGCGGGCTCCAGAGAGTCGAGATGGATCCGCAAGACCGGGGCGGTCCTCCCGGTGGTCATTGGGTCGGCGGGGGTGGAGGGAGTCGCCGACGGTGAGCTTCGCGGCGGAGGAGGCCTCGGGAGCAAAGTGCTTTTGGGGCTGTGGTGGTTCCCGATCAAAATCGAGCAGGGGGAAGAGGTCACGGGAGGAAGAGAGGGCTCCTGGTGGAGAGAGTGGAGAGGGGGAGGTCCTAGTGGTGCCGGAATGGCCGGGGCGGTGGTGGCGGCAGGATTTGCAGAGACG
>NC_041391.1:126374227-126462753 GCF_002162155.2 Triticum dicoccoides
AGGTGGCTTGAGGTTGCCTGTGTGCGAGAACGGGCTCGAGGCTTCCTTAAATAGGCGAGTCGAGGCGGTTCAGCGGCGGCCGCGGATGAGCTCGTCGGCGACCGACGTTCTGTAGCTGCAGGGCATCGTGGCGAGGCTGGGGATGGCGGCAGGAGCTAGCGGACGAGCGGCTACTGCTCCAAGGGCGAGCTGGCGAGCGGGGGTGGCTTGGGTGGTGTTGGCCAGCGCAGGGGATGTCGGGCGGCAGTGGCGGCTAGCTGCTGGCCTGTTGGAGACGTGGCGAGAGCTGCGGGGCTCCTGGGGTGCAGAAGGGGACACGGCATGCTGGCTGCGGTCGGTCACGGACCGGAGTGAGTGCGGGGCGGGACGCGGTGGCTCGGGCGCACGTGCGTGCCAAACGCACGCTCTGGGCGCGCCCAGAGCATGCCCGGGACGTGCTCGATGAAATGCCAGGGTAGCCTAGAGGTCGCGGGTGAGGTTGGCAAGGAACAAGGCTAGTTTAGGGTTGGCAAGGGAATCAAGGGACATGGAGGATAGGTCAGGGGCTCAAGTTCACAATGTAAACTTGAAATCATGCCAAATCTGGCTATGCACTTAGGGTGTTTGACAAAATGCCAAAGGCACCTAGGCAGTTCTTGGGGTGGCCAAATCTCCCAGAGTGGGGTCTCTTTAGAAGGAAGATGGGGTGGTGAGGTTAATTTGCCAAAAGGAGAAACTTGCTAGTGCAAGTTTTGCAAAATTACAATTTTGGACAGGGAGTAAATGGCATCATTACATGGACCAAAAGTGTTCCAAAGAGTGCATGCTCCTAGAATGAGGGGTTTTGCAGGGTTGACTACAAGCATGAGAAAGTACAAGGCCACTAGAGCAAGAATGAATAGGGTTGCAGTAGAAAACACAAGTCTGGTCCAGAATGAAAAAGAAGTTGGTGCACTTAATTTCTCCAAAGAACAACACTAGGTTTTTGCATAAAGTTGGATGGCATGCTACCACCGACATCCCATAATTTTGGTGGAGGCTCTAAAAAAATATTTAAATAGGCTATAGTGCAAAAATGTCCACTGGACCAGATTTGAAAAACAGGTGTAAAACTCAAAATATGCAATGAAATAAATACATTATTGCACAAAAGTGATTTAGAGACATCACATGACATCTCCAAATTTTGGTTGGAATATTAGTTAAATTATCAACTGGTTGTAGTTCAACAAGAGCTCCAAAATTTAAAGAAAGTCATTTTAATGAAAAAAAAAAGCTCAGGGTGAAATAATTGAATAAGTAAATCTACTAAACAAGTAATGTTATATAGGGGGGCATAGAAGTCCAATATATTTTGGAAAGCTCCACTTGGAAAAGACTCCTTAATATTAAAAGAAATGTTATGAAATCAACAAAAATATTCTTGCAGACAAAAATTTTAAACTCTTGGCAAAATTTTAATAACTAAAACCTGGTTAAATTTTTGGGGTGTTACACGGCCTGCCCTCACCAAGAAAGTTTGTGCACCATTAACCAGATAAGATGGGGAGTGGCTATAGTGAACGCCCACCAGGCGGTGGTACTGTAGCCACGCCCGCCCCGACCAAGCCATCATCATCAGGGGCGAGGCTATAGTAATGAGCAGTCGACAGGGCCCACAGGTGGTGGGCCCAGCCTGTCCACTACAGGAAACATGAGATTTGCCGTCAGTACTGTTCTTTGCCGTCAGCTTTTCATCGGGACAGACGACAAAAACCATTTTTGCTGACTGTTGCTGACGGCAAAGAACAACTGAGTTGTCGTCTGTAAATAAAAAGGCTGACGGCAAATAAAAAAACAGACGACAAAATGCACACTTTACTGTCTGTAAACAAAAAGACAGACGCCAAAGACTACTTTGCCGTCTATAAATAAAAAGACAGACAGTAAAGATCTTTGCCGCTTGTTTTTTTATTTATAGACGGCAAAATGAGAACTTTGCCCTCTATAAATAAAAAGGCAGACGGCAAATAAGAAACACAGCACACGGATCGATCTCCTGGATCGATGACATGGCAAGATCTGGGCCGCCCGCACCCGCCTCTCTCTCTCACCGTGCGCTTCCCAACCCAGCCACCCACGCATGCATGCCCGTCACCAGCCACCCACGCATGCCCCAACCCACTGGCCCACCACCACCCATTGGCCCTGCCTTATCCTCTCTCCTGTTCCTCAAAAAAAGGAAAAAAGCCTTATCCTCTCAACTCGTTCGTCTCTCTCTTCTGCCTGCAC
Source organism: Triticum dicoccoides (assembly GCF_002162155.2). NCBI lineage: Eukaryota > Viridiplantae > Streptophyta > Magnoliopsida > Poales > Poaceae > Triticum > Triticum dicoccoides. Next base: position 126,376,478 of record NC_041391.1, read on the forward strand.
ATTCTCTCTCTCGCCCGATGCACTGGCACTGGCGGCCATCCATCACTCGCCTCACCATAGCCGCCGCTGCCTGTGCCCGCATCCACGCGCCACCACCTCCGGGCGCCGCCGAGCGCCGCCTGCCTCCACCCGCCACTGCCGGCCTCCGAGCGCCGCCCGCCTCCGTCCCTGCGCGCCGTCTGCCCGCCTCCGCCCGCGCAACCGGCGGCCGCTGTCTGTGCCCGCGTCCGCACACGTCGCACCACCAATCGCGCCATTGAGACCGTGCAGGCGCCTCCCTCTCTCTTCCGACGACCTCAACGTCGACCACAGAGGCGACCTCGACGATGACGCCGCGGACGGCCTCACCGACGACCACGGGGCCGACCTCTACGATGACGCCGCGCGGACCTCGCCGACAACCACCGGGGCAGGGCCACAGCGGCGGGCGTGGGTGCGCTCGGTGGCGAAGTAGGGCGGGCGCGGCCGGAGCAGGGTGGTGCGGCCGGAACGCTAGCAGGGCGGCGGGCGCGGTCTGGCACGGTGGCAGGCGCAGGGTGGCGGGCGCTCGCGGCTTGGAAAGGACGGGCAAGGTCCGGCAGGGCGGCGGCCTCGGGCAGGAGCAATTGTTTTTAAAATGAAAATATAGATTTGCCGTCTCTAACTTGGCTAGGCTGACGGCAAAAACGCAAATTCGGCCGACGGCAACAATGTTAACTATGCCGTCTGCGTCATAAAAACCAGACGACAAAGTGTCAGTTTAGCTGACGGCAAAGATTTTGCCGTCTATCCAATAAAATGCTGACGGCAAAGTTTCTTTGCCGACTTATCTTTGCCGTCTGAGTTTGCCGTCTGCTTTCTGACGGCAAAATCTTTATCGTCTGGATTTATGTCTTTGCCGTCTGTAATCCACAGACGACGAATTACTTGAATCCTGTAGTGGTCGTCCCGGAGCCCGGCAGCCGGCGGGACCAACCAGTCGACGGGCCCCACTAGCCGGCGGAGAAGCCGGCGGCCATAGTCACTGATGGTCCGGGTCCACTCCCAGCCGGATTACCATTGTACCCCTGGGGGTAGGCACCCCCAGGGCACCTATGCAATGGGTTGATCTCTTAGAGTGTCACACACACATAGAGAGAGAAGAGGAGAGCTAGCCTTGCCCTTCTTCTTCCTCTACTCGAACAACTCAAGGACCCACTTGTAGCTACTTACTGATTTAGTGATCATGCGGATACCCCGCAGAGCAGGACTAGGGATGTTATCTCCTAGGAGAGCCCCAAACATGGGTAAGATTTGCCGGTGTGCATGTCTTCGCCTCATCCCGTTTCTAGGCACCGGTGATGTCTTACTGGCTCCCACTATGATTAGCCATCCTTTGGCATATGTCGCACCTACCACCCGACACTCTCAGTCTGTCAATCCTTGTTATGTCTGGATGTGGTAAGTTTCCCCATTTTAAGTCAAATTAAGCCGCAGGCTCCACGCCTGGCGGTGCCCTTCCATCAATTCCTTTAAGTTCAGCCTTGCGACCATACTCCCCACGGAACCCAAAGAGTTTGATTTCTCATAAGGTGACGGCGGAGTCCTACAAGCAACATCTGCCGATCCCTGGTCGGCATCGAATATGGTTGAGACTAGGATGGTATCTGATCGTCTTTGAGCCCCCAACTTTCATTCTTGATTAACAAAAACATCCTTGGAAGATGCTTTCGCAGTTGTTTGTCTTCCATAAATCCAAGAATTTCACCTCTGACTATGAAATACGAATGCCCCCGACTGTCCCTATTAATCATTACTCTCATCCCGAAGGCCAACACAATTGGACCGGAATCCTATGATGTTATCCCATGCTAATGTATCTAGAGCGATGGCTTGCTTTGAGCTCTCTAATTTCTTCAAAGTAACAATGCCGGAAACACGGCCCGACCAATTAAGGCTAGGAGCGCGATGCTGGCCGAAGGGTCGAGTAGGTCGGTGCTCGCCATGAGGCGGACCGGCCGACCCAGCCCAAGGTCCAACTACGAGCTTTTTAACCACAACAACTTAAATATACGCTATTGGAGCTGGAATTACCGCGGCTGCTGGCACCAGACTTGCCCTCCAATGGATCCTTGTTAAGGGATTTAGATTGTACTCATTCCAATTACCGGACACTAATGCGCCCGGTATTGTTATTTATTGTCACTACCTCCCCATGTTAGGATTGGGTAATTTGCAGGCCTGCTACCTTCCTTGGATGTGGTAGCCGTTTCTCAGGCTCCCTCTCTGGAATCAAACCCTAATTCTCCGTCACCCATCACCACTATGCACTACAAAAAAACACTTCCGTGATGATACGTGTTTGTCACAATAGGTCACATTTTTTGTCATGCATGTACATGCATGACGATTTTATGACAGAATCAAGATAGTCATAAATGTGATGTCGTAGAAGTGTTCCATGACATAACCAAAATTATCATCACGGAAGTGTCCACTTCCATGACGATAAATCGCACGTCACAGAAGTGCTTTCGGCAAGGGTGACCGACACGTGGCATCCACCGTAACGGAACACCGTTAAGCTAACGGGTCTGGTTTTGGATCTGATAACCCGTTAACAGCCTGGAGCAATGGGGATTTTCGACGTGTAAAATCATCATTGGCTGGAGGAAACACGTGTCAGCTCCGTGTTGGCACAGGTGTCACTCATCCAATGGGTGAGATGCGCCTATGAAATGTTGACATGTGCACCGGCCCAAAAGTGGTCCATCAAGTTTAAATGGGCCGGCCCAACTAAAGGCCCACAAGATTTCGATGTCCCTAATTGATCGGCCCAGTTAAAGGCCCACAAGATTTTGCAGACCATAATGGGTCGGCCCAGCTAAAGGCCCACAAGATTTTGCAGACCATAATGGGCCGGCCCACCTAAAGGCCCACAAGATTTAGCGGACCACAATGGGCCAGCCCAGGTAAAGGCCCACAAGAATTTGCAGACCATAATGGTCCGGCCCAGCTAAAGGCCCACAAGATTTAGCACACCACAATGGGCCAGCCCAGCTAAAGGCCCACAAGATTTTGCAAACCATAATGGGCCGACCCAGCTAAAGGCCCAACATTCTCAGTTAAGGCCCGTACGGCTAGTGTCAAATTGGCCCGTCAACGGCCTGTCCTAAACTTGTCATCATCACGGCCCATGGTCACTTCTGGCCCGTTAACAGTTCACTAAGTATTTGGGCTGAATTACGGCCCGATGTATTTCCGGCCTGTTAAAAGTCCTGCTTCATTTGGGCCCATTTATAGGCCATTGAAACTTTCGGCCCATAAACGACCGTGAAGGATTTGGGTCATATTCGGCCATGTCTGACATTCGGCCTATTATAGGCCCACTATAGATTTGGGCCACTTTCGGCCTGTTGTGATTTTCGGCCTGTTAACATCCGACAAAATCCATGGGCCATATGTGGCCCAATGTCACGTCGGGCCCATTAACGACCCATATAAAAATGACGATAATCTAGCCAGACCAAACATCTGGCCTGTTAAAGGCCCGTCTGAATTTCGGCATGTGAAAGATCTGCATCATAAATGGGCCACCATTTCGGCTTGCTAAGACCAGTGGGTTATTTGGCACAATCAGGGCCCAATCTCACTTTCGGCCTATTAAAGGCCCATGTTTTTTATGGGCTCGAGATATTTACACGTGTAAACGGCCTATTGTTACTGAAGTCCCAAATTATGTATAGGCCTGTTAAAGGCCCACTATGGGCACAAGCCTACCAGAAAAATATGAAATCTTATGCTGAATTAGGCCCAGATATTTTTTAGTGGGCTACATGCAAATTTCGGCCCATAATTATTTTTAGCCCAATTGGAATGGGCCTGACGAATGTTGGCATGTTGGGCTCCTACGAAGCTTTCGGCCGAATACATTACTAAGATAAACCTACACTATACAAAAATGGCGTCGTAATTACTGTAGCCTTTGGCAGCATCATAAATGTTGTATCACAAAAAAATAAATTCCAACCATATAACAAAAGGCTTGTTGGCATAAGTTTACAGTCCTTGAAGATAAAAGCACCATCAAATGTATAGAAGCACACATCATTTGACCTGACTGCTAATGTTTCAGGCTGTAGAATATGATGGAGCAGCACGATCTTCACCTTTTTCTGCCATTGCTCTTGAACAACGAAGCAAATGTCTGATAGTCTGGTTTCAAAACCATTCATATCTTGACAACATTTGTCAACCACTATTCTTGTTTCCGAAACAACGTCCATTAGGGATTGTACTTGTGTCTGGAGCACAGATATATCACTCTGTCTAGCAGGAAGATTTTGTTCAGTAGGCGATTTGGACGAGGTTACCTTGACAACCAACCCAGAATTACGCAGGAAGGTGCTTTTTGCACTGTTAGTGGAGAGATACTGACGCACTGCAGCAAGAGCTGACATTGTGCCTGTGGTAGCCTCGTCACCTTCAGGTGGTTGTGGTTGTTCAATCATTTGTTCCATAGCTTCCTGAAACTTTGAACTTTTAGATTAGTGTACCAGATAAGTTAATAATGAGACAAAAACAAACAATGTAGGTTACATGTTTATACATAATTTATTTTGGTGAACTACTGTAATACATTAGCATGTATTGTAGTGCCAACTACATAATAAAATCACTTTTGGAACATATGTCCATGTAGCATGCCTACTATATTGACTACTTCCTCACATTCGTTGACATCTAAGGATAAATAGACATGGTTTAAAGTAGGATGAACATAGTATGACATCATTCATATCATGGGCAGACAGATATAAAACAAACAGGCTATTTTATCATTGTGTGCACACGTGAACATAACAACTAGATTACAGATCAAGACCAAAAGAATATCCTTCATCTCTTTTAAACCATGTAAGGTGAAATGATACGTTAAGACAATTGTGCATAAAAGTGAACAGAGTAACTAACATTGGCTGCAAACCAATTAGTTAAATGAACACATCACAATACCAATCAGTTCAAAGGCAGGAGGAGTGAGGACTTACAATAGCGGCTTGAACTGGTGTGCTCATGCCCTTCATCTTGCTGGTGTGGCAATCCTTGAAGATTTGCACTGCATTCGGTTCAGGTTCTTTTTGGTCCGCACGGGCTTTCCTCTATATTTGGAACAAGTCAATATAGATACTATAATATGGCACAGAAAAAAGAAGGAAGTAGCAGCTATTTACAAGAGCCTCGTAGTGTGCAATATAGCTACGAGATCCTGTTGTCTGTTGGAATTTCACTTTAGAACGGTTGGTCTTGTTCTTCAAACAGTTAGCCTAGAAGAAGATACACTTGTAAGGCACATACATAAATACAAGTTCAATATGTGGTCTGATCAAATACATATAGCCTACCTGATACTTTGGATCAGACCAGTGTTTAATGAGGGATGTCCAGACTTCATCTGTAATATATTCCACTGGAGATGTTTGGGCGATTTCATTGTTAGCCTTGCCTTCAAAGTGACATTTTCTAAGGTGGTACCGACACTGTCGCAGAGCAGACTGAAAAACATGAGTGCATGCTTGTTTAGTTGCATCATCTTTCGGATCCAACTTGAACCTGATCTGTTGAAAAAAGAATGTGACTCTTATTAGGAGGAAGCTAGAAAGTATGGGACAAAGCAAGACAATATTACTAATTGTGATGAATAGCATTACTTACGGATAAATTATCAAAGAAGGTGTTAAACCGGGTATTGTCTTTCTCATTCCTGTATTGGATCCACGTTGGGAGGATACGTGCATTACACCTAACGGTAACGGCTACCTCTGATACTAACTTGGCTGACTCTGTAGCATCACGTGGCCTTTTTAAACCTGCCTCAAAATGGATCTCCATTCTTCCTCATTTACATTTTCTTAATCTGTCAAGCATTATCCCTGATGTCTGTTTCCGCTTGCGCCGTGGTGCTAGTTCAATAACGAATATGGAAAGTGTTAGTGTACATCAAATTGTGAGAGTACATATAAAGGAGCAAGAAACTGCAACTTGACTCGGTCAGGTACCGTCTTGGTGTTGATGCTCAAGAGGTTCATCTGATCTTGCCAAGCCCTGTTGTGTCAGCAGTGCTTCGGAAGCAGTGTTAGGTGTGAAGGCAGCTTGGCAACTGGCCAGTTCGGAAGCAAACGAACGAGTAACTCGTTGAGATGCTGGTATAGTTGAAGCGGATGCTGCAGCTAGTGGAGCAGGTGATACTGTGTTTGTAGATTTAGCCGATGGACTTGGACCTTCTACTACACTATAAGTACCGGCGGATCTCGACGGCAGATCCTTTTCCGTTTCACCCGACGAGTAACACCACTCCCTACTATATTATTTTCCTTGCTATTTTTTGACTTTGCCATGTCAAGCTGTACCCACAACACAAAAGAATAAATTCACTCTTCAGAACTCATTGATGCATGATACAGACAAGCAATACTTTGATGTAAGACAACCGTATGAGGATGGAATATGTAAGAAAAACAGGACGGCATGACATATTCATAGCTACGACGTGTAAACTAAGCAGAAGGATTTTCAAGAAAGTAGAAGTAATGCAAGCTAGACACCATATGAAAGATGCAACCAATATTACTCTGCTAAGTTGAAAGTGTCTTGTCATAAGTGGCAATTCGAAAAATTAGAAGCAGTACAACGTAGAAATCAATGCAAGATGCAACCACTATCAAACTGCCATGTTAAAAGCGCCCAGTAATGAGTGACTCATGCGGGATACACAACAACAGTACTTTTATGTAAGAACATGGTATGATAGATAGATGTAGTGTAATCTAGACACAGAAAGCCATGTCATATGTACATGTATAACGTATAAACTCAGCAGGTGCAATTTAATCAAAATAGAATAAATACAGGCTAGACAACATATGCAACATGAAACCAATTATCACACTGTCAACTTCGAGCAAGCACCTGCGATGGTGGAGTACGGGAGATGAACTCATCATGTAGACTTGGGACTTCAACTTCATTAGCAGTAGCAATGGCAAATCTAGAGACTCTCTGTTTGCGTCGGTGCGGAGGACCACCAACATCCCCTAACTTACTATTTTCCTTCCTATTTTCTGATATTGCCTTATGAAGTCAAAACCACAAGAAGATGAATAAAATTAGCTTTGCATAACTGGTTGATGCATGACACAGATGAAGACTACTTTGATGTAAGGCAAGCGCAGGATAGGAGGATGGAATATATACAAAAAAGACAGTGTTTCATATTCACACGTATGATGGGAGGATGGAATATGTATGAAAAAACAGTAAGCGGAAGGCATTTCAACAAAATTAGAAGAAATAAAAGCTAGGCACCATATGAACATGCAACCAATATCACTCTATCAGGTAAAAAGTGTCTCGTCGTAAGTGCCATTTCAAAAAATTAGAAGCAGTACAAGCTAGAAGACAATGCAAGATGCAACCTACATCACAGTCCCAAGTTAAGTGTGTCTTATGGGTAAGTGATCGTTGCAGGTATAAGTTGTAAGATACATAGATGCAATTCAACATAATCAGAAGCAATACAAACTAGACATTATACGGAAAACTCAACCACATATAATAGTTCCAAGTTAGAGCAAGCACCTATGATGGTGGAGTAGGGGAGATGTGCTCATCATGTACACGTATGTTCTAGAAACAGGAACACGTGTCATATTCACAGGCATTATGTGTAAAGTAAGCAGATGCAATTCAACAAAGTTAGAAGCAATACAAGCTAGACATCATACGCAACATGCAACCACATATAATAGTGCCAAGTTAGAGAAAGCACCTGTGATGTTGGAGTAAGGGAGATGTGCTCATCATCTACACAGCTACGTTGACTGTCCAGCCTTGTGTTGTCTTGCGAATCTTGTTGGGAGGATGGAGGAGTAGAATCTGTAGAGACCCCATGTTTGAGTTGCTCTGAAGGACCATCATCATCCACTACCGGACTAATTTCCTTCAGTTGTAACAATTTTGCATTGTGAAGTCAAATCGATAAGAAAAAGGAATAAAATTCGCTCTTCAGAACTCATTCATGCATGATACTGACGAACACTACTCGGATGAAAGGCAAACACATGACGCAAGGATGGAATATGTACGAAAAACGGGATGGCGTGACATATTCACACCTATGATGTGGTAACTAAGCAGAAGGCGTTTCAACAAATTAGAAGCACTGCAAGATAGACACCATGTGAAAGATGCAACCAATATCACTCCGCCAAGTTCAAACTGTATGGCGTTCCAACAAATTAGAAGCAGTACATGCTAGAAATCATATGCAAGACACAACCAATATCACAGTGGTGACTTAAAGGTGCCTTATCATAAGTGACTGATGCGGGATATGTAAGAACAGTAGTCTGATGTAAGAACATCGTGTGATCAGATATAGTATGTTCTAGAAACAGGAACACATGTCATATTCACAGGCATTATGTGTAAAGTAAGCAGATGCAATTCAACAAAGTTAGAAGCAATACAAGCTAGACATCATACGCAACATGCAACCACATATAATAGTGCCAAGTTAGAGGAAGCACCTGTGATGTTAGAGTAGGGGAGATGTGCTCATCATCTACACAACTACGTTAACTGTCTAGCCTTGCGTTGTCTTGTGAATCTTGTTGGGAAGATGGCGGAGTAGAATCTGTAGAGAACCTCCGTTTCAGTTGCTCGGAAGGACCACCATCATCCAATACCTTGCCAATTCCCTTCAGCTTTATTGATTTTGCATTGTGAGGTCAAACTGACAAGAAAAAGGCATATAATTCGCTCTTCCGAACACATTCATGCATGATACTGACGAACACTACTATGATGAAAGGCAAAGTCATGATACGAGGATGGAATATGTACGAAAAAATGGACGGCTTGACATATTCACACCTATGATGTGGTTGTTGGAAATATGCCCTAGAGGCAATAATAAAAGGATTATTATTATATTTCCTTGTTCATGATAATTGTCTGTTATTCATGCTATAATTGTATTATCCAGAAATCGTAATACACATGTGAATACATAGACCACAATACGTCCCTAGTAAGCCTCTAGTTGACTAGCTCGTTGGTCAACAGATAGTCATGGTTTCTTGACTATGGACATTAGATGTCATTGACAACGGGATCACGTCATTAGGAGAATGACGTGATGGACAAGACCCAATCCTAAGCATAGCACAAGATCGTGTAGTTCGTTTTGCTAGAGCTTTTCCAATGTCAAGTATCTTTTCCTTAGACCATGAGATCGTGTAACTCCCGGATACCGTAGGAGTGCTTTGGGTGTACCAAACGTCACAACGTAACTAGGTGACTATAAAGGTGCACTACAGGTATCTCCGAAAGTGTCTATTGAGTTGACACGGATCGAGACTGGGATTTGTCACTCCGTATGACGGAGAGGTATCTCTGGGCCCACTCGGTAATGCATCATCATAATGAGCTCAAAGTTACCAAGTGTTTAGTCACGGGATCATGCATTACGGTACGAGTAAAGTGACTTGCCGGTAACGAGACTGAACGAGGTATTGTGATACCGACGATCGAGTCTCGGGCATGTAACGTACCGATTGACAAAGGGAATTGCATACGAGGTTGATTGAATCCTCGACATCGTGGTTCATCCGATGACATCATCGAGGAGCATGTGGGAGCCAACATGGGTATCTAGATCCCACTGTTGGTTATTGCCCGGAGAGCCGTCTCGGTCATGTCTGCATGTCTCCCGAACCCGTAGGGTCTACACACTTAAGGTTCGGTGACGCTAGGGTTATTAGGAAGACTTGTATGTGATTACCGAATGTTGTTCGGAGTCCCGGATGAGATCCCGGACGTCACGAGGAGTTTCGGAAGGGTCCGGAGGTGAAGATTTATATATGGTAAGTTGTCATGCGGACACCGGAAAGTTTCGGGGGCATATCGGTATTGTACCGGGGCCACCGGAGGGGTTCCGAGGGTCCACCGGGAGGGGCCACCCCTCTTGGTGGGCCACATGGGCCGCGTGGGGCAGGGAACCAGCCCCTGGAGGGTTGGGCGCCCTCCCTTGGGCCCATGCGCCTAGGGTTGGGGGGAACCCTAAAGGGGGTGCCCCCCTTTGCTTGGGGGGCAAGCCCCCTCCCTAGCCGCCGCCCCCCTCTAGATCTCATCTAGAGGGGGCCGGCCCCCTTCCCCCTTCCCCTATAAATAGAGGGGTGAGGGGAGGGCTGAACACCTGATCCAAGGCGCAGCCCCTCCCCTCCCCAACACCTCTCCTCCTCCGTTAAGTGCTTGGCGAAGCCCTGTCGGAGTACTGCCTCTCCACCAACACCACGCCGTCGTGCTGCTGCTGGAGCCTTCTTCCTCAACCTCTCCTTCCCCCTTGCTGGATCAAGAAGGAGGAGACGTCGTCCGTACCGTATGTGTGTTGAACGCGGAGGTGCTGTCCGTTCAGCACTTGGTCATCGGTGATCTGAATCACGGCGAGTACGACTCCATCATCACCGTTCCCTTGAACGCTTCCGCACGCGATCTACAAGTGGTATGTAGATGCAATCTCTCTCCCATGACTCATTGCTTAGATGAACTCATAGATGGATCTTGGTGAAACCGTAGGAAAATTTTAATTTTCTGCAACGTTCCCCAACAGTGGCATCATGAGCTAGGTCTATGCGTAGTTCTCTATTGCACGAGTAGAACACAAATTTGTTGTGGGCGTAGATCTTGTCAACTTGCTTGCCGCTACTAGTCTTTTCTTGCTTCAGCGGTATTGTGGGATGAAGCGGCCTGGACCGACCTTACACGTACGCTTACGTGAGACAGGTTCCACCGACTGACATGCACTAGTTGCATAAGGTGGCTAGCGGGTGTCTGTCTCTCCTACTTTAGTTGGAGCGGATTAGATGAAAATGGTCCTTATGAAGGGTAAATAGAAGTTGACCAAATCACATTGTGGTTATTCGTAGGTAATAAAACGTTCTTGCTAGAACCCAATTGCAGCCACGTAAAAGATGCAACAACAATTAGAGGACGTCTAACTTGTTTTTGCAGCAATTGTCATGTGATGTGATATGGCCAGAAGTTGTGATGAATGATGAACGATATATTGTGATGTATGAGATCATGTTCTTGTAATAGGAATAACGACTTGCATGTCGATGAGTATGACAACCGGCAGGAGCCATAGGAGTTGTCTTTATTTTTGTATGACCTGCGTGTCATTTAAGAACGCCATGTAAATTACTTTACTTTATTGCTAAACGCGTTAGCCATAGAAGTAGAAGTAGTCGTTGGCGTGACAACTTCATGAAGACACAATGATGGAGATCATGATGATGGAGATCATGGTGTCAATGCCGGTGACGAAGATGATCATGGAGCCCCGAAGATGGAGATCGAAGGAGCTATATGATATTGGCCATATCATGTCACTACTATATAATTGCATGTGATGTTTATTATGTTTTATGCATCTTGTTTACTTAGAACGGCGGTAGTAAATAAGATGATCCCTTATAATAATTTCAAGAAAGTGTTCCCCCTAACTGTGCACCGTTGCTAAAGTTCATCGTTTCGAAGCACCACGTGATGATCGGGTGTGATAGATCCTTACGTTCTCATACAACGGGTGTAAGACATATTTACACATGCAGAACACTTAGGGTTAACTTGACGAGCCTAGCATGTACAGACATGGCATCGGAACACAGAGACCGAAAGGTCGAACATGAGTCGTATGGAAGATACGATCAACATGGAGATGTTCACCGATGATGACTAGTCCGTCTCATGTGATGATCGGACACGGCTTAGTCGACTCGGATCGTGTAGCACTTAGATGACTAGAGGGATGTCTAATCTGAGTGGGATTTCATTAAATAATTTGATTAGATGAACTTAATTATCATGAACTTAGTCTAAAACTTTTGCAAAATATGTCTTGTAGATCAAATGGCCAACGCTCATGTCAACATAAACTTCAACGAGTTCCTAGAGAAAACCAAGCTGAAAGATGATGGCAGCAACTATTCGGACTGGGTCCGGAACCTGAGGATCATCCTCATAGCAGCCAAGAAAGATTATGTCCTAGATGCACCGCTAGGTGAAGCACCCATCCCAGAGAACCAAGACGTTATGAACACTTGGCAATCACGTGCTGATGATTACTCCCTTGTTCAGTGCGGCATGCTTTACAGCTTAGAACCGGGGCTCCAAAAGCGTTTTGAGAAGCACGGAGCATATGAGATGTTCGAGGAGCTGAAAATGGTTTTCCAAGCTCATGCCCGGGTCGAAAGATATGAAGTCTCCGACAAGTTCTATAGTTGTAAGATGGAGGAAAACAGTTCTGTCAGTGAGCACATACTCAAAATGTCTGGGTTGCACAACCGCCTGTCCCAGTTGGAGATCAACCTCCCGGACGAGGCGGTCATTGCCAGAATCCTTCAGTCGCTCCCACCAAGCTACAAGAGCTTTGTGCTGAACTACAATATGCAGGGGATGGTGAAGACCATTCCTGAAGTATTCTCAATGCTGAAGTCAGCAGAGGTTGAAATCAAGAAAGAACATCAAGTGTTAATGGTCAATAAGACCACTAAGTTCAAGAAGGGCAAGGGTAAGAAGAACTTCAAGAAGGACGGCAAAGATGCTGCCACGCTCGGTAAACTAGTTGCCGGGAAGAAGTCAAAGAATGGACACAAGCCTGAGACTGAGTGCTTTTATTGCAAGGGGAAGGGTCACTGGAAGCGGAACTGCCCCAAATACTTAGCGGACAAGAAGGCCGGCAACACTAAAGGTATATTTGATATACATGTAATTGATGTGTACCTTACCAGTACTCGTAGTAACTCCTGGGTATTTGATACCGGTGCCGTTGCTCACATTTGTAACTCATAGCAGGAGCTGCGGAATAAGCGGAGACTGGCGAAGGACGAGGTGACAATGCGCGTCGGGAATGGTTCCAAGGTCGATGTGATCGCCGTCGGCACGCTACCTCTACATTTACCTACGGGATTAGTTTTAAACCTCAATAATTGTTATTTAGTGCCAAGTTTGAGCATGAACATTGTATCTGGATCTTGTTTAATACGAGATGGCTACTCATTTAAATCCGAGAATAATGGTTGTTCTATTTATATGAGAGATATGTTTTATGGTCATGCCCCGATGGTCAATGGTTTATTCTTAATGAATCTCGAACCTAATGTTACACATATTCATAGTGTGAATACCAAAAGATGTAAAGTTGATAACGATAGTCCCACATACTTGTGGCACTGCCGCCTTGGTCACATTGGTGTCAAGCGCATGAAGAAGCTCCATTCTGATGGACTTTTAGAGTCTCTAGATTATTAATCATTTGACACATGCGAACCATGCCTCATGGGCAAAATGACCAAGACCCCGTTCTCCGGAACAATGGAGCGAGCAACCAACTTAGAAATCATACATACTGATGTGTGTGGTCCAATGAGCGTTGAGGCTCGCGGAGGATATCATTATGTTCTCACTCTCACTAATGACTTGAGTAGATATGGGTATGTCTACTTGATGAAACACAAGTCTGAGACCTTTGAAAGGTTCAAGGAATTTCATAATGAAGTAGAGAATCAACGTGACCGAAAGATAAAGTTCTTACGATCGGATCGTGGAGGAGAATATTTAAGTCACGAATTTGGTACACACTTAAGAAAATGTGGAATCGTTTCACAACTCACGCCGCCTGGAACACCTCAGCGTAACGGTGTGTCTGAACGTCGTAATCGCACTCTATTGGATATGGTGCGATCTATGATGTCTCTTACCGATTTACCGCTATCATTTTGGGGATACGCTCTAGAGACAGCTACATTCACTTTAAATAGGGCACCGTCTAAATCCGTTGAGACGACACCGTATGAATTATGGTTCGGGAAGAAACCTAAGCTGTCGTTTCTGAAAGTTTGGGGATGCGATGCTTATGTCAAGAAACTTCAACCTGAAAAGCTCGAACCCAAGTTGGAAAAATGTGTCTTCATAGGATACCCTAAGGAAACCATTGGGTATGCCTTCTACTTAAGATCCGAAGGCAAGATCTTTGTTGCCAAGAATGGATCCTTTCTGGAAAAAGAGTTTCTCTCGAAAGGAGTAAGTGGGAGGAAAGTAGAACTCGATGAAGTACTACCTCTTGAACCGGAAGGTAGTGCAGCTCAGGAAAACGTTCTTGTGGTGCCTACATCGAATGGAGAGGAAATTAATGATGATGATCAAGGTACTTCCGATCAACTTGCTACTGAACTTCGTAGGTCCACAAGGACATGTTCCACACCAGAGTGGTATAGCAACCCTGTCCTGGAAATCATGTTGTTAGACAACGGTGAACCTTCGAACTATGAAGAAGCGATGGCGGGCCCAGATTCCAAGAATGGCTAGAAGCCATGAAATCCGAGATAGAATCCATGTATGAAAACAAAGTATGGACTTTGACTGACTTGCCCGATGATCGGCGAGTGATAGAAAATAAATGGATCTTTAAGAAGAAGACGGACGCGGATGGTAATGTCACCATCTATAAAGCTCGACTTGTCGCTAAGGGTTATCGGCAAGTTCAAGGGATTGACTACGATGAGACTTTCTCTCCCGTAGCGAAGCTTAAGTCCGTCCGAATCATGTTAGCAATTGCCGCATACTATGATTATGAGATATGGCAGATGGACATCAAAACGGCATTCCTTAACGGCTATCTTAAGGAAGAGTTGTATATGATGCAGCCAGAAGGTTTTGTCGATCCTAAGAATGCTAACAAAGTGTGCAAGCTCCAGCGATCCATTTATGGGCTGGTGCAAGCATCTCGGAGTTGGAACATTCGCTTTGATGAGATGATCAAAGTGTTTGGGTTTATGCGGACTTATGGAGAAGCCTGTGTTTACAAGAAAGTGAGTGGGAGGTCTGTGGCATTTCTCATATTATATGTAGATGACATACTTTTGATGGGAAATGATATAGAATTCTTGGACAGCATTAAGGCCTACTTGAATAAGTGTTTTTCAATGAAGGACCTTGGAGAAGCTGCATATATATTAGGCATCAAGATCTATAGGGATAGATCGAGACGCCTCATAGGTCTTTCACAAAGCACATACCTTGGTAAGATTTTGAAGAAGTTCAAAATGGATCAGTGCAGGAAAGGGTTCTTGCCTGTACTGCAAGGTGTGAGATTGAGCTCGGCTCAATGCCCGACCACGGCAAAAGATAAAGAAGAGATGAGCGTCATCCCCTATGCCTCAGCCATAGGATCTATTATGTATGCCATGATGTGTACCAGACCTGATGCAAACCTTGCCGTGAGTTTGGTAGGAAGGTACCAAAGTAATCCCGGCAAGGAACACTGGACAGCGGTCAAGAATATCCTGAAGTACCTGAAAACGACAAAGGACATGTTTCTCGTTTATGGAGGTGACGAAGAGCTCGTCATAAAGGGTTACGTCGACGCTAGCTTCGACACAGATCTGGATGACTCTAAGTCACAAACCGGATACGTGTATATGTTGAATGGTGGAGCAATAAGCTGGTGCAGCTGCAAGCAGAGCGTCGTGGCGGGATCTACATGTGAAGCGGAGTACATGGCAGCCTCGGAGGCAGCACATGAAGCAATATGGGTGAAGGAGTTCATCACCGACCTAGGAGTCATACCCAATGCGTCAGGGCCGATCAAACTCTTCTGTGACAACACTGGAGCTATTGCCCTTGCCAAGGAGCCCAGGTTTCACAAGAAGACCAGGCACATCAAGCATCGCTTCAAGTCCATCCGTGAAAATGTTCAAGATGGAGACATAGATATTTGCAAAGTACATACGGATCTGAATGTCGCAGATCCGTGGACTAAACCTCTTCCGTGAGCAAAACATGATCAGCACCAGAACTCTATGGGTGTTCGATTCATCACAATGTAACTAGATTGTTGACTCTAGTGCAAGTGGGAGACTGTTGGAAATATGCCCTAGAGGCAATAATAAAAGTATTATTATTATATTTCCTTGTTCATGATAATTGTCTATTATTCATGCTATAATTGTATTATCCGGAAATCGTAATACACGTGTGAATACATAGACCACAATACGTCCCTAGTAAGCCTCTAGTTGACTAGCTCGTTGGTCAACAGATAGTCATGATTTCCTGACTATGGACATTAGATGTCATTGACAACGGGATCACGTCATTAGGAGAATGACGTGATGGACAAGACCCAATCCTAAGCATAGCACAAGATCGTGTAGTTCGTTTTGCTAGAGCTTTTCCAATGTCAAGTATCTTTTCCTTAGACCATGAGATTGTGTAACTCCCGAATACCGTAGGAGTGCTTTGGGTGTACCAAAAGTCACAACGTAACTAGGTGACTATAAAGGTGCACTACAGGTATCTCCGAAAGTGTCTGTTGAGTTGACACGGATCGAGACTGGGATTTGTCACTCCGTATGACGTAGAGGTATCTCTAGGCCCACTCGGTAATGCATCATCATAATGAGCTCAAAGTGACCAAGTGTTTGGTCACGGGATCATGCATTACGGTATGAGTAAAGTGACTTGCCGGTAACGAGACTGAACGAGGTATTGGGATACCGATGATCGAGTCTCGGGCATGTAACGTACCGATTGACAAAGGGAATTGCATACGAGGTTGATTGAATCCTCGACATCGTGGTTCATCCGATGACATCATCGAGGAGCATGTGGGAGCCAACATGGGTATCCAGATCCCGCTGTTGGTTATTGACCGGAGAGCCGTCTCAGTCATTTCTACATGTCTCCTGAACCCGTAGGGTCTACACACTTAAGGTTTGGTGTCGCTAGGGTTATTAGGAAGACTTGTATGTGATTACCGAATGTTGTTCGGAGTCCCGGATGAGATCCCGGACGTCACGAGGAGTTCCGGAAGGGTTCGGAGGTGAAGATTTATATATGGGAAGTTGTCATGCGGACACTGGAAAGTTTCGGGGACATATCGGTATTGTACCGGGGCCACCGGAGGGGTTCTGAGGGTCCACCGGGAGGGGCCACCCCTCTTGGTGGGCCACATGGGCCGCGTGGGGCAGGGAACCAGCCCCTGGAGGGTTGGGCGCCCTCCCTTGGGCCCATGCACCTAGGGTTGGGGGGGAACCCTAAAGGGGGCGCCCCCCTTTGCTTGGGGGGCAAGCCCCCTCCCTAGACGCCCCCCCCTCTAGATCTCATCTAGAGGGGGCCGGCCCCCTTCCCCCTTCCCCTATAAATAGAGGGGTGAGGGGAGGGCTGAACACCTGATCCAAGGCGCAGCCCCTCCCCTCCCCAACACCTCTCCTCCTCCGTTAAGTGCTGGGCGAAGCCCTGTCGGAGTACTGCCTCTCCACCAACACCACGCCGTCGTGCTACTGCTGGAGCCTTCTTCCTCAATCTCTTCTTCCCCCTTGCTGGATCAAGAAGGAGGAGACATCGTCCGTACCGTACGTGTGTTGAACGCGGAGGTGCTGTCCGTTCAGCACTTGGTCATCGGTGATCTGAATCACGGCGAGTACGACTCCATCATCACCGTTCCCTTGAACGCTTCCGCACGCGATCTACAAGTGGTATGTAGATGCAATCTCTCTCCCATGACTCATTGCTTAGATGAACTCATAGATGGATCTTGGTGAAATCGTAGGAAATTTTTAATTTTCTGCAACGTTCCCCAACAGTGGTAACTAAGCAGAACGCACTTCAACAAATTAGAAGCACTGCAAACTAGACACCATATGGAAGGTGCAATCAATATCACTCTACCAAGTTAAAACTGTCTCGTCATAGGTGGCGTTCATCAAACTAGAAGCAATACATGCTAGAAATCATATTTAGGACGCAAACCAATATCACACTGCCAACTTAAAGGTGTCCCATCATAAGTGACTTATGCAGGATACACAAGAAGAGTAGTTTCATGTAAGAACATGGTGTGATAGAGAGATATAGTATGTACCAAAAACGGGAAAGCGTGTCATATTCACAAGTATCATGTGTAAGCTAAGAAGATGCAGTTTACACTAATTAGGAGCAATACAAGCTAGACACAATTTTTTTTGAAAAGGGGGGACTGCCCGGCCTCAGCATCAGAACAATGCATACGGCCACCTTTATAAATAAGCAAATAGGTTCAGCTAGACACCATATGCAACATGCAACCAGATATCACACTGCCAAGTTAGAGCAAGCACCTTGGATGGTGGAGTAGGGGAGCGGAGACTTGGACCTTGTAATGCACTATCATTACAAGGAGAATCGGTACAGATGCTCCGTCTATGTTGCTGGAGAGGAACACCATCATCGCCTTCCTTACTCTTTTCCTTCCTCTTTCTTGATTTTGCCTTGTCAAGTCAAACCACAAGAAAAAGGAATAAAATTTGCTCTTCAGAATTCATTGATGCATGATACTGACGAACACTACTTTTATGTAAGGCAGCCGCATGATAGGAGGATGGAATATGTATGAAAAATAGGACAACGTGACATATTGACATGTATGATGTATAAAGTGTAAACTAAGCACAAGGTGCTTGAACTTGTTAGAATCAATGCAAGCTAGATACCATATGAAACATGAAACCAATATCACTCTGCCAAATTAAAAGGGTGCCCTAACAAATGTATTTGACCAAATTAGAAGCAATACATGGCAACAGGCTAGAAATAATATGCAATATGCAATGAATAAAGGTGACTCATCGTAAGTGATTGATGCAGGATATAGAAGAGAGGTAGTTTCATGTAAGAACAAGGTTAACACATAGATGTAGTGTGTACCAAAAATAGGAAGGCATGTCATATTCACAGGTATAATGTGTAAACTAAGCATATACAATTTATCCTAATTAGAAGCATTACAAGCTAGACACCGTATGCACATTCAACCACATATCACACTGCGAAGTTAGAGGAAGCACCTGTGATGATATTGTAGGGGAAGTGCGGTCTTCAAGTACAGAGCAACGTTCAATATCTTCATTTAGGCTTGTTGTTTCTTGAGAATCATGTGGAGAGGATGAAATTGCATTCTTTATAAGAGTAGCGCATCTCATATTAACCCACGGGCGTGACTGTCTCATCATAAGCGATACATGCAGGATACACAAGAACAGTAGTTTGATGTAAGAATATGGTGTGATAGGTAGATGTAGTATGTACCAAAAACAGGAAGGCGTGTCATATTCACATGTATAATGTGTAAGCTAAGGAGATGCAATTTAACAAATTAGGAGCAATACAAGCTAGGCACCATATGCAACATGCAACCAGATATCACGCTGCCATGTAAGAGCAAGCACCATGGGTTGTGGAGTATGGGAGATGAGATTTGGAACTAGCACTGCAGTATGAGTAGCAGGAGAATCTGCAAAGATCATCTGTTTTGGGTTGCTCCAGAGGACCACCATCATTCTGTGCCTTCGTCCTTTCAGATTTTGCCTTGTCAAGTAAACACACAAGAAAAAGGAATGAAATTTGCACTTCCAAATTTGTTGATGCATGATACCGATGAACACAACTTTTATGTATGGCAACCACATTGTAGGAGGATGGAATATGTATGAAAAACGCTAAGCAGAAGGCATTTCAACAAATTGGAAGCAATGCAATCTAGACACCATATGAAAGATCCAACCAAAATCACTCTACCAAGTTAGATGTGTCTCGTTATAAGTGGCACTTCAACCAATTAGAGGCAATACATGTTTGAAATGATATGCAAGATGCAACCAATATTACACTGTCAAGTTGAAGGTGTATCGTCTGAAGTGATTCATGAGGGATACACAAGAAAAGTAGTTAGATGTAAGAACATGGTTAATAGAAAGACGCAGTATGTACCAAAAACATGAATGCATGTCATATTCACAGGTATAATGTGTTAACTAAGTAGATGCAATTTACCCTAATTAGAAGCATTACAAGGTAGACACCATATGCAACATGCAACCACATATCACACTGCCAAGTAAAAGAAAGCACCTGCGATGGTGGTGTGGGGGAATTGCGGTCATCAAATAGAGAGCTATGTTGACTATCTTCATTTGGCCTTGCTGTTTCTTGAGAATCATGTGGGGAGGATAACACTACACTCTTTAAACGAGTAGGCATCTCACAGTAACCCACTGGGGTGACTGTCTCATCATAAGTGATTGACGAGGGATACAAAAGAGCATTAGTTTGATGTATGAACATTGTTAATAGACATATGTAGTATGTATCAAAAACAGGAAGGCATGTCATTATCAAAGGTATAATGTGTAAAGTAAGCAGATGCAATTTAACCAAATTGGAAGCAATACAAGCTAGACACCATATGCAACATGCAACCACATTTGACAGCCCAGAGTTAAAGCAAGCACCTGGGATGGTTGTGTGTGGCAATTGTGATCATCAACTGCAGAGCTACGTTTACTGTCTCCAACTGCTGACACTGCACCCTTTAGAGCGCTGAAACGCTTAGTGTTTATCTTCGAATTACACTGGAGCGACTTCTGACTTTTCTTTTCTGCATTCATCAACACTGCGTCAGAGTCTGAAATACCCATGCATAAAAAAACAATACTGTGAGTATGGGTGAAGTGTGTGCACAATTAGTACAGTGTAAAGGTAGCAGATAGCAGGTCGGTGAGAAATAAATGACGGGAGACATATGATAGCTCTACAACATGCATGGCACACTAAATTACTACAGGAATCTATGAAAATAACAGTCGAATGAAAACAAATAGGTCAGTCCATTTTTTTGCACCGTCCGATGTACAAAGAACAGGCTGATCACATTCACCTACCTCTAGCCAGTCAGTGTTGACGATCTTCCTCGTAACGCCAGCGACCACCGGCCCAGTCCCCTGCCTGCGTCCTCCCCTCGACCTCACCGCACCGCCGTGCTTGGCACCGCCCCCCGTCCATCCATTCAAGCCCCGCCGACCTCCAGATCAGGCGCAAGCAGCTCCTGCGCCCCACACCCCTATGATAGACACCGATGCGTCGCTTCCCCGGCGAAAAGGCGGACTAGGTGCTCCACGCGCCTAAGCGGGTGCTGCTTATTTTAGTTGCGGTTCGACTGACCCTGAATTGAAATCCAGGTGGGTTACTGACCTCTAGCAAAGGTGAGACAGTAAAGGGAGGAAGCCTTGTGCATTTAGTATCACAAAGAATATGCAGTAAGAAGCGCTCAACTAGTTTCTTTCATGGGATGAATACAGTGTGAGCAGAGACGTAAGATTTGCACGAATAAGGGAAGAGGAGTACCTCTTTCTGCTGGCAGTGCTGTGTCATCCTTCTGT
Source organism: Triticum dicoccoides (assembly GCF_002162155.2). Lineage (NCBI taxonomy): Eukaryota > Viridiplantae > Streptophyta > Magnoliopsida > Poales > Poaceae > Triticum > Triticum dicoccoides. Next base: position 126,397,753 of record NC_041391.1, read on the forward strand.
TTTGCCAACGATCTTCTTGTGGTTCGCTGGAAATGAGAAGTTGTGAAGGACGGTGGAGCCTTGGACAAACCCATGGCCAAGTTGTTGAGTGTGGTGCGGTGGCCGTCTGTCAGCGGCGGGGAACCAGATCCGAGGCGGCGAACAACGGCGTAGCGGGAATAGCTCCGGTGTGGTGCATGATTGTGACAGTGGAGCGGCAGTAGTGAGTCGCAGGACGGCATGGTCGGAGTGGTTCTGGTACGGCGCACATCAGCGTCGGCATCGTGGAGGCAGCTCTGCCTCGGCTTCAGTTGCTAAGTCCCTGAGGACGTTGCGGTTGCGGTTGCGTTGGACGATGACGTCGGGGTACCGGCTCCAGCGTGATGAAGGAGGGCGGTGGTGGATTGGGTGTTATGTGCTGGAGGACGGAGGAGGCTAGGTTTTCGCGGCTAGTGGAGAGGGCGTTTTGGCGCCCATGGAGTATGAATGGGGAAATGGAGGTAGGGCGGGAACCAAGGGGGAACAATGTTTCGGTTTGAGACGCGCTTGTTTGAAAATTGGGGAAAGTTACAAACTTTGCCCCCATCTAAAATTTCACACATATTGCGGGTTGGGGGTAGGACAATAATCTCAGGTGTCCCAAATGTGGGCGGGATAGATTTCGGCGCCCACGGCATATGAATGCTTCTCGGAGGGGGTTGACACTGGCGTCTTGGTGAAATTACAAACCTACCCCGGTTTAGACCTTTGGACATCGGGCCGATAGGCTACACGGGCCAGAGTCAGGACAATAATTTCCTACCACCAAACATTAGTCTCGGCGGTTTCGGGTGACCAGAGGCCTATTTGGCGCTTCATTCAATATTTAGGAGTAGAAGAATTAACGTTTTCGATTCTCTTGAATTGAACTTTCAGGAATTGTCAAACTTCACACATCTTTACTCTTGAAAATCCTAAAGCTACGATTATTTTGGAATGGAGGGGGTACATTTGAATATACATTGTACACGAGTATATATTAAAATATATGCAACTTACCTCAGTTCAAGCATGGTTCCAGATATAATCTCCTTGGTTGCAAAAAAAAGTTAGACATGCGTATTAATATATATATAGCATGTTCAAACACACAACAAAGATTGATGCCCACTTTTACATCTGATTTACAAATGCCATTATCTCTGGTTCAAATAGATGAATGCACTTCATATGAATTCGAATCTTCGAAACCCCCTTTATGTTGAATACGACATGTATTCTATTTCGTAGCTAGCAATTTGGAATGAATCCATGCAAGTGACAAATGTATAAAGTGCTTCACACTAACAACATGGAGTGCACTAATTTATGTTTATATATGAATTGCAAAAGCACCCATTGCCTGTATTTCAAACCACTGTCACTCTATGGATCGATAATATGAAATAAACACACGCACATGCTAGAATTCAACAGAGTATGGGTGTCTGATAGACCAATTTTCGTCCATATGCAATTTGCAAAATTCATGATCTCATCCAAAAATAATAATGCCATTTATATTTTAATTTAATGCGTAGAACCGCCTTTTACACGAAGATGCACTATGCCTTGGCCTGTTCTCACAAACGCGCTATATATCTCTCTATCTAACGCATAAGTGCACACACTTTATATGCATCGGCATTTCTCTTTCACACATGCTCACAATCTCTCTCAGGGTGTCGGGGTATCTCACGCACATGTTCTCTCTGTATCACTCTCTCTCTTTCTGACTACTATGTACCACTCTTTTCACTAATCTCAGTTGGAAAACACTATTTCTCTCACATGCATATATACACACGCGTGGTCTCTACTAGCCCTCTATACGCACATATATGTGCCTATGTGTCTCCCGCACGCACATTATCTTTAGGCCTCTCTCACACACATTGCCCCCCCCGTAGACACACCTCTCTCTTAGTAGTTGGCAGATATGATTCCATCATATCATTCGGTAGGATATCCCTGACTGTTAGGCTCGATGGTAATACGAGGCAAAGTTTTACCCTAGTTCGGACCCTTCCAGTTGAGGAAAAGCCTACTCCTAGTACTGTATATTAGTGATAGGGGTGTGTACAAAGTACACATGAATACCAGGCATTGTGCATGTGTGTATACTATCGACGAACTAGCCCCCAAGCTTATATAACATACTGGGGGCCTAGGGTTACAAATCATATATAGTCGGCTTATCACCAGTGGGGATAGAGTCCTCTGCGACTCTGGTAGCTTCGTGTTGTACACCGAGTCCTCCACATGGGTCTTCGTATAACGCATCTCGGTCCAACCTATATGTGGCGCGGGATGGAACCGACCCATGAGTCCTCATGTTGACCCACCACAACTATAAATGATGTGCCCACTACACCACACGCAATTGGCCACTAAGAAAATAAGCATATACAATAGTACAATGTTATACATGAAAGTTAATTGCATGGTGCATCCAAAAATATTTGTTCTGCATTGTGAATGTTTATATATTCTCCTAAAATATTAGTCACGAGAAAGAGAAACGAAGGGCATATCTCTCCTTGTCTCCACCGGACACCCCCTCTTTCTACACCACTTTCACGTACGCACACAAACTATCTCTCGACCCTCTAAAAGTATGCATGCCCACGATACATTCATGAGTGACGGAAAATGTATTTCAAGCTAAAGCACTATACGGTCACTGGACTTCAGAATATGCTCATTACCGTCACCGTATACATTCTCGTGGTGATCATACGGTATCTAGCTCACGATACATCTCCATATTTTCTTGATGACGCTAACAGACTTTGCATTTTATGCGTGCTCCGTATTTTGTTGACGATGCTTATGGTCATTTTATTTGAAGCGAAAGCATGATATGGTCACTGGACTTCAGAATAAGCTCATCACGGTCACCACATACATTTTGTCGTGCTAACCAACATGTGGTTGGATGGTTAGGAGGACTGTGGTTTCTCCAGCCCACCAGGGCTAAAGTCCCGGTGCTCACATTGATCATGTGTTAATTTCAGTATTTTCCAGCGATGTGCGTTCTGTGGGAGGAGACGTTCCACTCGACTACGAGGCACCTATGGTGACTTCGTAAAATCTCAAGATCATATGCTAGCTCACTCTCGCAAAGGTGCTCATAGGGGTAGGGTCTGCGTGTGTGCGCTTATAGCGGTGAGTGCTTGCGCGTATATATGAGCCCTTGCGTCTGTACCGTGTTAAAAAAATACTCCCTCTGTTCCTAAATATAAGTCTTTGTAGAGATTTCACTATGGACTACATACAGAGCAAAATGAGTGAATCCACACTTTAAAATGCATCTATATACATCCGTATGTGGTCCATAGTAGAATCTCTACAAAGACTTATATTTAGGAACGGGGGGAGTACATGTCATGATTATACGGTCACTGGCTCACCCGTACAACTCCCTATTTTGTTGATGACACAATCAATTGACCAGTCAAACGTTCCACGTGGCACAACTAGTGTTGCACCATCGGGGCGCATAACCATGGGGCTCACCTGTCAGCCCGTATATGAAGAAAGAAATGGTAGTTTGAGTCTGTACTGTGTTAATAAAATACGCCCTCCGTTCCTAAATATTTATCTTTCTAGAGGTTACAACAAATGACTACATACAAAGCAAAATAAGCGAATCTACGCTCTAAAATATGTCTACATATATCCGTATGTTGTAACCATTTGAAATGTCTAGAAAGACAAATATCTGGGAACGGAGGGAGTACATTTTAGGGTGATCATACGGTCAATGGCTCACCAGACAGCTCCGTAATTTGTTGATGACACGATCAATTGACTAGTCAAATGGTCCACATTCAGCACCACACATTACCATAGGGCCCACCCGTCAGGGTGTATATGAAGGACATAAATGGTAATAAATTAGTGGTCGGTGGGTATTCGAAGTCGTGAGACCTCTAGTTGGCAGTGACCGGCGGTGGGGAGCGTTGATTGGGCGGTGGGGTGGGGATCGCCGGAGAAAAAGCTCGGCGCGGAGGGGGCTAGAGGGATGTCTGGTGCGGCGGCAGACTGGCGGTGGGGAGTTGTTTCGGGGTGGCGTGGTGGCGCAGGCCGGCCGCAGGCGGTGGGGGCCTACGGTTCGGCCGGTGGTGGCTGGCGGCTCAGGGGGAGGGGAGTTTGATGATAAATTGCAGGCCCTTGATTTCGTATCCAACGGCTGGAAAATCTAATGACCAGAGATGAAAAAGTCAGTCGACTGATGTGTAGCCTCACCCCGCACGTACACATCCACGCATGCAAGACACGCACGCATGCAGGCGTGCAACACTGACACGTACACATAACGAACACATGCACGCATGCAGGCATGCAACACTAACACGTATACATGCACTCATGAACACACGCACGTATGCACACATGCATGCAATTGTGAAACGTACCCTTCCACGCACGCAACACTCGCACGCCTGCATGCACACAGCACACGACGCATGACACACGCTCAACCTATACGTGCATGCACCCTTTGTTAAGGACATGGATTGTTACGGGTATTAATCAATCTTATCTGTGATAAGCAGAAAATTGATGTTTGCAGCAATCTTTATGAATCACAACGTATCGAACGGGCTATCAATAGGCTTATCTACATGAAAAATATGACATCACACTCAATGAACAATCATCGGTTTATGAAATGCCTGCTTCTTACCGCCCTGGCCCACCAAAGGTTCCTCTACTGTGCGCTGCCTGCGTTGGGTCACAGACATGTAGGCCATGTACCCAAAGAGACCACACATCAGCGGAAGGACGGTGTGGTGTCTTACGTCAGAGTTGAGGGCGCCACTCGTTGCACGCCCGGCTGAACGCACGTCCTTGCCGCATTCAAACGCCTCCATGAAACCCGCACGTGTGGAAGCCGAGAAACCCACTCTGGACACACGTCAGTTCATGACCGGGCCGACATTAAATGCAACGCCGGCCGAGCTCCTCCCATCCGTCGTCTATTTAATCTCCTATTTAAATGAGGCCAAACGCAGGCCAAGAAACGGACACCTCCGCCGCTCCCCTATCTCCTCCTTCACCATTTTTCCACTCTTACAATGGCTTACGAAGAGTAGTTATTCTGCATCCAAGCCGGCTGTGTAGCCCACCGGATACGAGCTATGCAGCTCACTGATCCACCTCCCTCCCCTCGCCCGACGGAGCCAGTTGCCGCCCCAAGACGGCGCGTGGTTCAGCAACTCGTCGCTCTAGGCCACATCGACAAGGAGCAGCGCACGGGCGTCATTGCTGCCATCCATGCCGCCGCCTCTTACCGCGTCTCCCGTTTCTGTGGCCGAGACTCCCATGCCGGCGGCCGCACCATGCAAGCAGCGACAGAAGCCGGGTGCGCGGAGAGCGATGAGTCGGTGGTCAGCGCCTCCGCGTCCGCCGCCATCATTGAGGAGAAGTAGAACACGGGAGGCCACCGCCGCTTGGGTCCCATGAAGGCCACCACGGAGGCGACGCCGGCGTACATAGCAGGTGTCTTGCCAGATCCTTTTGTTGCGAGGACCTTCGTCGACCCCGCATGGGCTCCACGGAAGAAGGGAAGCCCCCTTCCACCATCATCTTCGGCATCAGCCAATGATATCAGTTGGGCACCGGGGAAGCGAGTCGTCCTTTGCGCTGAAGCATATACCTCCGGGGCTCCCCGCAGTCTGGTCATTGTGCTGCCGGACATGAGGAACACAAATCGATCAGTGGGCAACCATTTAGGCCAGGTATTATATACATGTGTTGTCCAGAACTAGCACCGCGTAGTTCATTTGAATGCTATGAAATCCGTCATGTTTGTATGAAAATCCGGTATTTTATATGATTTCCGTCATTGTTTATATGAAATATCGCCGTGTTTGGGTGAATTTCATACGGTTGGTTGAGTTGTTGTCGTAATGTGTGTGACTACGATTGGATGGCGTAATTTGCAGGTCGTCGGTCGGTCTGCGGGTGGCTCGGGCGGCGTGGTGGGACAAAAAACACATAGCTCGTGCGAGCTCGTCTCCAACGTGCGCGCTGGAGGATGCATGAGCACCCAAGCCATTCCTGGTTCATCGGTGGAAAAGGGACCGGTGGACAAAAGGGTCGCCAATATTTTGGCTACCCCGGGCAAGATCCAAACAGCCCCTCCCAACAGATTCAAATCCCTCGTTCACCATGGAATTTTGCCATGTGTTGTTTTCATGGACTAGCAAGATGCCCGTGCATTGCACGGAACATCAAGATGCATTTTTTTACAAAACACCTGTTGTGATTGACCCATGCAGGAGTAATCCCATTTTGTAAACACTAATGATATCTCGAGAATTTTATTGGATAAATGGTATCTCGAGAATTTTATCGGACTCCATTTTTGTATACAAGGCCACAAACCCATATTATAGGTACCAAGGCAAAAATTAATGTCTTCTAAGTCAATGTTGCAAGATACCTTGTTTCCTTGTTTGCCGTGTAAATTAATGTGTATTCTTCTCCCTCATGCACATCAAGCCAATGCTCACACTCCCGCATGCATGCAAGGGATAATTAATGTCCTCCTTTGCTAGTACTACAAGGTAAACACCATTAATATTGCATCGATTAGTGTTAGTGGCCTTGTATATCTGCAAATTGTAATTTTGATAGTGGCCTTGTATATAAAAATGGAGGGAGAAAGATGACAGATAAGGTGAGGAGTGGGGCGTGGTGGTCACTGGTGGTCGGACTGGGCGGAGGCATGGGGATGGACGGCGCATTATGTCTAGGTTTGTTTCTCTCTCACACACACCCACGTAGGTGGGGGACGTGCACGAAGAAAAGAGGTGCACGCACGGTGCACGTACTTCCCAACCACACCCGCGCAGGTACACGGTGGAGCTCATTTCGGTACGAAAAGGCAGCCCACGTGGTAATTTGGCATGTGTACTGGTTGTCCACTTAGTGGAGGGAGGATCATCTACCACGGGTGAACAAACAAATTGTGACTTGACGCGTTATGTTAAAAAAGGAGGCAAACCATGTGGGGCCTACCTTAGAGGAAAGGCTCTATACACTGGAGTACTTTTGATGTGTCTCGTCAACTCGCAGAACGAGGAGAAGCTTTCTTAGTACACCGTCTCCCCCGCCCACGGGCGCTGTGGCTCACAGGATGAGGTGAACCTTGCTTTTACTAGTAGTAGTACTATTGTACGCCTTACACCCGCTCCCTCGCCCACGCACACGGTGGCTCGCAGGAAGAGGAGAAAATTTTACTACTCCCTTTGTTTAGTCCTCGTCCCTACTACCTTGGTTAGAGAGATTATCATATTGTTTGGAATATATATGTCCTTTAGTACTCCCTCCATTTACATATACAAGGCCACTATAAAAAATACATTTTGCATCTATACAAGCCCACAAATTCTAATCGAGACAAAAGTTACTACTCCCTCCTTTCCAGTTTATGGCTCAATTTCAAAATCTCTCCAACCAAGGTAGGCAGTGAGTGGTCGAATTAATTTCGTAGTTTGCACAAGTAATTAGTACGCTTGTTTTTCGCGAGAAGTTATGTTTATCGAGGCATTAATTACAATGAATGCATGAATTACCACTAAATTTCCATGAACTTCTACATGCATTGTTGAGTTTTCTCTTGACACTGCTTGCATCGGGTGATCTAACGCACCTCGAAATCCAACATGTGATGGTACTACTACTAGTAGTAGAATTGAGACTTATCAAAGGGAAAACCGAATGTTTTTAGATGAGCCCTATAAACCCTAGTGGGTACATACTCCGTAAAATCAGATTTTCCCAAAACTAAGTCGCTCAACCTTTATTTGCTTGTTTCCCTTCCTGCCTCCTTGCCTCGAACAGACTATGCCAAACTCCCCTGCCTGCCGCGCGGGAAAAGACCCGCCCTCACCATTTTTTGGTCCGGGTTTGTATCGATGGATCGCGCGAAGCAGCAAAAACCCAAGTTGTGTCTTGTACTCCTCCGTCGACGCTCCCTTTCATGAATTTTGTACTTCCTGTCGCTGACATGTGGGACATATAGCAACCGGGTCGACGTGTGAAGCACCAAATAACAGTGCAGAACAGCAGGGGGACGCACCCCAGTCGTACCGCCCGAGTAGTAGTAATGAGCAATGAGACGTCAAATCACAATGCCGCACCTACCCAGATAGACAACACAACCATTATTTCACACTTTGGTTCGCCATCATCTCAAACCATGTAAGTATTGCTTCTGCCTCAAGAGGGACACGCGCATCACCTTGGTACATCATGACACGTGGTACCGCTTGACAGGTCATGATCCCCCGCCGATCGCTCGGTAAAATCACCTCATTTTTACTATAGTTCCTCTGTATCGGTTTACATGGCATGCACGTCATTCTAGGTTGAGAATTTAACTGGCTATATATGTGTTGAACATTACTCTAGCCTTTAAAAAAATGTATACTTTTGTACAGTAGTAGTATCGATGGATTGCGCCATGGAGCAAAACTTGAAATTAAAAAAAAGGTGGTACATATAGAGAGTGCTCGTCGCCAAATTATGCATATAGTACTATTAAAAAGCTAGTACATGCTTAAATGGGGTGCTAAAATTCTAGTATTAAAGAAATACTAGTATGTACGTACTGGAGAGTTAAAGTAACAAGAAGAAACATAACATAGTTCTGCTAGGGGCTCAGCACAACACACCCCTCAAATTAAACTAAGCACACCTGAAATTAAACTATACAACTAACCTGATAGACACTGCATTAGAACCACCATGAGCAATGACACTGCCACCTTACTCGGAGTCCTCGTCCACGTCCTCGACTTTGTCCTTGCCCCTCTTCCTCTTGGCTGATACTTCTTTGGTTGAACTGCACACTTGGCTCTTGCTCTTCATCCAACCCTTGTAGATATTGAAACAAAGGTAGCCATCCATTGCAGCGTAGTGGATGTGGTCTATATCTAGTACATTCCGCTGCCATGCATGACGATGAAACGTGTGATGAGGTTTCTCCAGTTTACCGTAAGAAGGATGAACCATGGCTCCTGCCAGGATCAGCATTGAATGCTGACCACTGGAGGGCAGCAGCCGATTCTTCTAGAGGTGAAAGGGGTTGCCTACAACGAGGCCTATCTGACCGAGGACTCTTTTGTCGTTTGTAAAGTCTACAGTAATGAATTTGACTAGGTTGCTCTTGAGGAAGTTCTTAAAATCCAGGCATTCAACATCGGCATGGCATATGTGGTAGACCAAGCATAAGTCATGCACGCAAACCTGGATCACGGCGGGCTTCTTCCTCTCTTCCTCCTTTAGATCCTTCTCTCGTCAAAAGACTGTGGTGTACTCAACATCTAGCCCAGCGACCCACTCATCATCTGAGTTTTCGAACATGCCTCTGAAGCGAGCAAGGCATCCTTTCACCGTCGCAGAAGAACAATGTAGATGACGTTGAACTCATTGTCGGTGATGGTTCTAACCTTGTACTCACCGCCGATCATGGAGATTTGGGATGCCATGGATTTGGGAGGAGGGTTAGGATTAGTGGAACTGCCGTAATGTGAAAGGACGGGACGACTAGGAGCGAACCGCTGTAATATTAAAGGACGTGCGGGGACGAGTAGGAGCGAACTGCCAGTGTGCGAACGGCGGGGTAGTGGCTTTCCATTCTCCCATGATACTGGCTTCCGAGAGCCCTTGGATCTGAGATCGAATGGTTGCATGGCGTGATTCTAGACCTATGGGTGAATTTCCTATCCTGGAGGGTTATTCTTCAAATTTTCAGCAACTTAGCATGCGACCGTTCGATCTCGGATGTAAGGGCTACCAGTAGCCCGTATCATGGTTGCGCCTACCACAACTGTCGCATCACTCGCGCGGTTGCGCCATTAGAGATTTAACACGGTGCGTTAGGCTATCTGATGTTGGCATGTCATCACTTAGTCACTCATACTACAACTAAGTTAGCTTATAAGGTTGGCTATAAGTGTATTTATTTTTTTACTTCTCTATATCTCTTTCTTCGTACTAGTATTTATTGCATTTGCCAAGGAGTGACCTCTTCCAATGAAATGGTGCTTTAGATGAGGTGCTAGGGGCATTAAATGGCTTAGAAATCAAGTCCCCAATGCATAGGTGCTTACTATTAGTTTTTTGTTGCTAAGTTTGCTTCATTTAATTAGCTATAGACTCAAAATTATCTTTTCACCTAGGTACACGCGCTTAGCACCATTTCTTCCTTGGGTCACCAAACTAGTCTCTCTCTTCTTAATTAACTTGCCACATCAGACTTTATGCCTATGTGGCAAGCTTAGCACCTGTAGGAGCAAGTAAGTACAATAGTGCGCTTTACATGGCATTTTTGCATATGTGGAGGAAAGAGAGGCAAAGAAAAAGTGGAGAAGTGGGCTCTCATGCAAGATCCGGCCTCTACTACATAGTGGAGCATTGGGAGAGGCACATTTATGTAGGTGGTCAGGAATCAGGAGACTCACACCGGTTGTAACGCCGTAGTTAAAATGATAATGGCAAGTCAAATCACGGGGCCCCACCTGTCCAGCAGTAACTCGCTGTCAAATCACACATCCCTACATTTGTAGCAGCCTACTCCCTCATCTTCTTGGGTCTCCGTCGAACCGACTAGGCGGAACTGCACCGCCTACCGTGCAGGAAAAGCCCCGCCCTCGACTTTTAAATACTATATGTTTAGAAACTACATAGTAACTCATATTTAGTTAGTCAAATGGATGGCCTAGAACTACATGCACGCCCTATAAACCGAGACGCCTAAAAAAACAAGACGGAGAGGGTAGTTCAGTACGTATCTTTTTAGATCAATATAGTCGGGATTCACCCAGGAGCAAAACCAAGTGGTAGGCTGCTCCTATCGTGTTGGCGTAGCAACTCAAGCTGGGTTAGTCCGCACACAGAATGGCGACACACTTAACAGGACCCCTTTGGCCAACATGTGGCTCATCCACCGTCTTGTTCCACGTGCGATGCACCAAATTACAGTTCGGAACAGCGGTTGGAATTGGAGGCACCCTGGTCGTAGCACCGCAGTAGTAGAAAATGAGCGATGAGGGGTCAAATCACAAAGCCCCACCTTTCCCGCATTAAGCTGGACGGATGAAGCAACCATCATTTCACTCTAGGGCACATGAGAATAAATAAGAGAGAAAACAATGATGCGTGCGGCAGCTACCTAGGGCACCCTAGGGTAGGGGTCTCCACTACATATCCTTTTTTTAAAGCACCTCCACTATAAATCGGCTTCTCCCTCGTCCTCTTGAAGAAAATCGATGATGAGTGTGGCGGTAGGGTTTGTAGGAGTACTACGGTGTGCGAGGCCACGTCGTAGTAAACAGCAGAGGGATTGAGTTCGAGTCAACGCCTTAAATATGTGTGGATCGCTTGGTTTTACGGGAACGAGGCAGCGTTTTGGTGGGTTCGGGGACCAGTGGAGATATAGTACATACAAAAAAATGTGGACGTAGGTTTGACCGAAAGGCATGCATGGGCCCTGCATTTTGATATATTCGGGGCCACATGAAATTTGCTACTCTACTCAAAACTAGTAAGGTACACATGCATTGAACGCATGAGATTTCGAAACCAAATTATGAATAAATACACACTATAGCATGTAAAGCTTTGAGTCATATATGCATGATGTAGATGTTCGTTTAGTTCTTACTAGCAAATATGCCCGTGCATTGCAACGGGAGACCAAAAATTATGGCTAACAAAATAAGTACTCCCTCCGTTCGGAATTACTTGTCATAGAAATGGATGTATTTAGAAATTTTTTAGTTTTAGATACATCTATTTCTGTGGCAAGTAATTCGGAACAGAGGGAGTATGACATAATATCCTGATATATGAGTGTACTCTATTTTAACACAGTGGCTCACCATGTTGTCATTTTATGTCCTCATCCTAGCCGATGATGGTCGCGATGTGCACGTGATCACAATGCATTCGACGCGGTAAATCCCAAAGCTATGAGTTTGCCAGTGCATGCCACACTTGTCATTATGTTGCACAAGGGAACGTTTAAAACTTTAAAAATAAATCTCATACCACGAACTACTCTCAACACCAAGATATATAAAGACTTTCCAAAAACTAATCGAATTCTAGACATAAAATACTTTTGAATCAATGAACAATTTTCCAAATCGACAAACATTTTTTTTGAAATTTTTTATTTTCTCAAAAAACATCATGAACATAAGTTTTGATTACAAAAAAATTTAGACGTATGAACCGGTTTCAAACTCATTAACATTTTTTGACTCAACAACCATTTTTTGAATTGATGATATTTTTAGATTGGGGAACAAAATTTTAAAAATCAAATGTTTTATTTTTATTTTTGTGAACATTTTCTAAAATGCCATGGAATTGTTTTTCGGATTCCCGAATATGTTTTGAATACATGATCATTTTTTCAAAATCATGAACATGATTTTATTTCCCAACCAGTTTTCCAAATTGTGATTTTTGTACAACTTTGCGAACAGTTTTGCAAAACCACCAACATTTTTTGAATCTGCAAAATTTTTATGATTTTCTAAATTCGCATATATTTTATGATTTTTCAAACATTTTTTTTAAAACTCGCAGCTTTTAGAATATTAAAACCCGAATTAATTTAAAAAAGAAAGAAAACAGAAAAGACAAATAAGTAAAATGAGAAGAAATAGGGGAGTAAAGCCATGGGCCGGCCCATGAACGCATACATGGATGAGAAAAGAAAGATTAAATTTGTGCAAGCTAGGGATCGAACCCTGCCCTCCTCGGTGGAGGAACGATCGGCCAACCACCCTGCTGCTTGTTGTTCTGCCACTTCTACTCGTCGCGCCCCTATAAATCAGCGAATGAGGTGGCGATTTTTAGTCCAAAAACTTGAATCGTTTTCCACTTACGGGTGGCATTGGTGGGTAATTTTTACCACCTTGAAGGGTAATTTCAATGACGGACGACCAGAAGCGATAGCCGCTTTATTAGTAGGTAAAGATTGTTCATCTCATTCAAAATCAATTAGTTTTATAAAAATGTTAAGATTCAAGGGGTTCTGCATTGTAAAGCATAAAGTAAAAAACAAATAATGGCAATTAATTTAGAAAAAAATTCAATTATGATACGGAAGATTCTAGAACAAAGGAGAAGTGCTTGTGTTTTGAGGTTTTTGCATTATGCTTAAGTTCAACCATGGAGTCTTCTAAATTGTACATGTGGGAGATCTGGTGGAATGTTGATGATATCCAATGGCCAGTAGTACTCGGATTTGCCATCTCTGCACTGTCGGATTAGCTTCATCCAGCGACCATCTTTCAAAGTTATTCACACACTATATAGTTTTTGTGCCATAGTTGCATATCTTGGAAAAAAGCTACTAGTGGGTTGTACTAGCTATTTAGGAATAGAAGATGTATACATGGAAGTTGTAGGGAAAGAGATGACATGGAGTATCTCAATTCCTATGAGTAGGGGTTGGAAAAGAGATGTCATTTGGTTCACATCATAGGAACTTTTGTATTGAATCTAGAGATGACATGTATCTCAATTACTATGAGGAGGGATTAGAAAAGAGATGTAATTTGGTTCATATCATAGTAACTTTTCTATTGAATATACGCTAATGTTTATTTTCCTTTGAAATTATGGGAGTCTAGGATTCCATTCATATGAAACAAGTGGTGTAAAGGCATATTTATCCCAATGGTGTTTTGGTGATTGATGACAATGCTTTTGCGGACTAATCATGTGCGTTGAGTTTTTCAGAGATTCATCCTTTGGCACGAGATGATTACCTCCCCTCCGGTGTGTTATTCAAGACGGTGTAGCTCCTTCGTTTCTCTGTTGGTGGACTAGTTTCGTATGAGTCACCATGATATTAAGAGGGGATCCGCTTTGGTAAGGCTAGGGTGGAATCAACACATACACATCCTTATCTCACCCAATGTTCCTTTCCGCTTCATTGGAGCCACCTCTCCTCTCCGTGCCTGCCTAGACCTGTCCTAGCGGTAGTACCGCGGTCCTCAGCGGTAGTACCGCCGAAGCACGTCAAGCGGTAGTACCACTCCCCAAGTGGTAGTACCGCTTGTTGTCTTCGGCCGTAGTACCGCAGTGGTTCCGGGCTACTATCGCCTCGACTCGAGACCGCTGTTTTTTGTGTCGGATTTTACATTACTAGTAGCGGCAGTAGTGGCGGTAGTACCGCTCCAAGCGGTAGTACCGCCCGTACTTCCGCGGTAGTACTGCTCTGGGTCTAGGACCTTGCAACCCTCGTGAGCGTGGCAGTACCGCTGGGAGGGAACAGTAGTACCGCTTGTTCAGTGGTAGTACCGCCCTACCCAAGCGGTAGTACCGCTCTGTGTGTGGCTGCTTGGGTGGGTAACGGTTGGATTGTTTCCCCCACTATATAAAGGTGTCTTGTTCCCCAAAGTTGACTTATCTCTTCCCCCAAAAAGCTCCATTGTTGCTCCAAGCTCCATTTTCGCCCGATCTCTCTCCCTAGCCAATCAAACTTGTTGATTTGCTCGGGATTGTTTGAGAAGGCCCCGATCTACACTTCCACCAAGAGAAATTTGATTCCCCCCACTAATCCCTAGAGGATCTTGTTACTCTTGGGTGTTTGAGCACCCTAGACGGTTGAGGTCACCTCGGAGCCATAGTCCATTGTGGTGAAGCTTCGTGGTGTTGTTGGGAGCCTCCAATTAAGTTGTGGAGATTGCCCCAACCTTGTTTGTAAAGGTTCGGTCGCCGCCTTCAAAGGCACCAATAGTGGAATCACGGCATCTCGCATTGTGTGAGGGTGTGAGGAGAATACGGTGGCCCTAGTGGCTTCTTGGGGAGCATTGTGCCTCCACACTGCTCTAACGGAGACGTACTTCCCCTTAAAAGGAAGGAACTTCGGTAACACATCCTCGTCTCCATCGGCTCCACTCTTGGTTATTTCGTGCCTTTACTTTTGCAAGCTTACTTGTGTTGTATCCTTTGCTTGCTTATGTGCTAGTTGTTATTGCATCATATAGGTTGCTCACATAGTTGCATATCTAGACAACCTATTTTGTTGCAAAGTTTAATTTGGTAAAGAAAAGGTTAAAAATTGTTAGTTGCCTATTCACCCCCCCCTCTAGTCAACTATATCGATCCTTTCAATTGGTATCAGAGCCACGTCTCTTTATTAAGGACTTTGCCGTCCGAAGAGTATGGTTGACACCATAGACGGTGCGGTGGAGCACTCCGGTGTGAATCCTATCTCGTCTACGGCCTATGGGGGAACCTCGGTCTCTCGTGAGGAATTTAATGTGGCTTTAGACACATTGAAAAACTCCATGACGACTGAGGTTGAAAGCATGTTTACTAATTTCCTAGAAGGTCTTAAACTGTCTACCTCGCCGATGAAAGTGGGTGATCCCACTAACAAGGTGACGGATCCTACCTCCGACAAGGGGGAAGCTAACAGTGAAAAGGGTCCTTCTACTAGTGGTAGAAATGGCTCCGGCATCTATGCCCATGTGGAACCTCCAACTTATGGTGGACCGATTCCCTCTACTCATTTAAATCATGCCGGTCCTCCCCCTAAGATTGAGAAAAATGAGGATTTTGATTCTTGGGTGTATCGCTTCAAGCGTCATTTAAAGCATGTGAATACTAATCTTTGGAGAATCATTGAAGAAGGTTTCTACCCTCATGACCCAAGCAACTTAACCCCTAGAGAGGCCGTGGATAATCAATTCAATGAGAATGCTCTCTTCATCATCCAAGAATCAATTCTTCCCGAAGATCTCGCTCATCTTCGACCCTACGCCGTGGCCAAAGATGCGTGGCATTGCGTTGTGTCTCTCTATCGGGGAAGTGCGAGCATTCAATGCTCCAATTATGAAGTGGTGCAAGATGAAGCCGATGAGTTTGCTATGAAGGAAGATGAAGAACCTTGTGAGCTCTTTCGGAGAGTAACCAAACTTGCCGTCTCACTCCGAGATCATGGGAGCAAGGACATGGATGACAATTGGATCAAACGCAAGTTCCTCAAGGCCATGATGCCCTACAACAAGGCCATGTCCTCCATCATTTGCCAAAGACCGGACTTCCACTCCATGACCTCAAGTGAAGTGTTGGATGAGTTCGTTGCAATGAGCATCTTGGACAAGACCGCCGATAACGCGGTGCTCCGGTCTCAGCAGGCAAAGAAGCCCAACCTTGCCTTGAAGGCCAAGGTTATTGTGGAAGAAGAGGAAGAAGAGGAAGATGAGGAGAGCAATCCCGAAGATACAAAATATGATTATCACAAGCACATGGCTCTTGCTTCAAGGCAATTTCGGAGCAAGAAGAACTCAAGACCCAACTTCAACAAGAACAACTCAAGTGGCTTCAAGGGAAAGCAACGAGTTAGAACTTGTTATAATTGTGGCAATGTGAGCCATTTCGTTGCGGATTGTCCTTACGAGAAGTGGGAAGACAATGGTGGCAAGCTCATCCGGAAAGACAAAGCCAAGTCTTTCCCCAACAAAAACAACTTCACAAAGAAGACTCCTACTCAAGGGTTAGTGGTTCAAGAGGAATACCGTGAGGATGACGATGATGATGAAGATAATGAAGAAATGGCCATGGCATCCGTTGCCATTGCCACAACTCCTCGGATGTTTCTCTTTGATTCACCCAATGAGAACATCACCGCCAAGTGCCTCATGGCTAAAGCCACTGAGGGAGTCCTGGATTAGGGGGTGTCCGGATGGCTGGACTATGACCTTTGGCCAGACTCCCGGACTATGAAGATACAAGATTGAAGACTTCGTCCCATGTCCGGATAGGACTTTCCTTGGCGTAGAAGGCAAGCTTGGCGATTTGATATGAAGATCTCCTCCCATTGTAACCGACTCTATGTAACCCTAGCCCTCTCTGGTGTCTATATAAACCGGAGAGTTTTAGTCCGTAGGACGAACAACAATCATACCATAGGCTAGCTTCTAGGGTTTAGCCTCTCTGATCTCGTGGTAGATCAACTCTTGTACTACCCATATCATCAATATTAATCAAGCAGGAGTAGGGTTTTACCTCCATCGAGAGGGCTCGAAACTGGGTAAAAACATCGTGTCCCTCCTGTTACCATCCGCCTAGACGCACAGTTCGGGACCCCCTACCCGAGATCCGCCGGTTTTGACACCGACATGGTGCTTTCATTGAGAGTTCCTCTGTGTCGTCACCTTTAGGCCCGATGGCTTCTTCGATCATCAACCACGACGCGGTCCAGGGTGAGACTTTTCTCCCCGGACAGATCTTCGTATTCGTTGGCTTCGCACTGCGGGCCAATTCGCTTGGTCATCTGGAGCAGATCGAAAGCTACACCCCTGGCCATCAGGTCAGGTTTGGAAATTTAAACTACACGGCCGACATCCGCGGGGACTTGATGTTCGACGGATTCGAGCCACGGCCGAGCACGCCGCACTGTCACGATGGGCATGATTTAGCTCTGCCGCCGGACAACGCCCAGAGCGTCGCTCAGGTGCCCGCTCCGACCATTAGCTCGGAGCCGACTGCGCCAGTTGGGGCCAGACGGTTAGAAGACGCCCCAGGAGCCGCAATCTCTACGGCGATAGAGCCGAACACCAGCCTAGTCCTTTGCGAGGCCTATGACTCCAGGGTGCCGGACTCCGTTCCGAATTCCGAACCTTCCGCACCTCTTCCGATCGAACCCGATTGGGCTCCGATCATGGAGTTCACCGCCGCGGACGTCTTTCAACACTCGCCCTTTGGCGATATCCTGAATTCACTAAAGTCTCTCTCTTTGTCAGGAGAGCCCTGGCCGGACTATGGTTAGCATGGTTGGGATGCGGACGACGAAGAAATTCGAAACCCACCCACCACCCACTTCGTAGCCACTGTCGACGATTTAACCGACATGCTCGACTTCGACTCCGAAGACATCGACGGTATGGACGCCGATGAAGGAGACAACCAAGAACCAGCACCTATAGGGCACTGGAAAGCCACCTCGTCATATGACATATACATGGTGGACACCCCCAAACCAGGGGATGGCGATGAAAAAACAGAGGATGATCCCTCGAAGAAGCAACCCAAGCGCCGACGTCAGCGGCGCCGCTCTAAATCCCGCCAAAGCAAAGACGGCAAGTCTGGCACCGGAGACAACAACACCCCGGACAGTGCCGAAGACAACCCCCTCCAGCAGGATTCAGCGTAGGAGAACGAGGGAGCCAGCCCTCATGAGAGAGCTGCAGACAGGGAGGTCGAGGACGACAATTATATGCCTCCCTCCGAAGACGAGGCAAGCCTCGACGACAACGAATTCGTCGTGCCAGAGGATCCCGTCGAACAAGAGCGTTTCAAACGCAGGCTTATGGCCACGGCAAGCAGCCTCAAGAAAAAACAGCAGCAGCTTAGAGCTGACCAAGACTTGCTAGCCGACAGATGGACTGAAGTCCTGGCGGCCAAAGAGTATAAACTCGAACGCCCCTCCAAGAGCTACCCAAAGTGCAGGCTGCTACCCCAACTTGAGGAGGAAGCAACTAAACCTACATCACTAGTGTACGGTGCACTCGATCGGCCACCCCGTGGCCGCGACAGAGAGGCCTTCTGGCCCTCGACCCAAGCCGCACCCCGGCACCGCTCAAAAAATACCAGAGTGCAGGGAGACGCAACAGACCTACGAGACATATTGGAGAATAAGGCAAGGCAAACAAGATCGATCTACGGATCGCGTGGGCGCCCCACGTCACGTGACGATAACCATCACGCCGGATATGATAAATACGGCCAGGCCGAACACAAAAGACAAAGCTCATCCGAGCTGCATCGCGATATAGCCCAGTACAGGGGCGCCGCACACCCACTATGCTTCATAGACGAAGTAATGGATCATCAAATCCCCGAGGGTTTTCAACCCATAAACATCGAATCATACGATGGCACAACAAATCCCGCGGTATGGATCGAGGATTATCTCCTTCATATCCACATGGCCCGTGGTGATGATCTACACGCCATCAAATACCTCCCGCTCAAGCTTAAAGGACCAGCTCGGCATTGGCTTAACAGCCTGCCAGCAGAGTCAATTAGTTGCTGGGAGAACCTGGAATCCGTGTTCCTTGACAACTTCCAGGGCACTTATGTGCGACCACCAGACGCCGATGACCTAAGCCACATAATCAGGAAGCCAGAGGAATCGGCCAGACAATTCTGGACACGGTTCCTAACCAAGAAAAATCAAATAGTCGACTGTCCGGACGCCGAGGCCCTTGCAGCCTTCAGGCACAACATCCGAGACGAATGGCTTGCCTCGCACCTAGGACAGGAAAAGCCGAAATCTATGGCAGCCCTCACAACACTCATGACCCGCTTTTGCGCGGGAGAAGATAGCTGGCTAGCTCGTAGCAATAACATAACCAAGAGCCCTGGCAATTCGGATACCAAGGACAACAACGGCAGGTCACGTCGCAACAAGCACAAGCATCGCATTAACAGCGACAACACTGAGGATACGGCAGTTAATGCCAGATTCAGAGGCTCTAAACCCAGTCAGCAGAAGAAGCCATTCAAAAGAAACCCTCCGGGCCCATCCAGCTTAGACCAGATAATCGATCGCTCGTGCCAGATACACGGCACCCCCGAACAACCAGCCAACCACACCAACAGGGATTGTTGGGTGTTCAAGCAGGCAGGCAAGTTAAGTGCCGAAACCAGAGACAAGGTGCTGCATAGCGAGGACGAGGAGGGGCCCCGGCCGCCGAACAGCAGAGGACAGAATGTTTCCCCCCCGCAAGTGCGGATGGTGAACATGATATACGCAACCCATATCCCCAAAAGGGAGCGAAAGCGTGCTCTCAAGGACATCTATGCGTTGGAGCCGGTCACCCCAAAGTTCAACCCATGGTCCTCCTGCCCGATCACTTTTGATCGAAGGGACCACCCCACTAGCATCCGTCACGATGGATTCGCCGCATTGGTCCTATACCCAATCATTGACGGATTTCACCTCACTAGAGTCCTCATGGACGGCGGCAGCAGCCTGAACCTGCTTTATCAGGATACAGTGTGGAAAATGGGTATAGATCCCTCAAGGATTAAACCCACAAAGCCAACCTTTAAAGGAGTCATACCAGGTGTAGAAGCCAGCTGTACAGGCTCGGTTACACTCGAAGTGGTCTTTGGATCCCCGGATAATTTCCGAAGCGAAGAGTTAATCTTTGACATAGTCCCATTCCGCAGTGGCTATCATGCCCTGCTCAGACGAACCGCATTCGCAAAATTCAATGCGGTGCCGCACTATGCATATCTTAAGCTCAAGATGCCTGGCCCTCGTGGAGTCATTACGGTAAATGGAAACACTAAACGCTCCCTCCGAATAGAGGAGCACACAGCGGCCCTGGCGGTAGAAGTTCAAAGTAGCCTATCAAGACAATTCCCAAATCCCGGTGTTAAGCATCCGAACAACGTCAAGCGCGCCCAAAGTAACCTACAACAAAAGCGGCTGGCACGCTCCGAGCAAGCATAGTAGTGCGGCCCCAACCCCAGCCCTCGCCAGATGGCGATAGCGGTACCATGCGTACATAATTACGCTTTGGAAATACCATGGGCATAAGGGGAGGGGCACAACTACGGCACTCCTAGAATGCGGCTTAACCGCACTAGGGGCTCCCTATTCCGCCGTTTCCTTTTTTATTACTTTCAGGACCCAACTATTCGGAAGGCCTGTCCGGCAATACACTCGCCGAACACATGATGCAACAGCCAGGGAGAGCACAAGCCACGTCAAATGTCCAGGTGGTCTCTATAACGAGCTAAATACCTGTTTTACTTAAAAGTCACACAGCTTACCCCTGGAGGGGGATATGTCAAATAATCCCATCTCTTGCCTACCGCACTATTTGTATCATTCTGCTTTCATAGCAGCCCCTAATAAACAATATATAGCTCTTATCTATTATTGTATTCATCTATTTTTTTTACAAATAAGTTCAGTCATGACATTTTGCAACCGTACACTTTGGTACGGCCAATACACCAGGGGCTTCAGCACCCCATAACACGGTGTGAGAAGATCGAACACTCTCATGAGTGCGGCACCCCGAACTTATAGCACTATATGCATCGGCTCCGAATCATGTCTTGGGTCAATAGTTGGGTTTGCCCGGCTCCCATGTTTTGGTACCTTATGTTCCGCAATGTTGGCTAAGGTAGTGCTGGGAGAACTACTGCGATTGTGCCCCAGTTGAGCTGGGTTAACACCTCAGTAGAGAAAGCTAAAACTGACCGTCATGATAATGCGAGAGACCGGTCGCTGTTCGCGAGGTTTTTCGAGTCCCTAAAGACTTATGCCGCTTCGAGTGAGGAGCCGGATTTATCTGGCCTAGGCGTGGATAGCGCCCCGAACTCGGTCTTCCGAATACTAAGGGCTTCGCCGAAATTTAAAATTATAGAATTCTATGGCTAAGTGAGAGTGATAAAGCACTATAAGCCCGATGGCCTTGTTCGTTGTGTTGAGCGCCTCCCTAGATGGACCCAAGAATGGGAACAAGAGCGCTCAGGTTTATCCCGAACACCCCAGCACTCGTGGCATGGGGGCAGAAGGTAAACGGCCGCACAGAAGGTAATATTTTAAATTAACAAGCATTGCTTAGCGCATATGAACAAAGTTTTCAGCGTACAGGATAACAAATGCGAGTCTACTCAAAAATTACATCTTTGGAGCATTCGCCCGCTATAATGCGGGCACCCTTAAGGACACCCTCATAATACATCTCGGGCTTGCGATACTCCTTGCCTAGCGGTGGCGGGTCCGTCACAAGCTTCTCGGCGTCCATCTTCCCCCAATGCACTTTAGCACGGGCAAGGGCCTGACGGGCACCTTCAATACAGACGGAGCGCTTGATGACTTCAATCCAGGGACAAGCGTCCACCAGCCTCCGCACCAGACCGAAGTAGCTCCCAGGCATGGCTTCTCCTGGCCACAGCCGAACTATGAGGCCCTTCATGGCCTATTCGGCCACCTTGTGGAGCTCGACCAGCTGTTTCAGCTAGTCGCTGAGGGGCACCGGATGTCCAGCCTCAGCATATTGAGACCAGAACACCTTTTCCGTCGAGCTCCCCTCCTCCGCGTGGTAGAACGAGACAGCATCAGACACACTACGGGGCAGATTGGCGAACGCTCCTGGAGAGCTCCGGATTTGGGTAAGTAACAGATAATTCACTTTTATATGCTTGCTTTGCATAAAGAATGCCTTACCCACCGCTATCTTCTTTATCGCCTCGATCTCTTGGAGGGCCTTCTGGGCTTCGGCCTTAGCGGTTTTGGCACTCTCAAGAGCCAAGGCAAGCTCGGAATCTCGAGTCTTCGAGTCACGCTCCAAACTCTCGTGTTTCTCCACGAGAGCCTGGAGTTCTAGCCGCACCTCCGCCACCCGCGCCTCCTGTTTCTCTCGCTCGGTGCGCTCCAAGACCGCACTGTTTTTGGCCTTGGACACCGCTTCCTTCAGGGTCGCCACCTCGATCGTGGTCCCTGCAACATTCACGTTGGTCCTATTATTATTTGCAACTAGGTATTTCTATATACATTTACATACGGTATTACGTACCCTCCTTGTCCTCGAGCTGCTTCTTGGCACGGCCGAGCTCGTTCTCGGACCGCTCGAGGCTCTTCTTCAATGTATCGACCTCCGCAGTCAGTGCGGCAGAGGTCAGCAGTGCAGCCTGCATTCCCATATTGACACATTTATGTTAGACTCCTGCGTATATCTTTTTAGATCCTCAGCTCGACTTTTCTTTTCGAACGCCGAACTAAGCATCAGGGGCTACTGTCTATGCGGTAACATTTTTATATGTTTTACATACCTCGAAGCCTGTTAGCAGGCTGGTACAGGCTTCTGTCAGTCCGCTCTTGGCGGACTGAACCTTCTGAATCACCGCCCTCATAACAGTGTGGTGCTCCTCGTTGATGGAGGCACCATTAAGCACCTCCAGCAAATTGTCCGGCGTCTCCGGTTGGATTGAGGCTGCCGGCGTTGTATGCACGCCTTTCTTACGAAGGCGCCGCCTGCCAGACTCTGGAACCATTGTTGGTTCCGGAGCGGTGTCCGGCCCAGGGCCGGACTTAGATCCCTCTTGGGTTTTACCCCCTCTGGGCCTGGAGTCCGGGAGGCCGCCTTGTGGCGCCTCCAGGACCACCTCCTCCTGGTTTAGCCCCTTTTGGGACTCCACCTCAGCGTCGTCTGTAGGGAGAGGGGAGGAGGCCGTCGGAAGTGAAGCGCTATTCACATCCGACGAGTCCAGGGAGCCGCTCGATGAATCGCCAAGCTGAGCCCGGGGCGGACTGCATAATTGAATTCGGCGTCAGAAGGTACCATACATCAGAGGAGCGCCATAAGTTATTCTGGTATCCGGATACTTACGATTTTGCCAGGGGCTTGAACCTGGATGGCCATTCCTCCCCGCCGTATTCAGCATCAGAGGCGTAGTCCGGCAGAAGGGTCCTCCCCTTCTTGGACCCTCCGGCCCCCCCAGTTGGGGCGGCCTTCCTTTTCTTTCCTACCGTCGCTGGAGGGGGAGTGGCTTCTTCTTCTTCTTCTTCTTCTTCTTCTTCTTCCTCCTCGTCCTCAGAGGCGGAGGGTGCTTCGGGGTTGTTAGGCGATGAATCCGACACCACCAGGCGCCGGGAACTCTTTTGGGTCCCCGTGGCCTTCTTCTTGGCCTTCTTCTCTGGCACCACGTGAGGTGCCGGAACCAGCAGCTTCGTCAAGCGCGCGTCTGCTGGGCCTTCGGGCAAAGGGGGCGGGCAGTCAAACTGCCTGGATGTTCTCTTCCAGTCCTGTCAAAGGAGTAGGAGTTTAGATCCTGCATGGAATCAAACCATGAAAATCAAGTGTCCTGAGAAAAACTAAAGGCAAGCTTACTTCGGTGGCTTGGCGCTTGGCACAGAATCCGCGATCCTCGGTGATGGGTGGGGAGACCTCGGAGCTCTTGAATAGCACCTTCCAAGCATCCTCGTGCTTTGTGTCGAAAAGCCGGGATAGAGTCTGGTGCTGGGCCGGGTCGAACTCCCACAAGGTGAAGGCCCGTCGTTGAAACGGGATAATCCGGCGGAAGAGCATGACCTGGACTATGTTGACAAGCTTAACCTTCTTGTTCACCAGGTCTCGGACGCAGGTTTGGAGTCCGGTCACCTCTTCTGGACTACCCCACAACAGGCCCGTCTCCTTCCAAGATGTGAGCCGAATGGGGATGCCAGATCGAAATTCGGGGGCCGCTGCCCATTCAGGGTCACGCGGCTCGGTGATATAGAACCACCCCGATTGCCATCCTTTGATGGTCTCTACGAAGGCACCCTCGAGCCATGTGACGTTGGCTATCTTGCCCACCATGGCGCCTCCGCACTCCGCTTGACGTCCGCCCACGACCTTCGGCTTGACACTAAAGATCTTCAGCCATAGGCCAAAGTGAGGCTGGATGCGGAGGAAGGCCTCACATACGACGATGAACACCGAAATTGAGGATGAAGTTCGGGGCCAGATCGTGGAAGTCCAGGCCGTAGTAGAACATGAGCCCCGGGACGAACGAGTGAAGAGGAAAGCCCAGTCCATGAAGGAAATGGGGGAGAAACATGACCCTCTCATGGGGCCTAGGGGTGGGGATGAGTAGCCCCTCCTCGGGAAGCCGGTGCGTGATGTGATCAGAAAAGTATTCGGCCTTCCTCAACTTTTTGATTTGCCCCTCCGTGACAGAGGAGGCCATCCATCTGCCTCCCGCTCCAGACATGATTGGAGAAGGGTCGAGGTAGGAAGTGCGGAGTTGGGCGCTGGAGTTCGAGTGCGCGAGGATGGACAAGCAAGGGAGGAAGAAGGCCTGAATGGAAAGGGTGGATCCTTATCCCCTTATATGGGCGGCCGAGACTATGAGCCCCCACCAACCCAATAAAACTCGCTTATCTCCCAAGCGCCACAGTTAATGGCACAATTGGGTTACCCACGCCCGTATTGATGAGAATCCCGGAATAAGGGGACACGATCTCTGCTTTGACAAGACGTGCCAAGGGAACCGCCTCGCTAAACACGTTGAGGTAGAACAGTAAAACGATTCGAATAAAGGCCTGGCCGTGGCATGATGTCACGCTATGGAATACGTCAGCAGATTAGATTTGTGCAGATATTATTCTCTCTACGGTGGCATGTGGAACTTATTTTGCAGAGCCGAACACTATCCTTGTGTTCAACATCTTCTATGGAGTATTTGGAGGAGGAACCCGCCTTGAAATGCCGAAGACAATTTGCGCACCGGACTCGTCGTCATTGAAAGCCTGGTTCAGGGGATACTGAGGGGTTTTTGGATTAGGGGGTGTCCGGATGGCCGGACTATGACCTTTGGCCGGACTCCCGGACTATGAAGATACAAGATTGAAGACTTCGTCCCGTGTCCGGATAGGACTTTCCTTGGCGTGGAAGGCAAGCTTGGCGATTTGATATGAAGATCTCCTCCCATTGTAACTGACTCTATGTAACCCTAGCCCTCTCCAGTGTCTATATAAACCGGAGAGTTTTAGTCCGTAGGACGAACAACAATCATACCATAGGCTAGCTTCTAGGGTTTAGCCTCTCTGATCTCGTGGTAGATCAACTCTTGTACTAGCCATATCATCAATATTAATCAAGCAGGAGTAGGGTTTTACCTCCATCGTGAGGGCCCGAACCTGGGTAAAAACATTGTGTCCCTTGTCTCCTGTTACCATCCGCCTAGACGCACAGTTCGAGACCCCCTACCTGAGATCCGCCGGTTTTGACACCAACAACCACCAACAAGGTAACCCCAACATCAAAACCACCATCATTCCTAATCCCTCTTTGTCGGATAGCATTGATGATTGTGAGGGGTCTAATAAGGAAGTAAATGAATTTGAGTCCTTTATGAGTAAGCTCAAGGGCAAATCCAAGAAGCACTTTGTTGCTCTCTTGGAACAACTTGGTGAAGCCAATGACATGATCGAGGCTCATGAAGAAACCATCTTTAAGATGGAAGGTCATAGTCGTGACTATGTCGATGAGATATCGGATCTCTCTAATGCTCTTGAGGAAGAGTGTGGGAATCGTTTGGCTCTTGAGGAGTCACAAAACGATGACCATGCCAAATTAAAGAAAGATCTTAGATCATGCTCTTGTTGTGTCTCGTGTGCTAACTTCCGAGAAGGCTAAACTTGGGGTTGATCTTGCTAGACTCAAGGAGGAGTTTGATGTACTTGACAAGGCCCACAAGGTCTTGAAGGGTGCTCATGAAAACCTCAAGGAGTCTCATGCTCAACTCCAAGTTAAGATAACCAAGGAAAAGGCCACATCTCCTCACATGGTCTTAATTGATAATGCAAATGCTACTAACCCGTGTTGTGAGCATGTGCATCTTGTGGAGGAGAATGCCAAGTTGAAGGAACAACTCAAGAAAGGCCTTGTGTCATGCATACAAGGTGAGAAGAACCTAAATGACCTTTTGAGCAATCAAAAGGAAGTTGTGGCCAAGGAGGGAGTTGGGTTCACACCCAAGTCCAAGAACAAGAATAAGAACGAGAAGAAGAATGACAAGACCAAACGACCTCCCCCTCTTAAGCAAACTTTTGTGAAGGAGGGAGAGGGTGCTCCTAAGGAGAAGAAGAACAATGCGAAGAGTGGTGATTCCAAAAAGGGCAAAGCCATCTCTCCCAACAAAGCCGACGACTTTAACCCTTCTTATGTGTTGTGTCATGCTAGTGATGGGCATGTTTATGCTAAATTTGTTGGTTCTTCTTATGAATACATTGAATGGTCTATTTGGGTTCCTAAGACCCTTGTCACTAACATCAAAGGACCCATTACTAAATGGGTACCTAAAACCAAGCATTGATCTCTTGTAGGTGTTTGCTTCCGGTGGGGGATCATGGTTGCTCGATAGTGGAGCAGAAAATCATATGACCGGGAGCAAGGACTTGGTGGTGGACGTGCAAAAGATCCCATCTATGCCCACCAATGTCGAGTGGGGTGATGCCTCACATTCTAAGGTATTGGGTCTTGGCAAGGTTGTCATTTCTCATGATCTAACGATCAAGAAAGTCATGCTTGTTGAGTCCCTTGCGTACAATTTACTTTCCGTTCGTCAGCTTGCACTCATGGGCTTTGCCACCTTCTTTGATGTTGATACCGTGGCCCTCTTGTGGACCAAGACTCTTAAAGTAGCCTTTGTTGGGCATGTCGAGAATGGTCTCTATGTGATTAACTTTTCAGAGTGACCCACTAAGACCGCGACATGCCTAATGGCTAAAGTTGATGTGGGATGGCTTTGGCATCGCCGTTTAGCCCACGTCAATATGAGATCTTTGCAAAGTCTTCTCAAGGGGGACCATGTCCGTGGACTAACAAATGTTAGTTTTGCCAAAGATCATGCTTGCAGTGCTTGTATCGAAGGAAAGCTTCATGAGACGGCTCACCCTCCCACGACTATCATCTATTCGAAGAGACCCTTGGAGCTCCTTCACATGGACCTCTTTGGGCCTCCATCCTTTGATAGTATTGGGGGAAGAAAGTATTGCTTGGTGATTGTGGATGATTATTCAAGGTACACGTGGGTATATTTCTTCAAGAGGAAGAGTGAAACTCAACAAACCGTCATCGACTTTGCAAATGAAGCTCAACGGCAACATGATGCAAAGATCTTGACAATAAGAAGTGACAATGGCACCGAGTTCAAGAACTACACCTTGGATGAGTTCCTTAGTGATGAGGGGATCAAGCATCAATATTCCACTCCATACACCCCTCAACAAAATGGTGTTGTGAAGAGGAAGAATCGGATGTTGATGGATGCGACAAGGACCATGATGGCGGAGTTGAAGTCTCCATACAACTTTTGGGCCGAAGCCATCAACACCACGTGTCATGCATCAAATCGGCTCTATCTCCGCAAAGGCTTGAACAAGACTCCTTATGAAATTCTCACCGGTAATAAGCCCAATCTCAAGTACTTCTGGATGTTCGGGTGTAAGTGTTTCATTCTCAAGAAAGGTGTTCGTTTATCTAAATTTGAGGCTAGAGCTTATGAGGGAATATTTGTTGGTTATGCTACAAACTCTCATGCTTACCGTGTCCTCAACAAGTCCACCGGACTCATTGAGGAGACGTGTAACGTGGAGTTTGACGAAAATAACGGCTCCCAAGTGGAGCAAGGTGGTACTTGTGATGTAGGTGATGAAATTCCTCCCCAAGCCATAAGAAGAATGGGTATTGGTCATATTCTACCCATTGAGGAACCCCTTGTGGCCGAAGGAGAAGGACAATGCTCCACTCAAGTGGAGCCATCACCTCCCCAAGACCCACACGCTTCCGAAGAACAAAGTGAAGGCCCTCAACCTCATGAACAAGACCAAGGGCAAGATCAACCTCAAGATGGTGGTGAACCACCAAATGATGCCCAAGGTCAAGTTCTCCCCCTCGAGCAAGTTCACAATCAAGAGCAAGCTCAAGATCTTGAACAAGCTCAAGACAACGCTCAAGATGATCAAGTTGATCCTCCTCCTTCCACATCCGAGGAGGAATTAGAGCGTCGTGCCATGAAAATTGTTTCCAAGCTCACCACCAAAGGCCATCTCATGGAGAATGTGGTTGGAAGCCTAAGAAAGGGGGTAAGCCTAGTGTTGAAGCGAGCTGAGCCAATGTGCCATGTTTTGCACAACTACTTACAAGTGGGGTAGCACCAACAATGTTTACAAGTACTTATGTATACGTCGGCGCACAGTTCTCGAACGAGTACTCTATTTCATCAAAACACACACTGCTCGTATGATAAACCGTGACAACTTATGTCTTAACATGCCATATTCATGGAAAAACTAGTGAGGACACATCTGTTTCGGCAACAATTATGATGGTTCTCACATGATTCATGGGCACACAAAAGTAGCAGCAGTTCCCATAGATGGATTCAAATAGAGTACTAGCCCAGAGGGCTCGATAACAGGCAAGGTTCGGATAATTAGACACAATCCAAACTACTATTAAACACTAGCTGGGGCAACTATTTCATGCCTTGATTCAATTTGGGCTGGACACAAGACGGACCTTGCCATGAACATCAATCCTGTGAACCTTCATGAAGACAACCTTGTGGCCTTGCCACTCATAAACTTGTTTGTGGAGGCATGCCACGTCATCTTCCTGCGTAAGCTTGACAAGAACAGTATGCCTCACAAACGAAGGAGTAGCTTTGAACTTCTTGTGCTTCAGTACACCCTAGACAACACGCCTGACAACAATGAGGTTGGAATGCAACTCTTCATTGGTATAAGCGCAAATGGCTTCCAGGATCCAACAACCTAAGAACTCTGTTTTCCCAGTGCGTATATTCAGGTCATCCGCCTCATAGCGAGTGACATGTACAACCACACAATCCTTGTCTACATCAGGGCTCTAATTGAAACGGAAACAAATTATGAATTACTTCCCACTATAAGAAACACAAGTTATTCATACCACTATGTATAGCATGGCATCGAAGCTAATAAAATTTTGCATTATTCATCACCACATACTTAGATGAAAAACCACAATCGAGATCGGCAAAGAAGAAAATCACCTTGGGCAGCTCAGTGGGGGGACACATCCTCGAAGGGGGAAAACTGCTCCTGCAGTGCCACAGGGGTTGTAACCTCAAACGGGGCATTGACCATCGAAGTAATGGTCGTGAGCGTATCTAGGGTCGTCTCGGTGGCTGCCTCCATTTTCTTGGAGATCTCTACCTCGTGGGGATCAGCCTCCCGCGTCTGCTCCAATATCGGCAGATCTTTGCATGGTTCTCCTTGGTCCATCATGAAACTGACGAATACTAGGAGACCACTGAAAGTAAAACAATTGCAATGACAATGAAACAAAAAAGAGAGTGAGGATCGGTTACTGCTTTGCAAAAGTTCTTTTTTTTCTCTGAACGAAAATATACCAACATCACGGATCCGCTTAACTACCCTTCATTGGGAGAGAACAACAGTGGGAGATGCGAGTGTTGCCTTTCTTGAAGACGGTGAGGGAGAAGGGGGTTGAGCGAAGAGTGAAATGATGGTTGCTTCATCCGTCAAACTTAGACTGTGGGGAGGTGGGGTTTTGTGATACGACGGCTTGTTACTGCCGCGCTACACCTGGGGTGACTCTCCGCCTGCATACTACCTTCTAATTTGGTGGATGGCATTTGGGCCCACGTGCTACATGGCCCGCGTGTCGGTGAACAAAAGTATAACGGCATTCAGTAGAGGGAGGCATTTCAATGACCTAGGAGGAGCCAGAAGCGGTATTGTATCGACTGTACTAGTAGTAATTGTTTTTCTGCGTAGCTATAGTGTGTCTCCACTATGCTAGTAGTAATTGTTTCTCTAGGCCCAAGACAAAATAGCCCATCCACCCTAGTAAATAATAAAATCAATTCAAAAGCCCATATATTTACTGAATGAGAGGCGCTACCCACACCCAGCACAGCGCCCCCCCCCCAAAAAAAAACCTAGGTGCTCTTCTTCCTCCTCACTCCCACCCACCTCATGTCAAGCTCGCTCCACTCGTACCCCCAAATTCCTCACCTCGCTCCTATAGAAAACCCCATCTCCCCTTCTTCCTGACTACTACAGAAAAAACCCAGCTCCCTTTCTTCTTCACTCGCACTACAACTAGGCTCGTCATTCGTTACTCTGCTCAAATCTGTGAGCGCGACGCGACGCCCTCAAGGAAAATGGAGTCGGCTGACCCCAGTGCCAAGAAGATGAGGCTCACGCCAACAGCGACGCCTGTTATAGATCCCGCACCCAGCAGCGCGGGGAGAAGCGGCGACCCCACCCCCATCAGATCCCAGGAACCCGTAGAACCTCGGGTGGACCGCATCAGCGATCTCTCGGACGCCGTCCTTGGGGAGATCATCTCGCTTCTCCCCACCAAGGATTGCTGTCGCACCCAAGTCCTCTCAATTCGGTGGCGCCCTCTATGGCACGCCGTGACCCTTAATCTCGACTGTCGTCAGCTATCTCTCTTCAATGATTTTAAAATCCCCAGAGCCATCATCTCCTCCCACCAAGGCTCCGTTCAAAGCCTCTGCATCTCGTCATGCTACTTGAGCAAGCATACCATGCCCTGCATGGTGGACGCCTGGCTGAAATCCCCTGAATTCATAGAACTACAACTGCTTGAGTTCTACTATTCCCCTAGAAATCACATACCACATACCGAACGCCATGTACTTGTGCCCTCAGCACTGATGTCCATCTCGCGGTTTTCCTCCTCTCTCCACACCGCCACCTTTGTGTTGTGCTACCTACCAGACAATCTGATACTAAACCTTTGACTCCTATTTCTCAAGAAACTTTCACTTGTGCGGGTTCGTATATAGGAGGCCTCAATGCACAGCATCATCCACTCTAGTTGCCCTACCCTGGAGTGCTTGGTGCTTGTTTTCATAGTTAGAATCGGTTGTCTCCAAATAAAGTCGCCTAACATTGTAAGAATTGGAATTTCTTTTGACGGAAGGCAGCTCATCATCCAAGATGCCCCTTCACTTCAAAGGTTGATCCTTGATTCTAGTTATTCACCGTTGCAAATAATTGTCCTCTCTGCACCTAAACTGGAGACCTTGGGTGTAATACATGATCTTTGTGCTCATTTCAATATGGTGTTTGGCTCCACAGTTCTTCAGGTACTTTATATTATCATCTACACTTGTAACCATAAGTTGCATTTTCAATTTCTGCGCATGAGTTATATATCATCTTGGAGTACACATTTTGTACAAATAATATGTTTTATGCTCAATGAAGAGTTTCTCCATGGATGGCCTATCAATGGTGCTGGATTCTGTCAACATCTTATATATCCAAATGAATAGTTTTGATCTGGACAGGATTATTGGCTTGCTGCAATGCTTTCCAGATCTGGAGAAGTTGTATATAAAGGTGATAATTTCACGCACATTGGAACCCCGCATATAGTGTACTAGAATTAACCGTTCAGTTGTTGCTCTTTCGACACTCCCTTTTTAGACCTTAACTATTTTCAATCTTCATGTCTATTTAGGCAACAAGATGTGGTAAGAAAGTTATAACCAATCGGTGGATTCGTAAGCATCGGGATTTTCTCACTTCTCATGAGATTCGATTGAAGACAATAACGCTAGAACGATATGTAGCCAACCGTGCAAACACTAGATTTGTCACATTCTTCCTGCTGAATGCGAGGTTACTATTTTCCATCAGGCTTAAGTTTATCACAGCATGGTTTTGACGGATGGGTATGTTGAAGAGCAAAAAAAGGAGTTTCAGGTGGGCAAAAGAGCTTCTGAACGTGTCGGGCTTCTATTTACAACATATTGTGGTCATAATCCAGTAAATTTTACGACCCAGGATGTTCATTCTATTGACTTGGCCGATCCAATTGACTGTGACTACCAAAAATGGTGCTGGAGTTAGATGTTGTTGCCCTTTTCAACCTGGGTTTTTTTGTAAACCCGATGAACAATTAACCCTCATACTTTTGTACAGTTTATAAGCTGGAGTTAGATGTTCTTTCCCTTTTCAACTCATCTGTGACTGTCATATTTTCTTTGAAACAAGGCAAATGGCTTGCCATTCATTTAATTTAGAGTGAAATATTGTAACAAATCCCAACCAAGGGAAATAACATCACTCTCGCCGGCTACTTGAGCTCACTGTGCATTATAGAAGCCAAGTGATTAGCCCCCACCAGCATCCACAAACTTATTTCAAACTAGCACATCAAATGGGCTGTAAATTTTCATAGGAAAGGCTGCATGACCGTGACAGATTTGGATTCTGATATTTGGGACCCGCGAGGAAATAGACTATCCAAGGTGGTGTCGACTTACTAGCCACTCAACAAATGATTCTGCCTACTAGCCGTTGGATTGACATCCAACATCTGTCGTGTATCTTCTATCTCTTGTCTTCTTCTTCCTCCAGCCGCCCAAACCAAACCACCCCGTCGGCTCCGCCTGCTCCCGCCTCCCATGGCTGGCTGCACCTCCGCCGCCCTACCGTACGAACCCTCCAACGTTGGCCAGTCCCTCCCTCTATTCCCCCACACGTCCTGTTATTCTCCGGCGACGTCAGCCCCAACACGCACCCGCACCCGAACCAGTCAACCCTCATACTCCCCTCCGCCTGCGACTGGACCAGCGCATCTTCCATGGCTCCTGTTTGTTTCGTCCAAGGCCTCACCGTCGTCCTCCGCCTTGCGACCTTGGTTCGCTCGCCGTGCGCGGTGCGCCGCCCTCTTGCATTGTCAATGTCGTCAACAACCGAGAGGAACAAGGAGATGACTGTACGTGGAGAGGATGAAAGTAGGGACCCACCAGCGTCATGGCCGTACACAAGCAAGTGCCTCTATATTACAAGCCCAAAAATATGGTTCCTCCTCATTGTTGGACATCTGGGGCTCACGCCATTGTCAACGTAGTCAATAAACGAGAGAATTACACTACGAGCGACTGACAACAGGGACCCAGCAGGTCATGCTTTTTTTTGACGAACAAGCAGTTGTTATTTATACTAGTTTTAGCGACGGATCAGGGTAACAACGGGGCTGTGCGGGGGCTGTGGCCCGTCTAGCCAGCGATTTATTTATGTTTACCATATCATGAGCCGAGTTGTGTTTTTTTTTTGCTGAAAATGGCTAGCCGAGTTCTATTTTTTAAAAGAAATACCCAAACGAGGCCTACTTGCTTTATCAGCCCTGATGGGCTGCAAATCTTTCAAGATGAGGAGAGTTTCATTCGGTTTGCCCGAAAATGGGCTGTACATTTTTAAAACACATCAAACCGGGAATTAGTTTCATCTTTTTTCATTACAAGATTTTAAATTCCATTGATTTTTATGTGTGGACAATTATTTGGATTTTATATTTCTCTAAACTATTTTTCAAAATAGTTTGAATGTGAATCGATGTTTCGGGATTAAAAACAGTTGACTGCATCGAAATATGCAAAATTTCGTGTACTTTTTAACCGTGACCACAATATGGGGTGTAATGCTAACAAAAAGAAGATGGGCTCCAAAAAAATTCTTAAGAATTAGCAAATGGGTTGTACATTATTAGAAATAATGGCAGATGGTATGTATGTTGTTTTCCATAGATTTGAGGCTGACTTGTGCGCCTACTACAAGTTGACGCGTATGATTTCCTAAAAAAAGGTTGACGTACATGCAACGCCCTATCAACTTAGTCAACACACAAGAGCAGTGACTGTTGGATGTCCATCCAACGGCTGTCGTGCTTTGTTCAATCTCTGCTCTTCCTGCTCCAGCCGCTCAAACAAGCACCGGTGGGACTACCTGCTCCCTCCTCCCGCGGCCGGCTATGCTGCCGCACAGGCCTCACTGCCCCATCGTACTCCCATCTTTGGCCTAGCCATCCCTGTACTCACCCACACCTGCTGTTATTCTTCAGGGATGGCAGATGAACCAGTAAACCCTCATACTCCTCCGCGTGGGAAACAACTACCGAGTCTTCCCTGGCTCCGTGTCGTTCCCTTCCTAGGCCTCGCTATAGTCCACCGCCCTGGTGCTCTCTGCGTGGCCTGGTCAACGTGGTCAATGAATGACATCCATCAGAAGTGGACTATACGTGGAGAGGATGACAGCTGGGTCCACGGGCGCACGCAAGGAAATGCCTCCTTATTACGCGCAAAATAATGATTCCTCCACCTGACAGCTAGGACCCATGGGAAGGGCCTCTGTATTTCGCGAAATAAACGTTCCCCCCGCTGACTGGTCGGACCCACCAGCTATATCTTCGCACGCAAGGAAGTGCATCCTTATTACGCACAAAAAAAATGAATACCCCCTGCTAGCTGGGACCCACCATAGTGGGTGGCTGACTTGTAGGCCTACTAAGTTGACGAGGGCGGAAGGCTTTGTCAACTTAGTCAATACTCCAGTGACCGTACGATGTCCATCCAACGGCCATAGTGCTTCTTAAATCTTTGGTCTTCTTGCTCCAGCTGCCCAAAGCAGCGCCGGTCGTGCCGCCTACCCCTGCCTCCCGTGGCCAGCTGTGCTGCCATGGAGGCATCACCGCCCCCATACTACTCCCACCGCTAGCCAGGCCATCCCTCCACTCACCCACACCCCCTGTTATTCTATGGCGACGGCAGCCTCACACTGCAGTCTAACTAGTGAACCCTCGTACTCCTCTTTGCGTGGGCATCCACTATCGCGTCTTCCCCGACTCCGCGCCGTCCCCTTCCAAGCCATCGCCGTCATCCACCACTGTGGTGCTCTCGGTGCGGCGTCGTCAATGTGGTCAATGACCGACTTCCATCGGAAGAGTACTGTACATGGAGAGGCTGACAGCTGGGTCCACAGTAGCCGCAAGGAAGTGCCTCCTTATTACGCAGAAAATAATTATTCCTCCACCTGACAGCAGAGACCCACCGGACGGGCCACCGTATTTCACGAAAAAAATGTTTCCCTCCTGACTGCTGGGACCCACCGGACGGGCCATCGTATTTCACGAAAAAACGTTCCCTTCTCTGTCAGCTCCGACCCACCGGAAGTGCCTCCTTATTACGCATAAAAAATGAATACTCCCCCTCCTAGCTGGGACCCACCTTGGAGGGAGGCTGACTTGTGGGCCTACAAAGTTGACGGGGACGGAGGGCTTTGTCAACTTAGTCAATATGAACGATTCTAGCTCCAGTAACTATACGATGTCCATCCAACGGCCGTGGTGCTTCTTCAACCTCTGGTCTTCTTGCTCCAGCCGCCCAAATCAGCGCCGGTCATGTCGCATGCTCCTGCCTCCCATGGACGGCTGTGCTGTCATGGAGGCCTCACCGCCCCCTACTTTTCCCACCGCTGGCCAGGCCCTGCGGTGACGGCAGCCTCACACCGTAGCCGAACCAGTGAACCCTTGTACTCCTCCCCACGCGGGCTTCCACAGCCGCGTCTTCCTCGGCTCCGCGTCGTCCCCTTCCTAGGCCTTGCCGTCATCCACCGCTCTGGTGCTCTCGGCGCGGCGTGGTCAACGTGTTCTAGGAATGACTTCCATCGGAAGAGTACTGTACGTGGAGAGGCTGACAGCTAGGTCCATGGGGGCCGCAAGGAAGTGCCTCCTTGTTACGCGCAAAATAATTATTCCTCCACCTGACAACAGGGACCCACTAGATGGGCCACCGTATTTCATGAAAAAAACGTTTCCCCCCTGACTGCTGGGACCCACTAGTTACATCTTCGCACGCAAGGAAGTGCATCCGGGCAAAAAAACGATTCACCCCCCTGACTACTGGGACCCACCATCTACATCTTCGCACGCAAGGAAGTGCCTGACAGTCAGGACCCACCTAGTCGAAGCGTATGTAGCATTGTCATTCTGGTCGCGAACGTGTACGTACATACTGGTCGATGTAGAGGCGTGCACGTGTCATAGTAGAGGTGCGCACGTAGCATGTACACGTACGTATAGCGGCCAGTGTGCAAGAAAGAAAATACGGCCATGTACGTACATACGAGCGAGGTCTCGAACGCCTACTTGCAAATACGTACGGCTAGGGCTCGTGTACATGGCTGGGTCGGAACGGAGAAACAGCGTCGTCATCGTGTTCATGGGCAGGCAACGGAATGCGTCGTGTTCATCGGGAGGCAACGGAATGCGTTGTGTTCATCAGGAGGCAACGGAATGCATGGGAGCCAACCAGCATGGATGGAACATCCGATGGTAACGAGGCCTGGCGTACCACAGAACAGAGGAAATGGCCTTGTGTTCGACCGGCCACATTCGAAACGGGATCCTGTTCATCGGGAGGGGTCTGGCGTACCACAAAACGGAGGAGTTGGACCTCCTACAGTCGAAATGGGGTCCTATTGATCGGGAGGGGTGTGGCGTACCGCAAAACAGAAGAAATGGACTTGTGTTGGAGTGCTACGGTCGAAACGGGGGTCCTGTTCATCAGGAGGGGTGTGGCGTACCACAAAACGGACGAAACGGACTTGTGTTGGAGCACTACGGTCGAAATGGGGGTCCTGTTCACCGGGAGGGGTGTGGCGTACCGCAAAACAGGACTCCACGGGATACTGTTCATCTCCACCGTCGACCTCCTCCAGCCTCCACGGGCTACCGTTCATCCACCATCGACCTCCTCCAGCCTCCACCTACGACTATTCATCCACGGGCTACTGTTCATCCAGCCTCCACCACGCGCTACACCACTGGCTACTGTTCAACCACCCATCTCCACGGCCTCCTGTTCAAC
The DNA here is from genome assembly GCF_002162155.2 of Triticum dicoccoides. Classification (NCBI taxonomy): domain Eukaryota; kingdom Viridiplantae; phylum Streptophyta; class Magnoliopsida; order Poales; family Poaceae; genus Triticum; species Triticum dicoccoides. The sequence goes on from NC_041391.1 coordinate 126,435,004, forward strand.
CACCCCTCCACGGGCTACTGTTCATCCACCCCTCCATCATCTATTGTTCATCCAGTCCTCCATGGGGTCGTCATGTTCATCCAGCCCTTGATGGGGTCCTGTTCATCCAACCCCAAACCGGCTCGATCGGGGTCCTGTTCATCCAGAGGCAACACCATGGGGTCCTGTTCATCCACCCCCACCGGGAACTGCTCATCCAAACCCCCCCTGCAACACTCACTGTTCATCCAGAGGCAGCATTCATCGGCTTCAGTTAGCAGCAGTAGTGAAGGAATCGCTCAATCGGGTTCAGTTAAGAGCCATCGATCGATCGCTCGGGTTCAGTAACGCGTAGCCTGCAGTGCAATCGCTCGGGTTCAGTAGGCGAACGCCTCGCTCGGGTTCAGTTAGACCCTCCGTGCATGAGAGAAATGCACAAACCTCCATGTCGCTCGGCCCCGACCACCCACCGTAACCAGGAACACCTCGATATTTTCCTCGCCCTTGCTTCTACCAAGGTTTTTTCCATCATGGACGGCCCAAAGAATGTCATGCAGTTGCGTCTCCGGCCAGCCTAGGACGAAAAGCCCATTTTCTGTCATGATTTTTTGTCATATAAGTAGGATCCCACCACATCTATGATGATACCGGGTTTTGTCACAATTATCGTCATAGAAGTGTCATAAGTATGACAGGAAAAAAAATCATTCGGCCCAAAATGTCACAGCTGTGTCTTTTTTTGTAGTGATGATAGACTCCTATCCTACCATCGAAAGTTGATAGGGCAGAAAATTGAATGATGCGTCGTCGGCACGAAGGCCGTGTGATCCGTCGAGTTATCATGAATCATCGGATCAGCGAGCAGAGCCCGCATCAGCCTTTTATCTAATAAATGTGCCCCTCCTAGAAGTCGGGGTTTGTTGCACGTATTAGCTCTAGAATTACTATGGTTATCCGAGTAGCACGTACCATCAAACAAACTATAACTGATTTAATGAGACATTCGCAGTTTCACAGTTCAAATTGGTTCATACTTGCTCATGCATGGCTTAATCTTTGAGACAAGCATATGACTACTGGCAGAATAGTTCGGGACAGGAACTCCAATGATGCCCTGCCGCATGTCTGCGCCTTTCCTCCTTAGTAGTGGGTCCTTTGAGAGGATCGTTGAATGGTTGGCCTTAAAAGGATCTCCGGTAACAACCATCTTGTAGGTAGGGCTCTTGATGAACCTGTGTTAAAAGGAAGAAGATGTAGGCAATCCAATTATGGTCAAGCCGTGTAATGGACCTATTCTGCAGTGTGCCTCCAGCGTCGCCCAAGGTACTTTTAGTGCATAGTTATGTACACATGATAACCCACAAGTATACGGGATAGCTGTAGCCTCTTTCGATAAGTAAGAGTGTCGAACCCAACAAGGATCTAAAGGTAGAACAAATACTCTCTCAAGTCCTATCGGCCACTGATACGACTCTATGCACGCTTGACGTTCGCTTTACCTAGAACAAGTATGAAAGAAGTACTTTGTAGGTGTGATAGGATAGGTTTGCAAGATAATAAAGAGCACGTAAATAAAAAGTAGGGGCTGTTTAGATAAAGATGCAAATAAAGTAAATATAACGAATGTGGAAAAGTGGTGGTAGTAGTTGTGAAATTGTCCCTAAGCAATTGACTACGTTACTAGACCGGTAATCACTATTGCAATTCTATTTGAGGGAGAGGCATAAGCTAACATACTTTCTCGACTTGGATCTTATGCACTTATGATTGGAACTCTAGCAAGCATCCGCAACTACTAAAGATTCATTAAGGTAAAACCCAACCATAGCATTAAAGCATCAAGTCCTCTTTATCCCATACGCAACAACCTACTTACTCAGGTTTGTGTTTCAGTCCCTCACGCAACCCACTATAAGCAAATCATGAACGCATTGCAACACCCTACAACAAGAATCCCTCACGCTTGCGTGACACGGAGAGCACTATAGGACAGCACCAATAATAAAACATGCAACTCAAATCAATCATAGCAATTCATCAATCACCGATAGGACAACAAAAATCTACTCATACATCATAGGATGGCAACACGTCATTAGATAATAATATGAAGCATAAAGCACCATGTTCAAGTAGAGGGTACAGCGGGATGCGGGAGAGTGGACCGCTGAATATAGATGGGGGAAGGTGATGGAGATGTTGGTGAAGACGGCGGAGGTGTTGGTGTAGATTGCGGTGATGATGACGGCCCCCGGCAGCGCTCCGGCGCCACCGGAAGCAGGGGGGAGAGAGCCCCCCTTCTTCTTCTTCTTCCTTGACCTCCTTCCTAGATGGGAGAAGGGTTTACCCTCTAGTCCTTGGCTCCCATGGCGTGGGAGGGGCGAGAGCCCCTCCAAGATTGGATCTATCTCTCTGTTTCTGCGTTCCTCGATTCTGCCCCTTCACCGTTTCTTTTATATCCGGAGATCCATAACTCCAATTGGGGTGAATCTTTCGCCCAGATTTTTCTCCTAAAATTAGCTTTCTTGCGGCAAAAGAAGAGCGTCAACCGCCTTACAGGTGGCCCAGGAGAGTGCCAGGCGCGCCCCCCTATCTCCTGGCCACCTCGGACACTGTTTTGCGTTGATTCTTCCTCCAGAAAATCCCAAATATTCCAAAATAATTCTCCAAACATTTTTATCCCGTTTGGATTCCGTTTGATATTGGGTTTATGCGAAACATAAAACATGCAACAAACAGGAACTGGCACTGGGCACTGGATCAATATGTTAGTCCCAAAAATAGTATAAAAATTTGCCAAAAGTATATGAAAGTTGAATAATATTGGCATGAAACAATCAAAAATTATAGATACGACGGAGACATATCAGCATCCCCAAGCTTAATTCCTGCTCGTCCTCGAGTAGGTAAATGATAAAAAAGATAGTTTTTGATGTGGAATGCTACCTAGCATAATCTTGATCATATGTCTAATCATGGCATGAATATTAAGACACGAGTGATTCAAAGCAATAGTCTATCATTTGACATAAAAACAATAATACTTTGAGCGTACTAATAAAGCAATCATGTCTTTTCAAAACAACAAGGCCAAAGCAAGCTTATCCCTACAAAATCATATAGTTTGGCCATGCTTTATTTTCTCACACAAAATGCTCCCATAATGCACAACCCCGATGACAAGCCAAGCCATTGGTTCATACTTTTTAACGCGCTTCAGTTTTTTCAACCCTCACGCAATACATGAGCGCAAGCCATGGATATAGCACTATAGGTGGAATAGAATATAATGATGGAGGTTATGTGGATAAGACAAAAAAGGAGAAAGTCCCACATCGACGCGGCTAATCAACGGGCTATGGAGATGCCCACAATTGATGTCAATGCGAGGAGTAGGGATTGCCATGCAACGGATGCACTAGAGCTAGAAGTGTATGAAAGCTCAAACTGAAAACTAAGTGGGTGTGCATCCAACTTGCTTGTTCATGAAGACCTAGGGCATTTGAGGAAGTCCATCGTTGGAATATACAGGCCAAGTTCTATAATGAAAATCCCCACTAGTATATGAAAGTGACAACATAAGAAACTCTCTATATGAAGAACCTCGTGCTACTTTGAAGCACAAGTGTGGAAAAAGGATAGTAAAATTGCCCCTTTTCTTTTTCTTTTTTTTCTTTTTTTCTTTTTGGGTGGGCTTCTTTGGCCCCCTTTTTTATTTAGGCTTCTTTGGCCTTTCCCTTTTTTATGGGGCAATGCTCTATAATGATGATCATCACACTTTTATTTACTTACAACTCGATATTACAACTCGATACTATAACAAAGATATGACTCTATATGAATGCTTCCAGCGGTGTACCGGGATGTGCAATGATCTTGCGTAGCAATGACATCAAAAAACGGACAAGCCATGAAAACATCATGCTAGCTATCTTACGATCATGCAAAGCAATATGACAATAAATGTTCAAGTCATGTATATGATGATGATGGAAGTTGCATGGCAATATATCTCCGAATGGCTATGGAAATGCCATAATAGGTAGGTATGGTGGCTGTTTTGAGGAATATATAAGGAGGTTTATGTGTGATAGAGCGTATCATATCACGGGGTTTGGATGCACCGGCAAAGTTTGCACCAACTCTCAAGGTGAGAAAGTGCAATGCACGGTACCGAAGAGGCTAGCAATGATGGAAAGGTAAAAGTGCGTATAATCCATGGACACACATTAGTCATAAAGAACTCATATACTTATTGCAAAAGTTTATTAGCCCTTGAAGCAAAGTACTACTACGAATGCCCCTAGGGGGATAGATTGGTAGGAAAAGACCATCGCTCGTCCCCGACCGCCACTCATAAGGAAGACAATCAAAGAAACACCCCATGCTTTAAATTTGTCACACAACGGTTATAATACGTGCATGCTACGAGATTTGCAAACCTCAACACAAGTGTATCTACAATCCACAACCACCCACTAGCATGACTCTAATATCACCATCTTTATATCGCAAAACTATTGCAAGGAATCAAACATATCATATTCAGCGATCTACAAGTTTATGTAGGATTTTATGACTAACCATGTGAATGACCAATTCTTGTCATCTCTCAAAATAAATATAAGAGAAGCAAGAGAGTTTAATTCTTTCTACAACATATATGCCCACACTCTAACAAATATAAGTGAAGGAAAACAGCATTCTACAAATGGCGGTTTTCTATGTGAAGAGAAACAGGCAATCCAGACTTCAAAAGATATAAGTGAAGCACATGAAGCATTCTATAAATCCATACTCAGAAGATTTAAGTGAAGTTAATTGAGCATTCTATAAATCAACCAAGGAATATCTCATACCAGCATGGTGCATAAAGGAAAATTGAAAACTAAATGCAAAAGACGCTCCAAGACTTGCACATATCGCATGAACGAAACGAATACGAAAACATACCGATACTTGTCGAAGAAAGAGGGGATGCCTTCCGGGGCATCCCCAAGCTTAGACGCTTGAGTCTCCTTGAATATTTACTTGGGGTGCCTCGGGCATCCCCAAGCTTGAGCTCTTGCCTCTCTTCCTTTTCCTCATATCGAGACTTCCTCGATTAGACACTTCATCCACACGAAACTTCAACAGAAAACTCGGTAAGATCCATTAGTATAATAAAGCAAATCACTACTCTAAGTACTGTATCAAACCAATTCATATATTGTTTTTGCATTATTTCTACTGTAATATACCTTTTTCAAGGCTTAATCCACTGATAGAAATTGATAGATTCATCAAAACAAGCAAACTATGCATCAAAAACAGAATCTGTTATAAACAGAACAGTCTGTAGCAATCTAAACATTCACCATACTTATGGTACCCCAAAAATTCTACAAAATTTAGGAAAAATAAACAAGTTGTACATAAAGACAGTACAAAAGGAATCAGAACCATTTGACGTTCCAGTCAAAAATTTAAAATCGTGCACTACAGCCAAAGTTTCTGTCCTGCACCGTACAAACCAACAAACATTGTAAACATCCTAAAGACAAACCTTCGCACATTATTTTTATAATACAATGAAATTGTGCAAGGGGATAATTATTTTTGTTGAAAAGTTTCTGTAATCAAGATTCACAAAGTTTCCGTGAGCATGAACAAAGTTCAAGGCTAGCTCCCACTTCAACAATGCTTGTCTTTCTCACTTTCACTTTCCTTTTTGAAAAGTTTTTAGGTTCCCCTCTTTATTTTCTTGTTTTTAAACTATATAAAATCACTCAACAGAAATAAATGACTCTCTAAAACTTCCGAGTTGTCTCCCTGGCAGCGCTTTCTTTAAAGCCATTAAGCTAGGCATATAGTGCTCAAGCAATGAATCCACCCGGATCCCAAGGTATATCAAAGCCAATTTTAGTTAACAATGATTTGTAATTTAGTGAGCACAAAGTAACATATATCAAGCAACAACAAAGTCTAACTCTCTTTCTATGCATCGGCATTTCATAAAAGAACAATTCGTGCACACCAAGTAAAGGCCAATGCATAGTATAAGCAATTTATTGCAATTTTATCATATTGGAAGAATAGAGAGGTGGAGATATAGTTCCTCTCTCATAATAATTGCAAGTAGGAGCAGCAAGAACATGCATATTATATCTATCAAAATCATCATGTGCAACGGTGAAATGCAACCCATCAACATAATCCTTAATAAGCACAAACTTCTCCGATATAATGTAGTAGGGAGAATTCAAAAAGATGATAGGACTATCATGCGTGGGTGCAATAGCAACAATTTCATGTTTAACATAAGGAACTATAGCAAGTTCATCTCCATAAGCATAATTCATATTGGCATCTTGGCCACAAGCATAGCAAGCATCATCAAAAAGGGATATTTCATATGAATTAAAGGGATCATAACAATCATTATAGCAATCATCCTTCGGTAAGCACGAAGGGAAATTAAACAATGTATGGGATAAAGAGTTACTCTCATTAGAAGGTGGGCACGGGTGACCAATCCCCTCTTCCTCCTTTTTTTTTGCTCTCCTCCTCATCTTTTTCATCCAATGAGCTCACAATTTCATGAATTTCTTCTTCCATAGCTTCCTGCAAAATATTAGTCTCTTCTTGGACAGCAGAGACTTTCTCAATAAATGCATTAATATTGTAATTATATTCATAATTTTCATAGCAATATCTAAGTATAGCAAAATTTTCTGGTCTATAAACTGAATCATCAAAATCGTCAAACGCTTTAAACATAGATTCAATCTCATAAGCACCCATAAAAGCAACAAATTCTTCTATCTGTTCCACATCATAGTAATCATAGATACCATTAGCATAAGAAGCTAAGGTTTCATTATCATTAAATTTGCATGAAAAGGCAAGGTGTGGAGCCTTCATCCTAGAGCACCAAGTATAATCATGTATCAAGCATAGTTGCCTAGCATACCACTTCAACATTTGAATTTGATCCCATAATAGTTTCCCCTTTTGTGTCAAGCGATAATCCCTAAAGTATTCACATTGATCCAACGTTACTCCCATAACATAATTGAATGGGGTTTTCTCGGGATTATTAAAGTGGTACATAATATCTTGAACATAACGAGCATCGAGGGTTTTAGGAGGTTTCCCATCTCCATGATTAGCTAGTACACCTAATTTTTTTGGTATTTCGTGTTCCATATCCATAACTAAAGATAGAGAACAACTAAGAACAGCAAATAAAAATTACTTAGTGATAAAGAAAACAAGCACACATGAGAATATTCACCCCACGCTATGACTCCCCGGCAACGGCGCCAGAAAAAGGTCTTGATAACCCGCAAGTATACGGGATAGTTGTAGCCTCTTTCGATAAGTAAGAGTGTCGAACCCAACAAGGAGCTAAAGGTAGAACAAATACTCTCCCAAGTCCTATCGGCCACTGATACAACTCTACGCACGCTTGACGTTCGCTTTACCTAGAACAAGTATGAAACTAGAAGTACTTTGTAGGTGTGATAGGATAGGTTTGTAAGATAATAAAGAGCATGTAAATAAAAAGTAGGGGCTGTTTATATAAAGATGCAAATAAAGTAAATATAACGAGTGTGGAAAAGTGGTGGTAGGAGTTGTGAAATTGTCCCTAAGCAATTGACTACGTTACTAGACCGGTAATCACTATTGCAATTCTATTTGAGGGAGAGGCATAAGCTAACATACTTTCTCTACTTGGATCATATGCACTTATGATTGGAACTCTAGCAAGCATCCGCAACTACTAAAGATTCATTAAGGTAAAACCCAACCATAGCATTAAAGCATCAAGTCCTCTTTATCCCATACGCAACAACCTACTTACTTGGGTTTGTGTTTCAGTCACTCACGCAACCCACTATAAGCGAATCATGAACGCATTGCAACACCCTACAGCGGGAATCCCTCACGCTTGCGTGACACAGAGAGTACTATAGGACAGCACCAATAATAAAACATGCAACTCAAACCAATCATAGCAATTCATCGATCACCGATAGGACAACGAAAATCTACTCAGACATCATAGGATAGCAACACATCATTGGAAAATAATATGAAGCATAAAGCACCATGTTCAAGTAGAGGGTACAGTGGGATGCGGGAGAGTGGACCGTTGAATATAGATGGGGCAAGGTGATGGAGATGTTGGTGAAGACGGCGGAGGTGTTGGTGTAGATCGCGGTGATGATGATGGCCCCCGGCAGCGCTCCAGCGCCACCGGAAGCAAGGGGAAGAGAGCCGCCCTTCTTCTTCTTCTTCCTTGACCTCCTCCCTAGATGGGAGATGGGTTTCCCCTCTGGTCCTTGGCTCCCATGGCGTGGGAGGGGCGAGAGCCCCTCTGAGATTGGATCTATCTCTCTGTTTCTGCGTTCCCCGATTCTGCCCTTCACCGTTTCTTTTATATCCGAAGATCCGTAACTCCGATTGGGGTGAATCTTTCGCCCAGATTTTTCTCGTAAAATTAGCTTTCTTGCGGCAAAAGAAGAGGGTCAACCGCTTTACGGGTGGCACAGGAGAGTGCCAGGTGCGCCCAGGGGGGTGGGCGCGTCCCCCTATCTCCTGGCCACCTCAGACACTGTTTCGCATTGATTCTTCCTCTAGAAAATCCCAAATATTCCAAAATAATTCTCCGCACATTTTTATCTCGTTTGTATTCCATTTGATATTAGGTTTCTGCGAAACATAAAACATGCAAAAAACAGGAACTGGCACCGGGCACTGGATCAATATGTTAGTCCCAAAAATAGTATAAAAAGTTGCCAAAAGTATATGAAAGTTGAATAATATTGGCATGAAACAATCAAAAATTATAGATACGACAGAGACGTATCAACACGCGGTACGTGAACCACGTCCTGATGGGGCGGTCGATGGTGGCCGAATTGATAATCAATGTCTGTATCCGTTAATTTATCGTTGTTATGCACGGACCTAACTCGTTTAGGTGCATCGTTGGCTTTATGGGTCAGCGAGCTGCTTGGCTTGATAAGGTCGATGTACACTTCATCCATGAGGGTTGCAGTGTGTTCTTCGGTACGGAGTGGGCGCTCCATATTACTGCTACCTCTTGAGCATGTGTTGGTTTTTCCCTTGAAGAGGAAAGGGTGATGCAGCAAAGTAGCATAAGTATTTCCCTCGGTTTTGAGAACCAAGTATCAATCCAGTAGGAGGCTCCTCAAAAGTCGCACGCACCTACACAAACAAACTAGAACCTCGCAACCAACGCGATAAAGGGGTTGTCAATCCCTTTAGACAAACTTGTGTAAGTGAGATCTGATAGAGATAATATGATAAAATAAATTTTTTTGGTATATTTATGATATAGATTGGAAAGTAAAAGATGCAAATAAAAGTAGATGGGAAACTTATATGATAAAAGATAGACCCGGGGGCCATAGGTTTCACTAGTGGCTTCTCTCAAGATAGCGTAATTATTACGGTGGGTGAACAAATTACTGTCGAGCAATTGCTAGAAAAGTGCATAGTTATGAGAATATCTAGGCATGATCATGTATATAGGCATCACGTCCGCAACAAGTAGACCGACTCCTGCCTGCATCTACTACTATTACTCCACACATCGACCGACTCCTGCATGCATCTAGAGTATTAAGTTCATAAGAACAGAGTAACGCATTAAGCAAGATGAAATGATGTAGAGGGATAAACTCGTGCAATATGATATAAACCCCATCTTTTTATCCTCGATGGCAACAATACAATACATGCCTTGCTGCCCCTACTGTCAGTGGGAAAGGACACCACAAGATTGAATACAAAGCTAAGCACTTCTCCCATGGCAAGAAAGATCAATCTAGTAGGCCAAACCAAAATAATAATGCGAAGAGACTTGCAAAAATAACCAATCATACATGAAAGAATTCAGAGGACATTCAAATATTTCTCATAGATAAACTTGATCATAAACTCACAATTCATTGGATCTGGACAAACAGACCGCAAAAAGATTTACATCGAATAGATCTCCAAGAAGAGGAAGGACAACTTTTTATTGAGAATCAAACAGAGAGAAGAAGCCATCTAGCTAATAACTATGGACCCGAAGGTCTGTGGTAAACTACTCACAACTCATCGGAGAGGCCTTGGTGGTGATGGAGAGGCCCTCCATGGTCGATTCCCCCTCCGGCGGAGCGCCGGCGAAGGCTTCAAGATGGGATCTCGCGGATACAGAAGGTTGCGGCAGTGGAAATAGTTTTTCGTGGTGCTCTTGGATGTTTTTGGGGTATGAAGATATATATAGGCGAAGGAAGTTGGTCAGGGGAACCACGAGGGGCTCACGAGGCAGGGGGCGCGCCCACCCTGACTGGGCGCGCCGGCCACCCTCGTGGACGCCTCGGCTGCTTCTTGATGTCCACTCCAAGTCTCCTGGATTGCGTTTGTTCCAAAAAGATTGCTCCCGAAGGCTTCAATCCGTTTGGACTCCGTTTGGTATTCCTTTCCTTCGATATACTGAAATAGGCAAAAAAAACAACAATTCGGGTTGGGCCTCCGGTTAGTAGGTTAGTCCCAAAAATGATATAAAATTTTAAAGTAAAGCCCATAAACATCCAAAACAGGTAATATGATAGCATGAAATTATAGATACATTGGAGACGTATCAAGCATCCCCAAGCTTAATTCCTGCTCGTCCTCGAGTAGGTAAATGATAAAAATAGAATTTTGATGTGGAATGCTACCTAGCATATTTCTTAATGTATTTCTCTTTATTGTGGCATGAATGTTCAGATGAAAAAAAATCAAAATAAAAGTTCATATTGACAAAAGGATAATAATACTTCAAGCATACTAACTAATCAATCATGTCTTCTCAAAATAACATGGCAAAGGAAAGTTCATCCCTACAAAATCATATAGTTTGGTCATACTTCATTTTCGTTACATGAGAATGCTCTCATCATGCATAACCCCGATGACGAGCCAAGCAATTATTTCATACTTTAGTAATCTCAAACTTTTTTCAACCTTCATGCAATACGTGAGCGTGAGCCATGGATATAGCACTATGGGTGGAATAGAATATAATGATAGGGGTTATGTGGAGAAGACAAAAAAGGAGAAAGTCTCACATCTACGCGGCTAATCAACGGGCTAGGGAGATGCCCATCCATTGATGTCAACGCGAGGAGTAGGGATTGCCATGCAACAGATGCACTAGAGCTATAAATGTATGAAAGCTCAACAAAATAAACTAAGTGGGTGTGCATCCAACTTGCTTGATCATGAAGACCTAGAGCATTTCGAGGAATCCCATCATTGGAATATACAAGCCAAGTTCTATAATGAAAAATTCCCACTTAGTAAATGAAAAAGACAACATAGAAGACTTTCTATCATAAAGACCATGGTGCTATTTTGAGCACAAGTGTGGAAAAAGATAGTAGCATTGTCCCCTTTTTTGTGCCTTTTTTTGGCCTTTCTTTTTTTTGGCCTTTCTTTTTCTTTTTTTGGCCTTTCCTTTTATTTATTAGGGACAATGCTCTAAAAATGATGATCGTCACACTTCTATTTAATTACAACTCATGAATTACAACTCGATACTAGAAAATAGTATGACTCTATATGAATGCCTCCGACGGTGTACCAGGATATGCGATGACTCAAGAGTGACATGTATAAAAATTATGCATGGTGGCTTTGCCACAAATACGATGTCAACTACATGATCATGCAAAAAGCAATATGACAATGATGAAGCGTGTCATAATAAACGGAACGGTGGAAAGTTGCATGGCAATATATCTCAGAATGGCTATGGAAATGCCATAATAGGTAGGTATGGTGGCTGTTTTGAGGAAGATATAAGGAGGTTTATGTGTGATAGAGCGTATCGTATCATGGGGTTTGGATGCACCAGCGACGTTTGCACCAACTCTTAAGGTGAGAAAGGGTAATGCACGGTATCGTAGAGACTAGCAATGATGGTAAGGTAAGAGTGTGTATAATCCATGGACTCAACATTAGTCATAAAGAACTCACATACTTATTGCAAAAATCTATAAGTCATCAAAAACCAAGCACTATGCGCATGCTCCTAGGGGGATAGATTGGTAGGAAAAGACCATCGCTCGTCCCTGACTGCCACTCATAAGGTTGACAATCAAAGAACACCTCATACTTCAAATTTGTCACACAACGGTTACCATACGTGCATGCTACGGGACTTGCAAACCTCAACACAAGTATTTATTAAATTCACAATTACATCAACTAGCATGACTCTAATATTACCACCTTCATATCTCAAAACAATTATTAAGCATCAAGTTGATCATAGTATTCAATTCACTTCCTATGATAGTTTTTATTATACCCAACTTGGATGCCCACCATTCTAGGACCAATTTTATAACCATAGCAAATACCATGCTGTTCTAAAATACTCTCAAAATAATATAAGTGAAGCATGAGAGATCAATAATTTCTACAAAATAAAACCACCACCGTCCTCTAAAAAGATATAAGTGAAGCACTAGAGCAAAACTGCATAGCTCAAAAGATATAAGTGAAGCACATAGAGTCTTCTAATAAATTCTGAATCATGTGAGTCTCTCCCAAAAGGTTTGTACAGAAAGGATGATTGTGGTAAACTAAAAACCAAAGACTCATATCATACAAGACGCTCCAAGCAAAATACATATCATGTGGTAAATAAAAATATAGCTCCAAGTAAAGTTACCGATAGATGAAGACGAAAGAGGGGATGCCTTCCGGAGCATCCCAAAGCTTAGGCTTTTGGTTGTCCTTGAATATCTTGGGGTGCCATGGGCATCCCCAATCTTAGGCTTTTGCCACTCCTTATTCCATAGTCCATCAAATCTTTACCCAAAACTTCAAAACTTCACAGCACAAAACTCAACAGGAAATCTCATGAGCTCCGTTAGTGCAAGAAAGAAAAACCACCACATAAGGTACTGTAATGAACTCATTCTTTATTTATATTGGTGTTAAACCTACTGTATTACAACTTCTCTATGGTTCATACACCCCGATACTAGCCATCGATTCATCAAAATAAGCAAACAACATGCGAAAAAACAGAATTTGTCGAAAACAGAACAGTCTGTAGCAATCTGTAACTTTCGAATACTTCTGGAACCTTAAAAATCCTAGACAAATAGGACGTCCTAGGTAATTTTCCTATTGATCTACAGAAAAAAGAATCAATGCAAAATCATGTTTCTGTGATTTATTGAAGTTTTTCTCGTGCATGCAATGTTTCTGTTTTTCAGCAGAATCAAATTAACTTTCACCCAAAGTTATCCTATAGGTTCTACTTGGCACAAACACTAATTAAACATGAAAACACATCTAAACAGGGTCTAGATTAATTATTTATTACTAAACAGGAACAAAAAGCAAGGAACAAAAATAAAATTGGGTTGCCTCCCAACAAGCGCTATCGATTAACGCCCCTAGCTAGGCATAAAAGCGAGAACAATTCTAAGTATTGCAATCTTTAGTTTTCAGTTTTTTAATGGAGTCATGCTCAAATCCAGGAGGTTCTTTACGTTTCCCTTCATACTCGGAAATTTTGAGATCTAAAGAATCCAAGCGCTTATTGCAAAGAGTAATCAACGTATTCATACGGTGAAGATTCCCGCTAACGCTCTTAAGAGGTTCAAGAGATTTTTGTTACTTCGCAAATCTTTTCAAAAACTTGTGTCTCTTCTTGGGTATGATATGACCCCCCTTTTTGAGGTAGTGTTCCCACTATTCCCTCTATAATTTCATGCGCAATACTGGGATCGATTTCAATAAAATTTCCTTCAGCAATGCAATCCAAGAGTTGTCTATGGGACATATTTAGTCCAACATAAAAATTGCAAAGTAAAATTCTAAAATTCACCTCTAAGGTGCAATTACGATAAGATTCCATCATCCTATACCAAGCATCTTTTAAGTTTTCTCCTTGCCTTTACTTGAAGTGAAGAACTTCAATTCGGGAGACATAGGAGCAGATAAGGGACTAGCCATGATAACGAGATAAACAGCTAACACACGAGCACACAAAAAGGCAAGCGAAAGAGAGAGGAGAACGGGAAAGAGAGGCGAATAAAACGGCAAGGGTGAAGTGGGGGAGAGGAAAACGAGAGGCGAATGGCAAATAATGTAAAGCGATGAAGATGAGTTTGTGATGGGTACTTGTTATGTCTTGACTTGAGCGAAGACCTCCCCGGCAACGGCGCCAGAAATCCTTCTTGCTACCTCTTGAGCATGCGATGGTTTTTCCCTTCAAGAGGAAAGGGTGATGCAGCAAAGTAGCATAAGTATTTCCCTCAGTTTTGAGAACCAAGGTATCAATCCAGTAGGAGGTTCCTAAAAAGTCCCACGCACCTACACAAACAAACAAGAACCTCGCAACCAACGTGATAAAGGGGTTGTCAATCCCTTCACAGAAACTTGCGAAAGTGAGATCTGATAGAGATAATATGATAAGATAAATATTTTTGGTATATTTATGATATAGATTGGAAAGTAAAAGATGCAAATAAAAGTAGATGGGAAACTTATATGATAAAAGATAGACCCGGGGGCCATAGGTTTCACTAGTGGCTTCTCTCAAGATAGCATAATTATTACGGTGGGTGAAAAAATTACTGTCGAGCAATTGATAGAAAAGTGCACAGTTATGAGAATATCTAGGCATGATCATGTATATAGGCATCACGTCCACAACAAGTAGACCGACTCCTTCCTGCATCTACTACTATTACTCCACACATCGACTGACTCCTGCCTGCATCTAGAGTATTAAGTTCATAAGAACAGAGTAACGCATTAAGCAAGATGACATGATTAGAGGGATAAACTCATGCAATATGATATAAACCCCATCTTTTTATCCTCGATGGCAACAATACAATACGTGCCTTGTTACCCTTACTGTCACTGGGAAAGGACACCGCAAGATTGAACCCAAAGCTAAGCACTTCTCCCATGGCAAGAAAGATCAATCTATTAGGCCAAACCAAACTGATAATTCGAAGAGCTTGCAAAGATAACCAATCATACATAAAAGAATTCAGAGGAGATTCAAATATTTCTCATAGATAAACTTGATCATAAACCCACAATTCATCAGATCTCGACAAACACACCGCAAAAAGAGTTACATTGAATGGATCTCCAAGAAGAGGAAGGAGAACTTTGTTTTGAGAATCAAAGAGAGAGAAGAAGCCATCTAGCTAATAACTATGGACCCGAAGGTCTGTGGTAAACTACTCACAACTCATCGAAGAGGCCTTGGTGGTGATGGAGAGGCCCTCCATGGTCGATTCCCCCTCTGGCGGAGCACCAGCGAAGGCTCCAAGATGGGATCTCGCGGATATAGAAGGTTGCGGCGGTGGAAATAGTTTTTCGTGGTGCTCCTGGATGTTTTCGGGGTACGAAGATAGATATATAGGCGAAGGAAGTCGGTCAGGGGAGCCACGAGGGACCCACGAGGCAGGTGGGCACCCACCTTTACTGGGTGCGCCGGCCACCCTCATGGCCGCCTCGGATGCTTCTTGACGTCCACTCCAAGTCTCCTGGATTGCGTTTGTTCCAAAAAGCTCGCTCCCGAAGGTTTTATTCCGTTTGGACTCCGTTTGATATTCCTTTCCTTCGATATACTACTAGGCAAAAAAACAGCAATTCGGGCTGGGCCTCCGGTTAGTAGGTTAGTCCCAAAAATAATATAAAAGTGTAAAGTAAAGCCCATAAACATCCAAAACAGGTAATATAATAGCATGGAACAATCAAAAATTATAGATACGTTGGAGACATATCAATTACCATTGACTATAATGACGCCACGAGGTCCAGGCATTTTGAGCTTCATGTAAGCATAGTGCGGAACTACGTTAAAGTGGGCGAAGGCAGCTCGTCCGAGCAGTGCATGGTAGCCACTGCGGAAAGGGACGATGTCGAAGATTAACTCTTCACAGTGAAAGTTGTCTGGGTGATGTAGGGCGGAACCCTAGGGGCCGATCTTTCACGTTTGGAGTGGATCCTACAGGGAGACACGAAGAACGAGCGGAAGAAAACAAAGGGGGATCACGGGGACAAACGAGAGAAAGACTCAACCGACAAGGAATCAATCACACGAGTGCTAGATCACCGAAAGCATAAGGTAACACATGATCCAAAATCAGCAAAGATAAGATACAATAGTAACCGATCCTCTCCGTGAGGAGGTCTTGGGGGTCTTCCCTTGAAGGGGTCTTGAATCCACTTTGGAGATCTTCTACGAAGAGGTCGTGAGCTCCGAGGAGAAGTAACCAAGTGGATGAGCAAGGCTCTCACACAAAATATGAGCTAAACCAATGCTAACCCTAAAACGTACGGGGGGAGGGAGTATATATAGTCAAAGGGGCGAAGGGATACATGGGTCACTGCCCAAAGGAGCTTCGTGCAGGCAGAGGGCGCCGGATGTCCGGTGGATCGTGAGGGGCCGGATGTCTGGTGCTTCCGGAGGGGTCGGATGTCCAGTGCTGAGGCCGGATGTCCGGGCTGTCGGGGTGGCCTTCTGAGCATTCGGGACGCCTAAGCCGGATATCTGGACGGGAGGCCGGATTTCCGGTGGATGGCCGGATGTCCGGGCTGGACGCCGGATGTCCGGTCACTGTAGATTCTTCTGCAGAGGTTGGCCGTGTAGATCTCCAGGGGCCGGATGTCCGGGGTCTTGGCCGGATGTCTGGTGCCTGGAGGGTGTTCTTGCCTTCTTCCATGCGTTCTCTTCTTTCATGAACTTGGGGTCTTGGCCATCTCCATGTGCATCCTCGAGAGGGTCCTCTTGGTACCTAATCATGCACAACATTCCGGATTGAGGTAGTAGCCATGTCTCGAGAGGATCATATGAGATATCACTAAGGAGAGAAGTCACCTCGGTCTCGACAGCTCTAGCTTGTGCTCTAGTCATGGGTCCTCTTGGTGCTTGGTGAGATGACGGAAGGTCCATGGGGATGACCGAAGGATGCTCCGCATCATCTCCCCCCCCCCCCTGGTGAATGATCCGAACTCGAATCGAAATCCTCATCACCATGGTACGGGGAGATATTGGAGACGTTGAAGATGTCGCTCATGTTGTACTTGTCGCGTGCGAGATCGATCTTCTAAGCATTGTTGTTGTAGCGTGCTAGCACCTTGAAGGGTCCGTCGGCTCGAGGGAGAAGCTTGGACTTGCGTTCGTTGGGGAAGCGGTCATTGCGAAGGTGTAGCGACACGAGGTGTCCAATGTTGAATATCATGGGATGCTTGTTGACGTTGAGCTTGGTCGCGAGTCGTTGTACTTGGCGCTCGATGGTGTGCCTTGTATCTTCATGCATCTTCTTGATGTAGCTTGCACGGGCACTTGCGTCAAGGTTGGTGCGCTCTTGTAGAGGAAGAGGTAGAATGTCCAATGGGGACAACGGTTGAAGCCGTAGACGACCTCGAAGGGGGACTTGCCGGTCGTCGAATGTCTTGCATAGTTGTAGGCGTACTCGGCGAAGGGTAGACACGCCTCCCACTCCTTGATGTTCTTATTGATCAACACGCGAAGTAGAGTGGAGAGTGTACGGTTCGTCACCTCCGTTTTGTTGGAAATATGCCCTAGAGGCAATAATAAAAGGATTATTATTATAATTCCTTGTTCATGATAATCGTCTTTTATTCATGCCATAATTGTATTATCCGAAAATCGTAATACACGTGTGAATACATAGACCACAATATGTCCCTAGTGTGCCTCTAGTTGACTAGCTCGTTGATCAACAGATAGTCATGGTTTCCTGACTATGGACATTGGATGTCATTGATAATGGGATCACATCATTAGGAGAATGATGTGATGGACAAGACCCAATCCTAAGCATAGCACAAAGATCGTGTAGTTCGTTTGCTAGAGCTTTTCCAATGTCAAGTATATTTTCCTTAGACCATGAGATCATGTAACTCCCGGATACCGTAGGAGTGCTTTGGGTGTACCAAACGTCACAACGTAACTGGGTGACTATAAAGGTGCACTACAGGTATCTCCGAAAGTGTCTATTGGGTTGACACGGATCGAGACTGGGATTTGTCACTCCGTATGACGGAGAGGTATCTCTGGGCCCACTCAGTAATGCATCATCATAATGAGCTCAAAGTGACCAAGTGTCTGGTCACGGGTTCATGCATTACGGTACGAGTAAGTGACTTGCCGGTAACGAGATTGAACGAGGTATTGGGATACCGACGATCGAATCTCGGGCAAGTAACGTACCGATTAACAAAGGGAATTGTATACGGGGTTGCTTGAATCCTCGACATTGTGGTTCATCCGATGAGATCATCGGGGAGCATGTGGGAGCCAACATGGGTATCCAGATCCCGATGTTGGTTATTGACCGGAGAGCGGTCTCGGTCATGTCTACGTGTCTCCCGAACCCATAGGGTCTACACACTTAAGGTTCGGTGACGCTAGGGTTGTAGAGATATTAGTATGCACCAAACCGAAAGTTGTTCGGAGTCCCGGATGAGATCCCGGACATCACAAGGAGTTCCAGAATGGTCCGGAGGTAAAGAATTATATATGGGAAGTCAAGTTTCGACCATCGGGAAAGTTTCAGGGTTTGCCGGTATTGTACCGGGACCACCCGAAGGGTCCCGGGGGTCCACCAGGTGGGGCCACTCATCCCGGAGGGCCCCATGGGCTGAAGTGGGAGGGTAACCAGCCCCTGGTGGGCTGGTGCGCCCCCCCTGGGCCCCCCTCTGTGCCTAGGGTTGGGAACCCTAGGGGAGGGGGCGCCTCCACTTGCCTTGGGGGGCAAGTTTCCCCCTTGGCCGCCGCCCCCCTAGGAGATCCCATCTCCTAGGGCCGGCGCCCCCCCTGGGGTCCCTATATAAACAGGGGGGTGGGACGGCAGCCGCACCCTGACACCTGGCGCCTCCCTCCCCCCTTGCTACACCTCTTCCTCCCGTAGTCGCTTGGCGAAGCCCTACCGGAGCCCTGCCACATCCACCACCACGCCATCGTGCTGCTGGATATTCATCAACCTCTCCTCCCCCCTTGTTGGATCAAGAAGAAGGAGACGTCACGCTAACCATACGTGTGTTGAACACGGAGGTGTCGTCCGTTTGGCGCTAGGATCTCCGGTGATTTGGATCACGACAAGTATGACTCCCTCAACCCCGTTCCCTTGAACGCTTTCGCTCGCGATCTACAAGGGTATGTAGATGCACCCCTCTCTCTCGTTGTTAGATGAGCTCATAGATTAATCTTGGTGAACGTAGGAAATTTTTTATTTTATGCAACGTTCCCCAACAGTGGTATCAGAGCCAGGTCTATGCGTAGTTCTCTATTGCACGAGTAGAACACAAATTTGTTGTGGGCGTAGATGTTGTCAACTTTCTTGCCACTACTAGTCTTATTTTGCTTCAGCGGTATTGTGGGATGAAGCGACCCGGACCGACCTTACACGTACGCTTACGTGAGACAGGTTCCACCGACTGACATGCACTAGTTGCATAAGGTGGCTAGCGGGTTTCTATCTCTCCCACTTTAGTTGGAGCGGATTCGATGAAAAGGGTCCTTATGAAGGGTAAATAGAAGTTGACAAATCACGTTGTGGTTATTCGTAGGTAAGAAAATGTTCTTGCTAGAACCCTTTTGCAGCCACGTAAAAGATGCAACAACAATTAGAGGACGTCTAACTTGTTTTTCCAGCAATTGCTTTGTGATGTGATATGGCCAAAAGTTGTGATGAATGATGAATGTTATATTGTGATGTATGAGATCATGTTCTTGTAATAGGAATCATGACTTGCATGTCGATGAGTATGACAACCGGCAGGAGCCATAGGAGTTGTCTTAATTATTGGATGACCTGCGTGTCAATGATTTAACGCCATGTAATTACTTTACTTTATTGCTAAACCGTTAGCCATAGTAGTAGAAGTAATAGTTGGCGACCAACTTCATGGAGACATGATGATGGAGATCATGATGATGGAGATCATGGTGTCATGCCGGTGACGAAGATGATCATGGAGCCCCAAAGATGGAGATCAAAGGAGCTATATGATATTGGCCATATCATGTCACTACTATTTAATTGCATGTGATGTTTATTATGTTTATGCATCTTGTTTACTTAGAACGACGATAGTAAATAAGATGATCCCTCATAATAATTTCAAGAAAGTGTTCCCCCTAACTGTGTGCCGTTGCTAAAGTTCGTCGTTTTGAAGCACCACGTGATGATCGGGTGTGATAGATTCCTACGTTCACATACAACGGGTGTAAGACAGTTTTACACATGCAAAAACACTTAGGTTAACTTGACGAGCCTAGCATGTACACACATGGCCTCGGAACATAGAGGCCGAAAGGTCAAACGCAGAGACACTTTTACACATGCAAAAACACTTAGGTTAACTTAACTCCGCCGCCTCTGCCGCGACTGACCCCGCCTCCTAGCTCCTCCGCCGCCTGCTCGCACCACGCCGGCGCCGCCCCGCTCCGCCGCCTTCCCCACCTGGCCGCCCGGCCATCCTCCGGCCAGATCCATCGCGGACCGGGCCGGATCTGGTGGCTCCTGGACCCGTCGGCCGTCCCCGTGGCCGCCGCCGGCCATCTTCGCCGTTGGTCGCCACTGACGCCCTGCGCCTCGTCCCGCTCGGGAGCGCGCCCCTCCCCATGGGCCGGCTGCAGCGCCTCCTCGGCCCAGCAGCTCCGGCCTGCCTCGCCTCTCCCTTCTCCCTAGGCCGAGCCCACTAGGTGAGCATCCCCTATCCTCCGCCCGGTTGCATTTTAGTTATCACCCGCTCGTCCTGTTTAATTTTTTTCAGAAATCGACCAAGTCCCAGATTGCTGTAATTTTCATGCCATGTTCGTCATGCTATATCTCTGCATTCGTAGCTCCGTTTCGTGTGTGTGATATGTCAAATTGTTCGACTCGACGAGTACATCATTTCATTCCATTGCATCATATTCATTTGAGGTCATCTTGATGCCTGAATCATCATTGTAAGAGTGCTTCATAATGTTTTCTGCTGTCTGTTATCAGAACGAGCTCTTTTGTCATTTTTGCCATGATTGATGTGTGCATCCTATGAGATTGATGTCTTCATGTGTTTTGAACTATGCCATGTCTTCTTTACAGTGGTGTATGCCATGCATTTTTTTGATCAATGTGGTGACTAGCACAAGCATGCAAACTAGGCATCGTGATGTTACTGATTTTAATCCCTGTTCTGCTGTTATTTTGATGCCATGTAAACTTGATGCTACAGAGAGATCTATGCATATTTTGAGATACTTCAGTAAGGATGTTTTGAACATGTGGTTATTGTATATCCATTCATGCCCTTTGTTGCAATTATGGAGTAGTCTAGCATGTCATTTGAGTGCTCTACTTTTTCTTCAAAATGTTTCCTGGCAGATTGTTTACATGTTATTCAATTTGGCCGAGGTTGCTATAGTTGATCCTTGCATGCTATGAACTTGTTCTTGACTTGGTTTGTTTCACAAACATGTCTTATTGATGAAGCTATGATTATCTTGTCATGCAATGACTTGTGGTGAGTGAATCGAGCTTGTTAAGTAGGGTACATGATGTTGCTGTTTTGCTAGGCTGAATCTGTTATTTCGTGATGCTATATAAACATGTTGCTACTAATCATTCTATGCATAATCTGGTGTTGTTCTATAAACATGTTTTGATCTACATGTCATCCTATAACCATACATGCCCCTGGTTGCATTTATATCTTGCCGTAGATTGTTCATATCTTGCTCCAAAGTTGCTTCATAATGTTGCTGTCAGCCTGTTAACATTAAGTTCACTTGTTACCATGTGTTTTTCTAGTGATCCATGCATCCTATGACCTTGCTATTGCCATGCTTAGCTTCACAAACATGCCTTCTTACTGTTGGTTGCCTTGCCATGCCATATATTGGTCTGTAGTGAGTTGCACAAGCTCATCTACTTGCCGTCATAATTCTGTTTCTGCCATGTTTGAATCTGTTTAATAACTTGCTATGTTTACGTGGGTGCCATCATATTTTTTGATCCTTTTTGGCTTATGGTCAGTAAGGGACTTTTGATCTATGCTTTGAGTAGAATCATACCATGCCTTTGCTTGCTATTATAAGTTCCTGTAACATGTTGTTTGATAGCTCTAAACATTGCATCGTGATGTTATTTTCTGCAAAGTCTGAAATTGTTATAACTTGCAATCTTATCATGTGTGTTTGAGCATGTTCTAGTGATTTCTGGAGATAGCTCAGTGTTCATGTTTTGTTGTGCTTTACCTGTACATCATGCCCATGCCTTTTGTTATTATGTTGAGATGCTGTAGCAAGTTGTTTTGATGCTTGCAATATGCCTAGTTGCTGTTTTGGTCAGATTGTTGCTATAACTTGTATAGTGTGCATGTGTTGAACTGTTGCTCCGTTTTGAGTGTGCTCTATATGAAAATTGCTTATAATTGCATGTAGCTTCATATCATCATGTTGCATCCTTGTTTTGAGGTGTTTGCTTGATGTTTGGGTGCATTTTGCATCAATGCCATGTTTAACTTGTGTTGCTCATATCTTTTAGGCCGTAGCTCCAAATCTAATGAACTTTATATGTAACTTGACTAGAATCTCGTGTAGATCATCTTTGTGCATCCTAACTTGCTGTTTAACAACTTGAACATAAGGTTTATTCAGATCTGCACCAATTTCGAAATATGCATATGAGGACTTACCGGAATTGTTATATGTTGTTCCCGGCCTCATTTAAACTTGCCTTGATGTGTTGCTCTTGTTTGCTTCATCTCTTGCCATGAGTAGCTTCATGTAGCTTTTTCATGCATCATGCTTGTTGTGCATCATGTCTTGTTCATGTGTGGTGTGTTTACTATGTTGTGTGCTTCTTCTCGATAGTTCCTGTTTTGTTGCGATCGTGAGGATTCGTTCATCTATGCTTGGTTCGGCTTCATCCGTTCGTCTTCTAATGGATTCGTTCTTCTTCCTTGCGGGATTTCAGGCAAGATGACCGCTACCCTGGATCTCACTACTATCATTGCTATGCTAGTTTCTTCGTTCTATCGCTATGCTGCGCTACCTATTACCTGTTTATCAAGCCATCCCAAATTGCCATGAACCTCTAACCTTTGACACCTTTCCTATGCAAACCATTGTTTGGCTATGTTACTGCTTTGCTTAGCCCCTCTTATAGCGTTGCTAGTTGCAGGTGAAGTTGAAGATTTCTCCATGGTGGACATGATTTTGGTTGGGATATCACAATATCTCTTATAGTATTAATGCATCTATATATTTGGTAAAGGGTGGAAGGCTCGGCCTTATGCCTCGTGTTTTGTTCCACTCTTGCCACCCTAGTTTCCATCATACCGGTGTTATGTTCCCGGATTTTGCGTTCTTTACGCGGTCGGGTGATTTATGGGACCCCCTTGACAGTTCGCTTTGAATAAAACTCCTTCAGCAAGGCCCAACCTTGGTTTTACCATTTGCCTCACCACCACCTATACTTTTCCCTTGGGAGTCGCTCTCTCGAGGGTCATCTTTATTTTAGCCCCCCCCCCCAGGCCAGTGCTTGTCTAAGTGTTGGTCCGAACCGAGTAGACTGCGGGGCCACCTCGGGGCAACTCAAGGGCTGGTTTTACTCATAGGATGTCTCATCCGGTGTTGCCCTGAGAACGAGATATGTGCAGCTCCTATCGGGATTGTCGGCGCATCGGGCGGCTTTGCTGGTCTTGTTTTACCATTGTCAAAATGTCTTGTAAACCGGGATTCCGAGTCTTATCGGGTCTTCCTGGGAGAAGGTCTATTCCTTCGTTGATCGCGAGAGCTTGTCATGGGCTAAGTTTTGACACCCCTGCAGGGTATAATCTTTCGAAAGCCGTGCCTGCGGTTATAGGCAGATGGGAATTTGTTAATGTCCGGTTGTAGATAACTTGACACCAGATCCGAATTAAAACGCATCAACCGCGTGTGTAGCCGTGATGGTCTCTTCTCGGCGGAGTCCGGGAAGTGAACACGGTTTCTGGGTTATGCTTGACATAAGTAGGAGTTCAGGATCACTTCTTGATCATTACTAGTTGACGACCGTTCTGCTTGCTCTCTTCTCGCTCTTATTTGCGTATGTTAGCCAACATATCATGCTTAGTCGCTGCTGCAGCCTCACCACTTTACCCCTTCCTTTCCCTTTTAACCTTTGCTAGTCTTGATACCCATGGTAATGGGATTGCTGAGTCCTCGTGGCTCACGGATTACTACAACAACAGTTGCAGGTATAGGTTGTGCGATGATCATGACGCGAGAGTGATGCTTGCTTGCGTTGAGTTCTTCCTCTGCTTCTTCTTCGATCAGGGGATAGGTTCCAGGTCGGCAGCCTGGGCTAGCAGGGTGGATGTCGTTTGAGTTTCTGTTTGTGATTCCTCCGTAGTCGGATGTTGCTCTTATGTATTGTGATATTGTATGCATGTGGCATTGTATGCCTCTTGTATGTATCCCCATGTATTATGTAATGTTGACATAATGATATCCACCTTGCAAAAGCGTTTCAATATGCGGGTCTATCCTTGGTGGGACCTTCGAGTTCCTTTTGGATAGGGTCGCATATTGGGCGTGGCAAGTTGGTATCAGAGCCTCGACCGACCCTAGGAGCCCCCTTGATTGATCGTGTAGTTTGGCCGTTGTTGAGTCTAGAAGAAAAACTATTTTTGGAGTCTAGTTATATCGGAGAGTAGGAATTCTTTTTACTCCTCAGCCCCTTCGTCGCTCTGGTAAGGAATCTCGACATAGGTGTTTTGAATTACTCCTCTTCCCTTTCAAATTTTCTTTAGGATCACGCAGTTGTTTTTTCGATCGTTGTTCCTCAGCTCTTTTCATCCGGTGCATTTCTCATCAAGTCGACTCGAGTCTCTTCATCATTGAGTTTAATCCTCAGTTGTTTTCTTTCCCACCCGCCCTCCCTTTTTCTTCTTGAACCCGGAGTCAGTAATCGAGTATCCATCCTACTCGTGTGAAGTCTTTGCTTTCTTTCCTCAATGATTTCAACCAGTTTTTTTTCTCTTCAAGATATTCGTCGATTTCCCCTTCCAAGTTGACTTTGTTTTCCCGCCCTCCCACCCTCTTCTTCCCGGAGCCTGAATCTCTTCCGACCATCAATTTCATTTGTGTGAAACCCTTCAGTCTTTCGTCAATTGTTTTAACCGGTGAATTCTGTTTTGTTTGACATTCTTCATCTCTTTTCCGGTGGACTCAATTCAAGTTCTTGGTTGATCATATTATTTTCCTTGGATCAAGTGTTCTCCTTGCTCGTTCGTCTCTCGCCAGTTTATCTTTCCGGAGTGTTCAAGATATCTCAGGAGATTCATCTGTGTTCCAATTAATTCAAGGTTGCCACCTCATTCAAATATTTCAATTGTTCCGATGCATCATCTATTTGTTCAACATCTTTTTCAATGGTGTTTTTTCTCTTTCAATGGGCCCTAACCCACAGGTCTTTTCCCAGGATCTTACCTGACTCTTCTAATTCCCCCAGAGTTATTCTCAATTCTTTTCAAGGGTGACGTAAGAATGGATTTCATCAGTCACATGCTTTCTCCAAGATCTCGTTCAAATTATTTTCATTGTTGGCTCAACCCCTTCGCTTTTTCATTCTACCGGAGTATCTCAGTAATTTGTTTGTGTTTCTCGTCGCCATTTGAAGATCGAAGAAGAGTTTTTCCTCTAAACCTTGCCCGTTCTCTCGAAGATTCGTGGTTCTAGCTTCATATCATCCTCTCGAATTATTCCATTTGTCAGATATTCTTTTCTTATCCATCCGGAGTGTGTCAGGAGTTGTTTTCCCGTTTCTTTTCACCGGAGGCCGTCGTTCCAGAAGAATTCTTCGCGCTCACCATTTCAGCTATCGTTATCTAATTATCCCGGTGCCTCGTTCAAGTGTTCTTTAATCAGCTCGACTTCTTCCCGTTCTCTTGCATCTAAATCCAATCAAGCAGATATGTTCTTCTAATTCTTCCCGGTGATTCAGTCCCTTTCATCAGTCATTTCCGAATTCTTACGTTGGTTCGTTCAAGATTCTTTTTCCTTGATTATCATATTAATCCATCCGTTCTTTCGAATCCTATTGGTGGTTCATGAAGACTTTCTCAATTTTTGTACTATCCCCCCTTAATCTTTTCAACAAGAATAAGTAGTATGCAAAATCTATTGTTGGTCATCAATTTAATTTGATGAAGGATAAGCATACAATACATCTTATTCTTATTTCCTTGTAGTGAGTAATCCCTTCCTTCAGAGTTTGTTCTTGATGAATAAATTCTAGTTCCAAGTGTTTTCATATTTTATTTTCTGGAGTTCATTTTCCTCGGTTATTTTGACGGAACCTCCATCTAAATCATCGCAAGGCTTTAATCTTATCCTTTTCATCTTTCATTCTATCTCATCATCTTTTGTCACCGGAGTTCTTCATGGTGGATCATCATGATTTAATTCATTCTTCAAGTGTTCATCAAGATTCTTGTTCAAGGAGCTCAAGTATCTTTTCTTCTCGCGTCTCGAAGTGCAATTAATTCTCCGTATTCTTTTGAAGTGGAGTTTTGCATTCCTTCGTTCTTCTCAGCTATGCAATCATTTCCGTTTGCGGCTGGTTATCACCTCATCTTTTCTGAGATGTTATCCATAAGTCCACAACAAGCTTATTCTTTCATTGTTGAATTTCTCAACAACTACGTCCAATCCTTCCTTCTAAATTCTTTTCATTCCATTCTTTCAATTCTTCTGGAGGTCTTGCCTTGCTCATTTCATCAAGTGTCATTCCATCTTGTGAAGCTCGTGTTCTTTTCCTTCCATTTTCAACCGGAGTGCTGCATAAATCCTTTCAGTCTTATTCGTTTCTTTTCTCATCCTAACCACTCCGGTTAGAACGAGTGCTTTCATAGTCTGTCTGATTCATTGAGCTTTCGATTCTTGTCATTCTCGTCATTCCTCTCTTCTTCTCGAGTGCTCTTGATTCTTTGCTTCTTCTCTTGAGTTCTTGTTTCACCTCATCCCTTTTCCCTTCCGTCTCGGTCCTAAGATCTCGGGACGAGATCTCTTGTTAGTGGAGGAGTGTTGTAACGCCTCGGATCCGATGCGCCAGGTGTCTGCCAGTTATTCGTTGTCGTTGCCATGTCATTTGCTTATGTGTTGCATTTTATCATGTCATCATGTGCATTTCATTTTGCATGCGTGTTCGTCTCATGCATCCGAGCCTTTTCCCCGTTGTCCGTTTTGGAATCCGACGCTCCTACGCCCTCCGGCGTCCCCCTCTTCTCTCTTTTCATGAGTGGGTGTTAAACTTTCTCAGAATGGAACGAGCCTTGCCAAGTGGCCTTGGTATAGCACCGGTAGACCGCCTGTCAAGTTTCGTGCCATTTGGAGGTTGTTTGGTACTCCAACGGTTAACCGGGTAACCGTTAAGCCCTCTTCTCTTTGCAGCCCAACACCCCTTCCAAACTGGCCCAAAACCCATCTAACTCCCATCCATGCTCTCGTTCATTCGATCACGATCATGTGGGCGAAAACCGCTCCTCATTTGGACTCTCCTAGCTCCCTCTACCTATAAAACTAGCCCCTCCCCCGAAATTCACGGATGATCCCCCCCGAAACCCTAGATTTTTCCCCTCCGCGCGCGCCGGACACGTCCGCCCCCGGCCGGACATGTCCAGCCGCCGCCCACGACCAATCGCCTCCCGCCATGTGGCGCTCCGCCGCCCACCGTCGCCGCG